>NC_137891.1:60001762-60462131 GCF_963455335.1 Martes martes
TAACTATCATAGTATTCTATCTTTCTTCATTATCGAAAGCAAGTTGCATAATTTCACCATTAGCAAAAAGCCTTAAAACAAAACTCATGAGACTCATATCACTAGCAGTACTACTACCTGACTTGAGGTTTTTCAAAGGCCGAAGCTTATTCTTAGTTCACACTTTTGAATGGAAACTACCCAATTTAGGAATGACATCGTTATATTTTAAGATCCAGTGACTAATACAATATTAAGTACTAATAACCTCCAATTTAGAAAGACACCTAAGTAATACAGAATATAGTTTTAGCAATAAACAGAAAGTTGTTTTAGCTAGTTTGTGAGATTCTGTGTGCAGGATGGGATGACATTATGCACAGGGAGCATTTTGGTGGATACAAGCCTGAAATTCAAGACCCAAGTGTCTCTTTGTCCCATAGCATGGATGTTGGCATAACGTTAGATGGAAGACAACACAGACCACTCACTGGAGGTGAAGAACTTTCCTATTCACTTTCACTAATATTTTTTTTAAAAGATTTTATTTATTTATTTGACAGAAATCACAAGTAGGCAGAGAGAGGGAGAAGCAGGCTCCCCGCTGAGCAGAGAGCCTGACACGGGGCTCGATTCCAGGACCCTGAAATCATGACCTGAGCCGAAGGCAGAGGCTCAACCCTCTGAGCCACCCAGGTGCCCCTCACTTTCACTAATATTAACAAACCATGTTGTTGGGGGTAACATGGGGACCTGTCAATTGTTCCCACCAATCAGGTGTTGCTAGAGCAGAGTAGTGTTTCTTAAACTGTCTGGGGGAAAGGATCTGCTTTCCCCAACCCCAATCCTTCACAGATTGATATTCTTATAAAATACAATACAATACACTTATTATGATGAGCACGAGTAATGTATAGAATTGTTGAATCGCTATATTGTACACCTGAAGCAAATATAACACTGTATGTTAACTATACTGGAATTAAAATATAAAACTTGATTTAAAAAAGAAAAAAAAAGAAATGCAAAATACAATACAATACATATCAATTACTAGAAGAACAAATTTAAAAAACTAAACATACAAACGCAACCCTTCAATTTTTATAATGAGATTCAGCAGACATGGTCAAACAGTAATATATGAATGCCCACTCTTCATTTCTGTGTTTATCTCATCTCAGACAAACAATTCACTTTATGTGGTACCAAAATAGGAAATAAGGGATCTGTAGTCATCTCATGTGAAATATCAAAATAGGAGAAGAAAAAAAGTGGGCATAAAAATGAGACAGAATTGAGCATGTAAATATTAATGGGAAGATGATGACCTCATAACAGTATAAGCTGCCATTAAGGTTCCCTGGTGATCAGCCCCAGAGAATCAAGAAACTTGCAGGTTCCCCCGGAGAATCACTTGAGAATTTCAAGGATATCAATGATTAGTGAGCTGCTGTACACGTGCTACAGCATGTAATTAACCTGTGGCACCTGCAGAGGCTGAATATTATTACGGCAAACAGATTAGCTCCTTATGCATGAATAAAAACTACCGGTTACGTTCATGAGAATAATTATAAGGCTTACTACTTCTGAGATTTCAGGATCTAAAACCGATTATCAACTGGAAGGAGTCTCCCATTGTGCAGTAAAATGGCATTAGTTCAAGTATGTAAGACTTTCCTTTTTACTGCAACTTCAGCATTGGCTGTTAAGAGGATTTAAGTCAACTGATTATTTGTTCAAAGTGACAGAAAGTGTCCTCACAGTTATGACACTTAATTTTTATTCTGTGAGAAGGTTAGGTGCACAGGGAGGCACAGCGATGTCTGCCACTACAGCTCAAATTAGAGTACTATAGGGAACGACAGGCATTTGGGAAGACAAAGTCTATTTTTTAAAACATCGAGTTATACAAACACTTAATTCAGAAGGGAAACAGACTGCATGCCCCCTTAGCCTAGGGGAGCTGCACCAGCCCATCTTATGAAACAGGCACCAAGCTGACTTGACACACAGCTCCATCAACGTAGCAAGTTCAAGGTCTGCCATGGATCTTTCAAATAGGACAAGCATCTGGATGCCCTCAAGACTCCTTCTACAAATTCAGTTGTCCTCATTTTGAGAAGAATGGAACCAGAAGCTTTTGCAAATGTGAGAGTCAACTGCTCTTGTCTGATTCTAAAATGTAAGGGTATTTGTGAAATTCCTCTTTTACCTGCTGTGTTAAGATACTTAACAGATGGCTGTGGAGGCTTCGTGGCATCTGAATTAAAGAAATAGGCATTGTATCCTTTTATAGTTTTAATTTCAGGAAGTACAAGCTATCCATTTGGTGTCACCATGAAATAAAATGGTCACATATAATTGTGGTAAATTGTTAAAAGTCTCATCAAAATCTGAAATTGGGCATTTCTAGAAATGATGGCCCTGGCCAAGGAGGACTTGGCTGCTGTCCTCAAGAAGGTTCAAGTGTAGGGAGGGTGACAAACTGAGAATTACAGAAAGTGCAAAGTGCTATGAGAGATGCAGGCATGTGTGGGGACCATGTAAAAGGCAGGAAGACTTTCTACGAAATGAGAAAACTTATTTTTGGCTTTATTTCTCTAAAGGAGGGATCTTCAGCTGGTCTACATACCCTGAGATGATAGTTGACTTAATTGATGACAGTTGGTAATGACAGCGATTTGCTTCTTGGGAGAGAGGAAACAGTAATTACCAAATCACATGGTTCCTCTTACGTAGACTAAAGAATCAAGACGTCGCGCTCATATCATTTCTAAACAGCAGTCATTCATGGGAGTGAGCGATCTTAAATAAAGTCCTTCGCATCTTTCAAAGCTCAATGAATTCAGAAAATATATCAGGCTGGCTTCGGAAAACTCTCCCTTACAGTATCCACTATGACTACAGGGCTCTAAATTGTTCAGAAGTTGAACTTTTTTTTTCATGGCTGGAGCAAGCTTTAACACAGATTTGTTAATGGAATAAATAATCCCTGGAAAAAGACTAGTTTTGTTTCAGTGTCACAAATAAAAGAAGTTGGTCCCAGTCTGATTACCAAATAGAAAAGACAGATTTTGTAGTAACAATGCAAAACATAAGCAAGACTCACAATCAGAAGAATTTTTTCAATTCCAAAGTTCATATTATTCCAAAAAAGGGAAATAGCCCAAATGTCCATTAACTGAAGAACAGATAAACAGAATGTGGTATGTTCTTATAGTGGAATGCTGTTCGGTAAGAAAGAAGAAATGAAGTACTAATATAATCTACACAACATGGACAGACTTCAAAAAGTTGACACCAAGTGAAAGAACTCGAACACAAAAGATCATATACTGTATGATTACCTTTATGGGAATGTCCAGAAAATGCAAATCTATGGAGACAGGAAGTAGATTAGTGGCTCCCTAGGGCTGGTTGTGGGAATGAAGAGTGACTGCAGATGGGCACAAGCTTCCTTTCTGGGGTGATGGAAATGTCTAGAACTAGGACATGGTAATTGTTGCTTAACTCTGTAAAACATTAAAAAGATCAATGACATGTGTACTTAAAGTAGGTGAATTTTATGGTATACACACTTTGCTGCTGTGACACAGCAGATATTTGACACGTATGTATCGATGAACAATTATACAAATGACATAACTAAATTTTAAAGGACAATCTCTCTCCCTATAAGTTTATTTCTATAGCCATCTATACATCTATCTTGACTCAAAATGTTAAGGTTACTTATAAATGTAATGCACCACAAATTAAAGAATGAGTGAATTAAATTGCCCCCTTTCTCTTTTTTCCTATGGTAATTATACTTTATAGTAGTTAATTAATTTACTTACTCAATATTTACTTAAGTATTTATTAAGCACTTTCCCAGCCACTGAAATGCAAAGTACAATGAACCCTGGTCTCTGCTCTTGAGAAGTTTATGGTTTAGTATAGTAAAAATAATAAACAATTAGACCAAAATGTGGTGAATACTATGACAAAGGCATATGTTAGATATTGTGGGGTGGGGAGATGATTTTCAACAAACCAACTCAAGAACATTACCTAGGAATTAGTTACATGATGGCTCCAAGAGGATGGATATTCCAGCAGAAAGAACACCATGGAGGTTAGAAAGAGCATGATGGGGGCGCCTGGGTGGCTCAGTGGTTTAAGCCTCTGTCTTCGGCTCAGGTCATGATCTCAGGGTCTTGGGATCGAGCCCCACATTGGGCTCTCCGCTCAACGGAAGCCTGCTTCCTCCCTTCTCTCCGCTTGTCTCTCTGCCTACTTCTAATTTCTCTCTGTCAAATAAATAAATAAAGTCTTAAAAAAAATACTTAAAAAAAAAAAAAAGAAAAAGCATGATGGGGGCACCTGGGTGGCTCAGTCGGTTAAGCGTCTGACTCTTGCTTTTGGCTCAGGTCATGATCTCAGGGCTGTGAGATCAAGCTCTGCATTGGGCTCCATGCTCAGCGGGGAGTCTGCTTGAAGGTCCTCTCCCTCTGTTCCTCCCCCTGCTTGGGCATGCTCTCTCTCTCAAATCAATAAATACTTAATTAAAAAAAAAAAGATTGAGCATGTGTTACTTGGGGAATCTGTGTAGATTCTGCAGACTATGAGGATGAGTGCACTCTAGGGATCCATGGAAACAAGGTCAGAACGCAGGACCAACACAAGTTCAGAAAAGGCCAACTACGACAAGCTAAAGATCACAAAAAGGGTCTTAGGATTTTTGAACCTGAAATCCCATGAAGGATTTCAAGTTGAGGAACGAAAATCAGATGGGTATATTAAAGAGATCATTTCAGTGTGAGTGTGGAGGACAGACAGGATCCCCTTTCCAGAAGAGTGGTGCTCTCAGCCATCTCTTGGGCTCTACATCGCAGGCTTCCAGACTGTGATTCCATCTTCAGTAACCAGGCCTTCAGCTAGTTCCTGGTGCTTCTGTACTTCCTATCACAGACTCTGGCCTGCCTTGCTCTCTGTGGTCAACAGTTCTCCAGATGCCCCACATGGGAATTCCCATTCTTCCCCTGGCATAGACAAATCTAGTTCCCAGCCACAGCTGCTTGTCAGGTACCCAGGGCAGGCTATCTCTGGGCTTGTGTGACATGGGATGTGGAGGGGTCATCAGCAATTGTATTTTAAAAGATACTCAGATATTGCTGTGAAGAGTGTAAACCTGGCGATTCACAGACCTGTACCCCTGGGACTAATAATACATTATATGTTTATAAAAAAAAATTAAAAATGAGTTGTTCCATACCTTCTCCATATGGCAACTCTACTGGCCTTAAAACAAAACAAAACAAAACAAACAAACAAACAAAAAAATAAAAGATACTCAGATAAAATAATGTGAACCAATGTCTCCATTTCCAAGGCCATAATAGCTTTCTAGAATATGATGTTGTAGAACCATCACCATTGGAGGTCAAAATAAAACTGACGAAGGTCAAAATGAAATACTGAAATAAAATTTGTTTGAAAGAACCAACCTTTAAATTATCTGGAATAATACAGTTTGTGTCTTTAGACTTAATTTGCACAATACTTAGACTATGCTTTATTTTCATATGGTCATCACTGTGGTCTTATTGTTAATGAGTTCTATTGTTGCAACCCCTCCACACAGAGAAAATCATATGCACCCCCCCCCAACACACCCCGTAAGGCAGCACACTGGCTGGAAATGACAAAGAATAAATCTCCTTAGACAGCATTCTCATCACTCACTGAGGGAGAAAGATGACAGGTCAAGCTTGAAAACAGGCTAAATATAAAATAAAATAAAATTATGTTTTAGTGAGGGAAATTTTCTATTATTGTCTCATAGATTGCTTAAAATTTTCTCTGGTTGATGACAATAGAGCTGAGAGGAAAAACACTAATACTCTTCCAAAAAATGCTCCAAAAATACTATAAAAAGACTGAAAATGATTAATTAGTTTTTAAGAATTGTTTTGCTTTCAGGAACAGGTATTCCAATACGTTACTATCAAGACCTATCAATATCAAAGAGTGAGTTGAATCCTATTCATTCATTTCAAAGATTTACAAAGACACCATCAGCTTCCTGTCAGTGAGAGAGGACACTTTTCATCATTCTCAATACCATTCCCAAGTGACTTCACACCAAGCTTCCTGGGTAATTAATCTTAGGAGGTGGGCACTCATGTGGATCAGACCAGTCAAGGGAATTCTACAGGAATCTCGTGGACATCTCATCTTCATTATTCTATGCCATCAAATCTGGAAGAAGACCACTGTACTGGAGAGCAAGGTAATTTGAAGACGGCTATTTAGGATACACATTTAATTCTAAGTATTGATCTGTGTAAACATGATATGGGTTTAATCTCTCAGTTCTGTGCCTCAGGGCTCTGTTTCTAAACAAAATCACCCAGGATATGTAATTCTACCATGGGGTGAAGAATCATTTCCAGTCACAGAAAATTATTTATCACCTGGTGACAAGAAACAATTTCTTAGAGGTCACTGCCGGACACTCAATGATGTACTATGTTTGAGGTTAAGTTTGTTTTTAGGTCGCTTACCGCGCTGGCAAAATAATTTATTGACTGCTTCTTTTCGATATCACCTTACAGCTCTGTAGCTTTGCTTCTCATTCTCTTTCAAGTTTCTCCCATAAGAAATACCCCCAAAAGAATGATCACACACTGCTAACTCGGAGAAGCCCAAACAGAGCTTCGGAGATGAATATCAGGACCTTTGTGTCAGATATAACAGACTTACACTACAAACTCCACCTCGAGGATAGAGTATTTTGCTATGCGAAAGGTTAAGGTCTTGACAAAGCAATACACTGAGAAATTGTGTGTTTCAGGTGGGAAAAATATAATCTTAGAGACAAAGTTTTAAACAAAAAGAACTGACATCAGAACTGTCCCCCTTCTGGCATCTTGAACTCTTCTGTTTCTACAAACACGCTCTCTTTGGCATCTGGACCTTCTCACACTGTTGTTCCCTTTGTCTTCCCTTTCTGACCACCTCCTCTGCCACTTACCTTCAGGTTGCAGCTTGAACACCCCTTCTCCTGGGTTCCTTTCTTTGACCCCCTCAAGTAGCTTCTTGCTACATGCTCTCATGACTCCCTGGACCGGCAATGGCAGAGCACCCACCATTCCTTGTGTTTTAATACTGTGCATATGTCTTACTATGTAGACTGTAAGCTAAGAAGACAGGAGCTATGTTGGTCCTATTCAACATGGTACCTCCATCTCCCAGGACAAGGCATGGCATAGAGCAGGAGCTCCAATAAATCCTTGTTACTGAATTAGCTGAAAACTTCCTCAGTCTTTATGAAGATGCATTTTGTACATATTGTTTTTAAAATTCAGAAGAAAAATGAGTTATCAAAAGCACCATAAGAAAGAAAATTGTAACAATATGGGGTGTTGATACTAAGAGTGAGGTAACCCATCCCAGAGTCATTCTCTTCTGAGATATGTACATATCAGGATGGCCTTTCACAGTGGCTGTATGTTAGAAGCTTTTTTCTAATTCGTCAGAAGGGCATATTATATATCGACTCCAACACATACGTTTCAGAATATCAACAGAGTCCTGTCGTACCTCAGAAAAATGTTTCCTGCTTCCCTTTACCTTAGTGAAATTGCAATTTTTTTCATTGCTTGGAAACCTCCTAAATTTGTTTTGACGTAAGTTATTTAAAGATGAAGGATGACAAGTATAAGGGAATAAGGATGGCTGTGTTTATTCAGAGGGTAAAAGCACAATCAAGGTGACATTTAAAATACGTCGAGTGGACCTCGTGAAACAAACCTGAATACATCTGCCTGGATGTGTCAGCGTAGAAGCACACAGCTCATCAGTGGCTTTCTGATGCACTCTGAATGCAATTCTGTTGGTCCAGTTCTCAACAAATTCTAAGCCTTCTTAGTGATGGCTGCTTTCAGCTCTTGGTC
The DNA here is from genome assembly GCF_963455335.1 of Martes martes. Taxonomy (NCBI): domain Eukaryota; kingdom Metazoa; phylum Chordata; class Mammalia; order Carnivora; family Mustelidae; genus Martes; species Martes martes. The sequence continues at coordinate 60,009,688 of NC_137891.1, forward strand.
ACTGATCAAATATTCTCTTCAAATCTCACATATTCAAAGCTCCCCATGGTACCAGGATGTACTGTACTAGAGACATGCTTTTTTTAGAGAAACGGGTTTATTTGAATCTCTACAGATTTATCAAACCTACTTAGAAGTTTGAGGGGAGGGAGGGGTCAGGCAGGGACAGATGAGACATTTCTTCTTTCCTCATGGCCTCTCTTCTTCCTCCTGTCTCTTAAATATTGTGATTCCCAGAGACTTTAATTTGCTTTTCTTATCCCTTTTCACTCTCACCCTGGACAATCTTGCCTGCATCAAGGGCTCAACTACACTTATATATACTGCCGATGGCCCAATGTCCAGGCCTGACCTCTGAGCTCTCGTCCCTAAATCTTTATACACTACTGCCCCCTGGGTTAGCCGTAGCTGGAAGTCCCAGAGACATACCAAGTCAACCCGTTACAAGTGCAGCACCTTATTTTTGCGTTTCTTTTCTTAGTGACCACACACTTGACTCAAGCCAGAAACCTGAGAGCCGCTCAGAATTCTACTTCTCCTTCCTGTCTCTCATTCAGTCGGTCACAAAATTCCCTACATTTTCAAGCATCTCTAGAATCTGGCCCCTTCCAACTCCACTGGTGCTGCTTTTAAAACAGGCCTTGCCAGTTCTCTTAACTGATAAGCTTGCTCCTGGTCCTACCTTCTAATCTGCCCATGGCCTCACCAGCAGGGTAACTTTTTAAACTCTTTTTTTTTACGCTAATGTCCTTGGATCTTTACCCTTATTCACCGGATAAAGCACAAACTCACCGGGACACCACTTAAAGTCCTTTCTGATCTGGCCCCAGCCAGTCTGTCCAACCCCTTCTTCTGCCGCTTTCTCCTATGTGAACTTCTTCCTTCTCTCCAAAGTCTCCACCTCCGTGGCCCCCCAGCTCCCTATCCATGCCTCACACTGCATGGGGAACTGCACCCACGTGACTCCCTCTGTGCATAGTTTGTTCTCCTTCTTTTGGTAACAGACCTTTGGAGTTATTTGGGCTCCAGTGGAGGGCCAATCAAGGAGCCCTGCCCTGTCTGCCTAAGGGGTGGGCTCCTGACCTAAGCCAGGCCAGTTGGAAGCTCTTCTCAGAGCCGTTAAGTGGGTAGAATGACCACAAACGGACAAGAGGTGGCGCCGGTCCACCCGGGAAGCAATCCCTGACTGGGACCGGTCAGTAGTTCCTCCATCTAAATTCTAAGAGTCTTCCTTATCTTAGGTGTTCCTAAAACTTAGTTTTCCTTTTGAGCTTTATTTTTTTTTTAAGTTGCTTGTATACACTGCCCTCCTCAAATGCGCACGCACACGCGCGCACAGACACACACAATGCTAACTGAAAAAGCTTGTGGGAAAAATGGATTTCTACTGCTTTCTTCATCTTGCTATACTGGCCTGGCACAATGCCTAGAAATCAATAAACATTTGTTGGATTAATTAATGCTTGCATACATGAATAATCAGAACCCTTGAGAAGAAACAGAAAAAAATGTGTCACAAGCAACAGAAAGTTTCTGACACTGGCCAACACTGACAGCAGAGGACTGGAGTTATTTGTCTCTTTATATCCCTAATGTTTACTTCATAAGGCCTGATGTTGCAAAAGAAGGGATAAGAGAATTTTTTTATTCTGTCAGGATAAATGTTCACAAGCATCCACCTTATTATTTCATTAGTACTAGACCATGTGAACCTTTTGATTCTCTCTCCACTTAACATGTTATGGACACGCAATAAATATGAAACAACAGTAACTTTTAGGATTTGGAAGCAATCTTCTCTCACTGATAGTATTTTATCAAATCTGCCCAGGCGACAGAATTCAGCTCTCATGTTAAAGAGTCCTGGGCAATTGTGTTAAGAAAGAATCCAAGGCTGATGCAGCTGACCAGGGAAAAGAGAGCCATAATGGGTATTTTCTAGTTTCTGGATTTACTAAAATTGACTTTAGATCTTACAGAAATTCTTGTGTGAACAGAATGATATTCATATGGTAATTGGAAAATTCTTCATAATAGTAGTCAGTGATCTTCCTCAATTCCAGAAAGCACAAAACAATCATTAACATACATATAATTTATTGAAGTATAAGATATTCTGTTGCCTTGGTCTATAACTACTGAGTAAGTCATGTTGAGTTTTCAGGAGAAAATACGAGATAACCATACTCCAGAGGATATTTATCATGGCCTGAACTCAAAATATATATTTGAAAAGCTTTGCCTTATTTTCTAAAAGGAATTATGTGTCATATAGAAATCAGATAATCAGGTAACATTAACACATTATCTCAAGAAAACTAAATGTACATGTCCAGAAAATAGGAAAATAGAAAACCTTTTTGTCACAGCCTTTAAAGTCAAATGTCTTGGTTAATTGATGAGACATAAAGACTTTAAAATGTGATTCTTCACCCCCAGAATCAGAGAGTTTTCAAAAAAATACCAACTGAAGGATCAGGGATCTTAAGTCACTCTCTTTCATCTCAGATTTTCCTTTCGTTAAAAGGTTAGCCTTTCTCGTGGCTCAAGATACTGCTTTCCCCACGCCAAACCATGCAGCCCTGCTGATGCTCTGGGAGAAGATGCAGCCCCACACATACTCAATTTCTCCAGGCAGATATCTGCAATCTGGGAAAGCCTCCATTCTCAGCGAGCTGCGATCTGACTTTCCAAGGGGTGAGCAGGCATGTCTCTTTTGACAGATTGAGAATTACTGACTAAGAGCAGGATCACTGAGGATGCAGTAGAATGTGCTGAAGGTGGACTTCACCCACGGGGCTTAAATCAGGCTTCCGAGATCCTCAGAAAAGGTGCAGGATCGCTGGAGACTTTTGGAAAGCAGAGACAAACAGGGAGATATTGCTAACACCAATGAGGAGAAGGTTCTGTCCTAAGCAGAAGTAGATCTAAAACTTACAGGGGCACAAACACTGTATTTGGCGAGGAGGTGGTCCAACGAGAGACCAAAGAACCACATTTCTATCCATCGTGCAAAAGAGACCATCGCATTTGACTTCTTCATCAAGGCTGTACCAGCGCAGAGCATAAGCAACCCATGCGGTAACCAGAAGGGCAAAGGCTCCCAGAAAACTCAACCTAACTGATCCATGTCTACATATATTCAGCCAGACCTTGGAGGGATTCATGAGTCCCAGGGGCCATCTCTCTAAAAGTGAACAGAAATACATTTCACTTGGGATTACAACACCGGAATGGTAAGTCTTTCTTCCTGTGGCCATTGGAACCTTCTGCTGCATTCCAGAGAAGAGTAAAGTATCACTCGAGGGCCATGTATGTGTTCCTGTCTTGAAAGCTCTGCTTGCTGCCAGATGAACGCCTGCTGAAAAGATAAATAGCTCTCCTCCAGATCAAAGATGGCATTCTTTTTTATGAGAAGAAATCTCACTTAGGAAAGCCCAGAGTCTTTACTGGGCCATTCTCCCAACATCGACTGCCACAGAGTACCATACCTGAGATGCAGGTTACTCTAGAATTAGCAGTCAGAATCTATATAGCTAGTCTAGGGAATTAAAAAAAAAAAAAAACAAAAAAACACAAAAAACAAAAAAATACTTTGCTCTTTAATGCTGGCATCTACCCAATAGTAGTAGAGTTAATATATAAAGAGCCAGATATGAAAGGCAGCAAGATGTCATCCCAAGAGCAGCAAGAGGAGCCTGGGGTCAGGGGTCCCATCTGGCTTATCCTCTTAGTGGCTGTATGTCCCTGAGCAAATCACCTTGGTAAATCCTCATTTATTCAACCAAAGAATGAGGGGGTTGAATCAGTTGATCCCCTCTACCTACATTATTATTATTTTTTAACATGGGAATTATTATTATTATTATTTTTAACATGGGAAAGTCTATGAAGCTCCACTGTCCTCAAATAGTATAACTGGCAACTTTGGGTTGAGAATCCCTTGGTGAAAATATTAACAACAACTAACTTCAACATACTGAAAATAAATTACATTGACCCAATAACAAGGTCATCATTTGAAGTTGACATTGGCCTAACAATAAACCTCTTCTACTATTCCCAGTGGGAAGTTAGACTGTTACTTCAAGTTTGGTATCTCCCACTATATCATCTCATCCCCCAAACCAAACTCACTCTACTTCCTGATTTCCTCTTCCCTGCCAACTTAACCATTCTGAGGGCTGTCTTTGACTTAATTTTTGCATCACTCTTTATATAAAACAAGCTCTCAGTTCTCGTCCACCTCTGCCATGTCTGCTCTTTGATTTCGTTTGGTGCCCAGTCTGGAGGCTATGATAAGAGGGCAGAGGGATAAAACAGAGAGCAGCAATTGGGTGCTTAGCATATTTAATCTTCACAACTGCTTTTTGAAGTAGGCTCTGTAATTATCCCTGTCCTCTAAGAGGAGGTAATAAGGCTTAGAGAAGTCAAGGATTGTGTAGTAAGCTCCATCCAGCACAGAGTAGCTAAGCCAAAATTTAAACCCAGGCAGCAGGTTTCAGAGCCCAAGCTATGCCATTCTGCCTCTAGTACTTCAAGGGCCTGGCATGACACTCAGCTCAACACTATTATCTCTTGTCTCATTAGTCATCAGTAAGACTTTGTGAGGTGGGTCATGTCCTAACTTTATACGTGAGGCCTCATAGCCAGAAAGTAGCTCCAAAATCCACTCTTTGCTACCCTGCAATGCCTCCTTGCCCCATGCCCAGACCTGCTTCACCTGTTTCACTCCACAGCATCCCCGATAGGATCACCATGTTAAATTTCATAAGACACTGCATTAATCATGTTACTTTCTGGATCAAAAGCTTCCAAAGGCTCCTTGCTTTTACTTAAGAAATTCCAAATTCATCACTCTGGCATTAAAGGCCATGTGAGAAGATGAGATATAGCACTCCTCCATAATCTGACCCCTCTTACCTTTCTTCTTTGACCTCCTATGGCTCCTTACATGGGGATCTCCATTCCTTAGCCCATTCTGCTTATTCCTCCATGCTCTGACCCTTCACTTGTAAGCTCATGGAGGTGTCCTCTAAGGCCTCATTCCCTGGAGTACAGACCTGGGTAAACCCTTAAATGTATGGAAGCTGAAAGTATGTTATAGTGCTCTAGAAATTCAGGTAGTTAAAATCTTAGTAAGCAAATCAATATTATTAAACTAAGTTTTATGCTAAGGAGGTGACACAAGAGTGAAATTTGGGTACAATATGAGCCTTTGGAATGTTAGCTGCATTATTGATCTTGGCCTAACAGAACAGGATGGATAAAACAGGACCCATTACACCATGATGCACCATCCATTAGAGATGAAGATTGGATCAGACAGGAAGTTATCAGCTGCCAAAAACAGCCCTACAATCAGAGAACAGCCTTCCTAGGCAGCTGGATTGATTCAATAGCTGTCAGGGCCATGTCTAACAAGGATGGTCAATTCTGCTGTTCTCTAGAGATCATATAGTCAGTCCCAGATCAGGGATATAAAATGATGCCAGGTACCAGGGGCTACTCAAAGCCACAGGATAAACATGGTTCATCTTTAATTTACTTTTGAGGATTCAGGAAAAAATGTAAATAATTGAACTTAAAATATCTCATAATATTTTATGTCAAAACATAAAAACTCCATGGGCTTATTATAGAGTAGAATGGAAAATTCCACATTGTTTTTATAATAAAACATGAACCACTTTTGAATTTGACTCCTTTGGTTTACGCAGCCAGACTTTTGGGAGTGTATGTTGCTATCCTCTGATACCAGAAGCATTTCACTGGAAAAGCTCAAGAAATGCTAATGTAATGCGCAAAGTGTTGTGGACTAAGACCCAGTGAGAATCTAGTTATCCTGTAATGAGAGGCTCCTGCCAGACATAAAGATGATGTCCCATTAATACAAATGGAAAAAAACAAGTTCATAATTATCTTCTGCAAACCCATATACAAAGAGGAACATTGTCCATGCTACTCCTTAAAAGTGGACTATTCCTGGGGCACCTGGGTGGCTCAGTGGGTTAAGCCACTGCCTTCGGCTCGGGTCATGATCCTGGGATCCTGGGATCGAGCCCCGCATCGGGCTCTCTGCTCCGCAGGGAGCCTGCTTCCCCCTCTCTCTCTGCCTGCCTCTCTGCCTGCTTGTGATCTCTGTCTGTCAAATAAATAAATAAAATCTTTAAAAAAAAAAAAAAGTGGACTATTCCTTTTATTCTTTTGGCTTATTAACTGAGGTTTCACCATGTCCCCTGGATCTTCTAAAACATGATTTAGCTATCATGTTGAGGAAGATGGGCAATGTAAATCTCTTTAAAACAAATATTCGATGGAACAAGGTTATTGCAGGATCAATTTTGCTCAGGATTAGAGCTCAAGATTAAAAATCTAAGGCCTAAAAACCAACTACACACTTAAGTCATGACTTAAGTCATTCAAAATCATTAAGAATGACTTAAGTCATTCAAAATCATTTACCATGTGAGGGGCACTCACCTAGACACCACGAAAATAAAGAAACATTCCTCAGAGGGCATTATCATAAGAATCCACACAGGGATATGTGGTGGGATCCTTGGAGGACGTATCATAGGAACAGAAACACCAGGCTCTACTGGGGAGTGTAACCTTACCAGGCTAACCTTGGCTCATTCAGTAATGCATTCAATATATATTTGTGTGGCAGGACCTGTTTTAATGGCCTATGATACAAAATGGAAGTCCCTTACTTTTTGAAGCTTTTTGTGTTCTTTAAAAATAAAATTAGGTAAGAGGGATAGAGGGCTCTCCAGTTAGATGACATCTGAGCACTTAAAGAGAGTAGAGAGCAGCAACAACATAACAGGAAGACATCAAAGGCAGAGAAAGCTGCAGGTGCAAAGGCCCAGAAGCAGGATCACATGTGGTATGCTTGGAAACCAAACCAAATCACACAAAACCAAGGCCAGAGTGAGTGAGGAACAAATCTTATGGAGCCCCTCAGTCATGATAATGACTTTGGATAGAGTTGAGATGGAAGCCACTGAAGATAGTGACATGGTCTATACTGTTTTGAAAGGATCACCCAGGCAGCTAAATGGAGAGTAGACTACAGGGCAATTATTAGCACAGTTCATCTTCAATTAGGAGGTTTTATGATAAACAAGGTGAGATGACGGTGGCTTGCACAGGCAGTGGAGGTGGGGAAAAGTGGTTGGATTCTGGATGTTCCAAAGGTAGAGCCAACAGGCTCTTCCGGAATAATTGATGTGAGACAGAAGAAAAACAGGAGTTAAAGGATTTCCAAAATGTTTAGTTTACACACCAGAAAGAATGGAATTACCAATTACAAGACTGGGAAAGAAGATGTTGGGGGGAGACAAGTTTACCTTGAGATTCTTATTAGAGATGCCCAGTAGTAGTTAGATCCACAATTACTGAGTTCAGGGGTGAGGTCCAAGCTGAAGACAAACCTGACAGCCTCAGCATACTGGTATTTTATTTAAAGGCAGGGAGACTGGATAAGATCATCTAAAAATGAATGTAGATTCAGAGAATCTTAATAAGTCTGGGGACCGAGATGGGAAGCACTCTGCTATTGATGTATTTTTATAAGAGCTTTATTGAGATATCATTGAAACTCAAATGATAATGGGCAGAAAACTGGGATGAAGCAGTAAGGGGACTTAGAGATTGTGGCCAGTGAGTTAGGAGAAAAACAAGGAGAGAATGGTGTCCTAGAGTCTTAATGAATGCTGCTATTGGTTAAGCAGAGTATGCACTGAGATGCTTACGCTGGATCTGACAATGCAGCATCAAGGGAAGTTCTGATAAAAGCCTAAATGGAGCTAGTTTCAAAGAAAATGGAGAAGAGGTAGACCAAGGGAGTGAAAACATTTTTTTTTTTCCAATGATTTTCAGTAAGAGGGAGTGAAGAAACAGCTGGAGGTCATGTGCCCTAGCTGGAGGAGTACAGTGTGTGTGTGTACATGTGCACGCGCCCACGTGCAGGCATGCACTGATGAAGATGGTCCAAGTGGAGGGGAGGACTTACTAATGCTGGCCAGGACAACAGCTTGGTGGGGAAAGGGGCAAGATCTGTATCAGCCTCTGGGGGGCTGCCCCAAAGTACCACAAACTGACTGGCTTAAACAAGAGAAATTTATCGTTTCACAGTTCTGGAGGCTGGAGGTCTAAGGCTCAGGTGTTGGCAAGGCCATGCTCCCACGGCTTGCTAGGGAAGGAAGGATCTGTTCCGGGCCTCTCTTCCAGCTTCTGCTAGTTCCTTGGCTTATGGCTATGTAAATCCAATCTTCACAGTATTTTTTGTGTCCAGATCTTCCCTTTTCATAAGGACACCAGTCACATTAGATTAGGGGCCCACCTTATCCAGCATGACCTCATCATAACTGATCTGCAACAACCCTGTTTCCAAATAAGGGCACCTTCTGAGCACTAGGGCTAGCATTTCAACATTTGAATTTTGGAGGGACACAAGTCAACTCATAACAGATTCCAACACAGAGAAGAAAAGGTGGTGTTTGTGAGAGGAGGAAGCCAAGGGGCATGTATATGGATTCAGATGCAGATAGAGGGTTAGCTGCCATCTCAGTGGTGAGTTTGTGGGAGTGCTCCTTCAATTGTTTCTATTTTCTCAGTGAAATAAAAGGCGATGTTAACATCCAAAGGTCAACTCCTGATTGCCCAACTAACCTTAACCTCTACCAACTACCGAATACTGGCCACTCAAATTTTAAGTCTCACTACACTTAAATGTGAATTCCACTACATTAAAAAAAAAAAAAGTGTATGCAATTCAGCAAAACTCCCATTGGGATTACTATTTAAGGAGTTAAGGAATTCCGATCTTGTGTGAATACAAAGGAGTTTCTAATACTAGCTAGAATGGTGGGTTAATGGTTATGTAAACTTTAGATAATGGGAGATAATGAGCACAAGAATATAGGAAGCAGAGAGTGTTACAGATCAGAAACAGATACCTTCCTCAAGCTAGGAGAAATATGACGGAGTCTTCTTGGGATGCTCTGGGATTTTAATAACCCCAGAACAGAGGTAAAACAATTTTACTACCCATCGGAATTGAGGTGAATGCGTATTGCTCATTGGCCTCAATAACTTTATGATTTAAATGAATTATTTCAAGCCCCTCATGTTAGCCGTTACTGACTTGATTTTGCAATGGAGAACTTGGCAAAAGAAATACTGTCATTTCCCTCACAATTTTCACCTGTAACTCCAAAGAATTTCTGTGCCTATGTGAAGACCAGGTTGGGGAAGTGGATGTGATAGACAGATGTGATCAAAAACAATGCAACTCTTTTGGAATGTTCATTGCTGTTTTAGCGAAAACATCCCTGCCTTAAGTAAATGTTTCCAATGTTACACTTTCCTGAGGCTTAATTCTTCTCTGAAGCACTCACATAATTGTTATTAGCATTTTTTGTCCATCTTGAGTGTGTAATGAGGGGCAATGGAACTCTTATACCAGATGGAATGATCTCATTCTATATATAAAAATAGGACTACAGACTGCCTTATTTCTGCAGTGAGCACCCCATTAATGTGAGTGCAAATGGTGGGAGTGGACCAAGGGTAAAATATGGTCTGCAACCACCTAGAACTCTAGACACAGGGAAATGGAAAACATCTATTACACTGTCAGTATGGTCATACCCTGGGGACTGGCACAGAATTTTTTCTTATTGCATATTTTGTTCAATTTTCCTCAATATTGCTTTGAAACAAATTGAGCAAACGCTGTGCTCATTGCTTCCATCAGGAAACTCATAAACATAAAAGCTTTGATTAAAAAAATTCTTGGCAAAGATACTTAAACACTTTTTATTAAGTTTTTCTCCCCCAATGTACCTACATATACAACCTTGTTTTGTGATGAAAACAATCCTTTTTTTTTCTCTCACATTGTTATTTTCCAAAATGTATACAGGGGGTATTAAAGCCCCCATTAGTCATTTCTACATTTAGCTGTACCTTAGCAAAGGGAATGACTAAAATTTAGAACAAATAGTCAACCTATGCAACAAACTGGAATCACAGCAGTTACTTTTGGGTTGTTTCATGAACATGTTTGATCTCTCATAACCATATAATACTCATTTTTTGCTTTTATACAAGAAAAAAATCCTTATTTTTTAAATATGATAGTGTTGGGTCCCCCCAAAATGGGTACCCCAATAATGGGTCCGTGATTAAAGGAGCGAGACTGATACAAAGCGAAAGTCAAGCAAAGCTTTATTTTGCGCCAAGCATCAGGAATCAAACTGACCATCAAACAGACCGGTGGGGGCCGCTGCTTACATAGAGGGCAACCCCTCCCTGCTTTCCAGACTAACTTTTATAGAGCAAAGGCCATGTGGTTGGGCTTGGCCACACACAGGTGGCCAATGAAATTGTAACACACAGAGAAAGCTGCACAGTCATGCTAGGTGACCAATGGAATTACAATTTACCCTAGTAGACATTTGAACCAGCCTATCACCTTGGTCAGAATTGGTGCCCGAAAGGTGCCCAAAGGGCGGGGCCTATACTCCTTGGTAGCTAGGAGACAGTATGCGCCCCCACTGATTGAATACCTCCACCTGGCCTGACCCACCCTTGCACTTGGACTTTGTTACCTGGGACTGGTTTCTGGGACTTGTTTTTAAGTAAGTTCCCCTGGGAGGGGGTGGGGGGCAGGGTCAGTTTAAGTTTTACGGCATAAACAACAAAATGGCAGTTCAAGCGAGGTGGGGCCGCTCTGGCTAAATAGGCCCTTACAATAGGACTTCATCCAGCAGTCTGCAGTAGCAACAGATAAGCTGTTCTAACAATTCTTTTAACTATTCAATCTTCTTACACTATTGTATATAGTTTTTAACCTACAAATATCCTTCTCTAGTCAGAAGTTAGGGTTTTTTCCTTTCCATTCAAAACATTTATCAAACACTTACTTTGTGCCAAATGCTAGGGCTACAAACACAAATGGCATGTCTTCCATCACCGATGATTTAAGCAAATAGCTTCACTTTGTCCTTATTCATAAAGAGAACTACAATCTTTGTCATGGATGATATCTGTAAAGCTTCCTTTTATTTACACTGAACTTTTCTCTGATGAGCTAATGGTTTTGATGAATAGAAACTATTATGTCTGTAAAATCTAATTATTGTACATTACCTCCTCAAAAGCCTAAAGTTGCAAATGGGAAGTAACTAGATTCAAAATGCCATTATACTCTTTCAAAACTTAAGTGGACCTTGAGACATCCTTGATCTCTAACGAAACCTGCAACTTCAGATGTTGTTGACTGAGGCTTTAAGCAGTGTACAGCAAACCAAATGAAGAAAAATTCGAAGCGTCAGTGAAGAATAACTTCTTAACTCTAAAATGTTTAATTCTTTGAGACAACCTTTCTAGGTAGATACTATCAGAGTCATTCACAGAAAAGAAAATTAAGGGTAAGAAAAGGTTAATTAACTTGCCCCATAGCCATAAGAGATGTGCTTTAGGACTCATGCATCTGACTGAATAGCCTTTGACCTTATTGGTATGATACCACACCATGCTAGTTTTTTCTGAAGAGGTGGGCAGTCCAGACGTCTGACCAACCATGCAACATATCAGATGAACTTCCTATTTAATAGTTATTTCTACTTTATATTTTCATTATGGTAAAATATATCTAACATACAATCTACCATTTTAATCATTTTAGGTATATCACCTAAAATAATTACATGTTAAAATTATATGATAAAATGATATGTTCAGTGGCCTCAGGTACATTCACCATGTTGTGAAACCATCACAACCATTCATCTCCAGAACTTTATCGTCATCCCAAACTCTATACCCATTAAACAACAACTCGCAATTCAGCCCTTCTCCCAGACCCTGGTAATCAATAGTCTATTTTTTGTTTCTATGAATTTGATTATTCTATGTACCTTATATAAGTGGAATTACAGAATTTTGTCCTTTTGTGTCTGGGTTATTTTACTTTTCAGAATATGTTCAAGGTTCACTCATTTTGTAGCATGTATTAGAATTTCATAACTTTTTAAGGTTGAATAATATTCCATCATATGCATATTCCAGTTTGTTTATCCATTCATTTGCCAGTGGAATTTGGGTTGTTTCCATCAAAAGAATGTACATAATACAGTTATGAATAATACTGCCACAAACATTGGTATACAAATATCGGTTTGAGTCCTTCCTTTCAATCCTTTGGGGTATATACTCAGAACGGAATTGCTGGATCATATAGTAGTTCGATGTTAACTTCCTGAGGATCCATCTGCCATACTGTTTTCCGTAATTGCTGCACTATTTTACATTCCCACCAAGAGTCCACATTTCTGCACATCCTTGCTAATGCTTGTTATTTTCTGTTGTTTTAATAATGCTACTACTTTTTAAGTTGCAATGTACTGATCATAGTGTATACAAGAATTCTAAGAATGTAAAGAATTTTTAAAGATCCTAAGATTCCCCACTATAAGGAGGAGCAGGAGACTTGTACTTGAGATTTAGATTTATACTCCTAAAGGCTCAGTGCATTTGAAACAAAAACCTTTCCAGTAAACAGAAGACTTCAGATACTTTGGAAACAGTTGTTATTAAATAAAAAATAAAGCAAGAGACAACATAAACTGATCTTTCATTAGAGATAGTATCAGTGAATAAGCAACAGGGGCAATTATGAGAAAAAATAAACTATCTTAACTGATCAAAATTGCCCAAAGCCTTACAGTACCCCTGCGAGATTTGTTTCTCCAAGAGCAGTGTGCCATTGCTTCAAATTTTATTAAACCACCCATGATTCAAGATATGTTAACATGTTGGTAATTGCTGGAATAAAGAAATAGCCCATGTTAATTTGCTGCAACTGTATAGGAAATGTCTATGCTAATGAGTTTGAGGGAAATGAGGTAGTTCAATATTATCTTTTATGGTTCTAAATAGAGATTCCATTATTTTTCTAATTCATTTAGCTCAATTAAAAACAATAATTTTGTAGCTAAATTAGCTTTCCAGAACACCTTTGATTATTCAATGAATACTGGATCCAGCTGCCCTTAGATGCATAAGCAAACAAATAAACAAAGGCATAAACAAAAACCCAAAAACTCCACTACAACTTACAGTGCTTGTCACTTTCTTGTTAAGGAATGTATGAGTCTGAGGACTGTCCTAACTCTCATTTTATCAGCCATCTATTAGCACAACAATGCCGTATAACAAACAACCACTGAACCTCAATGGAACGGATTAACTATTTGTTTAGCCCATGGGTGTGCAGGGACTCGTCTGTCTGGGGCTTAGCTGAGGAGAGCTGGGCTTGCTTACATGTTTAGGTGTTAACTGACTAAAGGACAGCCACATTCAAACCATAAGGGGTACCCCGCCCTGTCTTAACCTCCAAGAGGCTTAATTTGGGTGTGTTCTTATGATCATGGCAATGAAGTAAGAGAAGAGAAAAAAAGACAGGCAGGTATATTTTCAAGTTTCTGACTGGGGCACAACCATTAACATTATCCTGACCAAGGCAAATCCACATGGCTAAATTCATAATCAAAGGTGGTGAAATGTACTCCACCTTTTGAAGTGAGAAACTGCAAGGTTATATTGACAAAGAAATTGGATACACAGAGGAAAGAACGATGGGGTCCGAAGGAGTCATGAGCACTAACAGTCTACCACACTCAGTTTTGTATATTTCAGCTGTGATGGAATTTTTCTTATTACAGATTCTTGGGCTCTTCTTCTCTTTGGCCCAATCACAAGTCCCATAGCAAGTTTCATGCTCGTCTGTAAATAGGCTAATAAGAATTCAACACAGTGTCTAACACAGAGTAGCTGTTCAATAAATGCTGGATGAATGAATTAATGAGAGCATGAAAGGTTCTACAGGCTATAGTGTTCAACATGGTAGTGACTTGTAACAGTACTAATTAAAATAAAACAAATGTGTGTTTGGTGATTTTCTACATCCATACTTAGTTTTCTATGTTGAGACGATTACAACCATTTTATCCAACAAATATGAATTGTGCATCTCTTTTGTGCAAAATACTATGGTAAGAGCTCAGGAATGTGAGTGATATCTCTCTAGTGAAAAAAATCAATGAAAGTAATGAAAAATCAAAGTTCATCCTTGTTTAGAATTCTGTAGGATGCATAAAATATCTTTCAGATAAAAATGATCTATAAGGTTTTATTCATCTCTGAAATTCCACAATCTTATTATTTTAGGTACAAACTAATAGAAGGTGGAAAGACATCCAGAATAACAGACGAATCTAAAGGAAAAAAGGTCGTATCCATTGTGACTTCATGGGAGCAGTCACAATTAAGGACTTGGAGGACTTTAAAAACTCGTGGAGGACATGAAGGTGCACAGGTAAATGAGGCTTGGCATAATTAGCGCCAGGCAGTGATCCAATTTTGCCTGAACAAAGGGTAAATGTGGACAACTAGTAGGACATATGCCTGGAAAGACGGGTTGGAGCTATAGTGTTTATGGCTTTGAGGAGCAAACTGAAGACTTAGTACTTATTTCTGCAGACATACCTGTTTTAGGAAGATTAATGACAGCTCTGTACAGAACTGCCTTATGTAGGGAGAAGAGGTGCACAGATGAGTTCACAGGTTATTAATATTGTCTAGGTGAGGGATAATGAGGATCTGAACTAGAAAAATGGCAGTCAGAGTGGGGAATCTCAAAGAAAGAGGACTATAGGTAAGAGCAATAGCCCAGCATCTTGCCCATTAAATCTTTCTTCACAGGAAGCCGTCAAGTTACATGCCAAGTTTATATATTCTACAGTGAATGGCAGTTCTCAAAATCTCCCCAAACTTTCCGTTACAATGCATTTATTCCAAAATCATATTCTAGCAAAGACAGAGATCCTTGTCATAGTAATTAGCCTTGAAAGCAACACTAGAGTCAAGTGAAGCTTAAATTGATTTATCACCCAAAACAGTAACCACCCATAAAAGCACTTCATTGGTCATTCACTTTTCTGCAGGCAGAACTGCCCCCTGGCTGGTTGAGCACAGTCTAATCTCTTGATAACTAATGAAGTCTTCTAGGCCATCAACACAAGGGAGATAGAATCCAGGCTTCAGAGCTGTAAGCACTTTAGAGATTATCTTGTTCAATCTCCTTATCTTATGAATGAGGCTCAGTGAGTCAAGTGATTCAGCTTAATAGTGGGAGGACTAAGACCAAAGTCCAACTCTCCTCCCCACATTCCAGCTCTCCTCCCCACACTCCAACTCTCCTCACCAGCTCGTCTGGTGCTTTTTTAATGATGCTAATTAGCATGCAAGCGCATTCATGTCAGTTCAGAAGTTTAAGTCAATATTCTCAACCAATGGGGTCTTCACCTCAACTACAAAACATTCAAGGACAGGGAACAGCAGGTGGTATGGTAAGGCTGGTATGGAGTAGATCTCTGTGATTTGAAAAGGAGGCTATATGTATTGACTGCTTCCTAATTCTCCAAGACCCTGAGTGACAAGCTAGGAGATTTGAAATCCTTTAAAGTGGAAAATGTGAAATCATGGAATCAAGGAAGATTTTTACAACTGTGCTGTATTTAAAAGTGGCTCAGTCACTTAAGCACCTGCCTTTGCCTCAGGTCATGATCTCAGCATCCTGGGATTGAGCCCCCGCATCAGGCTCTCTGCTCAGCGGGGAGTCTGCTTCTCCTTCTCCCTCTGTGCTTTCTCAAATACATAAATAGACTCTTTTTTTAAAAAAAGTACTGTATTACCTCAAATTCTTGTACAAAA
This sequence comes from Martes martes, assembly GCF_963455335.1. Taxonomy (NCBI): domain Eukaryota; kingdom Metazoa; phylum Chordata; class Mammalia; order Carnivora; family Mustelidae; genus Martes; species Martes martes. The sequence goes on from NC_137891.1 coordinate 60,025,477, forward strand.
TCTGAATGAAATACATGTCACATAATTTCATTACTATGAAAGAATAAATTTTGTGAAAATTGCCACAGGCAATTAGATTTTTTTCTTTTAAACTTCAAAATTGAGAGAAGTTACTGTTTATTATAGTGACATTTCTAAAATTACACCACTGTGAATCAGAATCTTTTAAATGTATTTATCTTTTTCCTCTCTGTGTCAGGTTTCTTTGAACTGAGAAAGGTATGTTTTTATTCAGTAATTTCCATAACCATTATTAGTTCAGTATTTTAGTTAACTTAAAAACACAGCCTTATATATGCTTTAAAATCTAACTGAGCTACGATACTTATTTCAAAGTTTCTGACCAGCAATGATTCAGTTAAAATGTAAATGTTGTACACATGCAATTCGCAAAGCAAAGGGAGACATAATCAATGGCTGCAGTGGATCTTGAGTGGTGCTGTTGTTCTGGTAAAAAAATTATCAAGAAACAAGTAGCTTTCCCTCAGGGCCTACCTCTCTCCCTCTTTCACAGAGTGGGCAGCTTCACAAAGACCCACCTGAAGAGCCAACAGACAAACAGAAATTACCTGACCAGCCAGATTAGTCTAATGAGTTCAAGAGGCTACACAGAGGCTGACTAGAATATTCTCACATCTGACTGACAGATTAGAATGATTTATAAAACGTTCATTAAAATTACAAATAAAAACCAAGGAGACTGGGGTGCCTGGGTGGCTCAGTGAGCTAAAGCCTCTGCCTTCGGCTCAGGTCATGATCTCAGGGTCCTAGGATCAAGCTCCACATCGGGCTCCCTGCTTCCCCCCCACCTCTCTCTGCCTGCCTCTCTGCCTACTTGTGATCTCTGTCTGTCAAATAAATAAATAAAATCTTTAAAAAAAAAAAAAACAACCCAAGGAGACAAATACACATATAAAAAGAACAACTCCTATGATTCACAAAATGTCTGAGTGACAACCACATCTCAGACCAGTTGCTATACATAGGGCAAACATGGAAAGAGATTTCCTTGTGGGTCTTCAAATCTAGTTGGGGAGATGGACAATAAGCAAGTAAATAAGCACACACAAACATAATCATCATTTAGAAATAAGTATTACTAAAGATCTCATGAGGGTTCTGTGGTGGAGAATAATAAAGGAGATGACTGACTTAGGTCTGGTGGTCAGAAAAAACCTCTTTGAAGAGTGATACCTAATGTAGGACCTTAAGAATGAGGACATACCAGGTACAAAAACCCAGAGAAGGAAAGGACATGGCCTGTTCTAGGAATTTCCAGATCATCCATGTGTAACACAGGCTTAAACTGACTGGTCTAGGTTGTCCAAACCCTGCACATCACAAAGAAAAGTCTGGTCTTTTGCCATTTCCTCTAAATTCTTATTTGCTTACCTAGGTCTGTGATAGTTATGTTAATCTGATTTATGATTGGGGCTTTGGGTTATCTGTTATCAGTTGGGCCTCTGAACAGGCTAGATGTTAATTAACTAAGGTCAGCCACATGGGTGCTCCATGCCTAAGTGACTAGTCTCCAGCATCAAGGCTAAAATGAACATGCTCAGTTGGCAATACTCCATATGTTGTCACATACACACATCATGGTAGGAGAATTAAGTGCTATTCACATGACTCAATGGGGGAGAACAAATGGGAAGTTCAGGGCTGGCTTCTGCCAGACTCTGACTTGAGGCTTTTTTCCTTTCGTAATTTTAATCTCTATCTTTTGCTGCAGTAAACCATCACCATGAGTATAACAGGTCTTCAGAGTCCCGGGAGTCCCTTTAGTGAACACTGAAATTGAGAGTGGTCTTGGAATCCCCCAACACAGTCAATGAGAGCAGAGGGTAGTGAGTGACAAGGACATAATCATGAGGAATCTCTCATGAGGAGATTATAAAGGTTACAGAGTTTTTATGCTTTATTGGTAACAAGTCTCTACTTAAGGGTGTTAAGTAAGAGCATGGTATCTGATTTACATCTTCTGAAGATCTCAATGGCTGCCGCATGGAGAAAGGATTTGAGTGATGTAGAGTGGAGAAAGAGATAACAGGCAGCTGACCAGGAGGGGGATAATGGTGACTCATATTTGGCTACAGTGAGGAGGGTGGTGGGGATGAAGAGAAAAAGCAGGTTTAAGATATATAATGGATAAGAAGAATGCAGACTTTGGTAGTGGGCTGTATTTCAAGAGGGATAGAGAAAACAAATCATAGACTATTACTAGGTTTCTGTCTTAACTGAGTATATGACAGTGTCACTAAAATGGAGAAGACTGGAGAAAGGACAGGTTTATAGGATAAAGGAAAGGCCAAAACTTTATGTTTAGACAGGTTAAGTTTAAGGTGACTGTGAGACATCTAGGTGGAGAGGACCAAAGATATAAATTTGAGAGGTGAAAGCAGATAGGTAGATGGATGGTATTTAAGGCCACAGAAATGGATGTGGTCACCTAGAGAAAATGTATACAGATAAAAGAGACAGGGTCCAGAACTAATCCCTGAGTGCCTCTAACATTGAAAGTTCAGGAAGAGGATAAAGAGGCTGGTTTGTTGTGTATCATAAGCAAACTCAGCTATTGATTGTTGTTTTTTAAACTTCACTTAGCCAACATATAGTACATCATTAGTTTCAGATGTAGAGTTCAATAATTCATCAGTTGCATCTAATACCCAGTGCTCATCACATCACATGCCCTCCTTAATGTCCATCGTTCAATTACCCCATCTATCCACCCACCTCCCCTCCAGCAATCCTCACTTTGTTTCCTATAGTTAAGAGTCTCTCATGGTTTTTCTCCCTCCTGATGACTTCCCATTCAGTATTCCCTCCCTTCCCCATGATCCTCTGTGCCGTTTCTTATATTCCATATATGAGAGAAACCATATGATAATTCCATATATGAGAGAAACCATATGATAATTGTCTTTCTCTGACTGACTTATTTCACTCAACATAATACCCTCCAGTTCCATCTACATTGATGTAAATTGTAAGATTTCATCCTTTCTGATGGCTGAGTAATATTCCCTTGTGTGTATGTATACCCCCCCACACACATATCTTTTTTTTTCTAGAATTAAAAAAATTTTTTTTTAATTATTTTTGTTGACATATAATGTATTATTTGCCCCAGGGGTACAGGTCTGTGAATCCTCAGACTTACACATTTCACAGCACTCACCATAGCACATACCCTCCCCAATGTCCATAACCCAACCCTCCTCTCCCTACCCATCCAACCCCCAGCAACCCTCAGTCTGTTTGTGAGATTAAGAGTCTCTTATGGTTTGTCTCCCTCCCGATCCCATCTTGCTTCATTTTTACCTTCCCTACCTCCCAAACCCCCCCACTCTGCCTCGCAAATTCCTCATGTCAGAAAGATCAGAACATCACATCTTCTTTATCCATCTGTTGATGGACATCGCAGCTCATTCCACAGTTTGGCTATTGTGGATATTGCTGCTATAAACATTGGGTTGTAGGTACCCCTTCAGATCAATATATTTATATCTTTGGGTAAGTATCTAGTAGTGCAATTGCTGGGTTGTCAAGTAGCTCTATTTTTAACTTCTTGAGGAACCTCCATACTGCCTTCCGTGGTGGCTATACCAGCTTGCATTCTCACCAACAGCATAAGTGGGTTCCTCTTTCTCAACACCCTTGCCAAAATTCATTGTTTTCTGACTTGTTAATTTTAGCCATTCTGACTGGTGTGAGGTGGTATCTCATTGTGGTTTCAATTTGTATTTCCCTGATGCCGAGTGATATATAGCATTTTTCCATGTGTCTGCTGGTCATTTGTATATCTTCTTTGGAGAAATGTCTGTTCATGTCTTCTACCCATTTCTTGACTGGATTATTTGGTTTTTGGATGTTGAATTTGTTAAGTTCTTTATAGATCTTGAATACTAACCCTTTATCTGATATGTCACTTGCAAGTATCTTCTCCCATTCCATAGGCTGCCTTTTAATTTTGTTGACTGTTTCCTTTGCTGTGCAGAAGCTTTTTATCTTGATGAAGTCCCAAAATTTCATTTTTACTTTTGTTTCCCTTGCATTTGGAAATGTGTCCAGCAAGGAGTTGCCAAAGCCAAGGCCAAAGAGGTTGCTGCCTCTGTTCTCCTCTAGGATTTTGATGGATTCCTGTCTCACATTTAGGTCTTTTATCCATTTTGAGTTTATCTTTGGGTATGGTATAAGAAAATGGTCTAGCTTCATTCTTTCACATGTGGCTGTCCAATTTTCCCAATACCATCTGTTGAAGAGACTATCTTTTTTCCATTGGATAATCTTCCCTGCTTTGTTGAAGATTAGTTGACCATAGAGTTGAGGGTCCATTTCTGGGTTCTCTATTCTGTTCCATTCATCTATGTGTCTGTTTTTTTGCCAGTACCATACTGTCTTGATGATTACAGCTTTGTAATACAGCTTGAAGTCCAGCATTGTAATGCCAACAGCTTTGCTTTTCTTTTTCAACATTCCTCTGGCTATTCGGGGTCTTTTCTGGTTCCATACAAATTTTAGGATTATTTGTTCCAGCTCTGTGAAAAATGCTGATGGTATTTTGATAGGGATTGCATTGAATGTGTAGACTGCTCTGGTAGCGTAGACATTTTAACAATATTTATTCTTCCAATCCAATGTTTTTTCCATTTCTTTGTGTCTTCCACAATTTCTTTAATAAGTGTTATGTAGTTTTTAGAGTACAGATCCTTTACATCTTTGGTTAAGCTTATTCGTAGGAATCTTATGGGTTTTCGTGCAGTTGTGAATGGGATCATTTCCTTAATTTATCTTTCTTCCCTGTGCATTGATTTTATATCCTGCCACATTGAATTCCTGTACGAGTTCTGGCAATTTTGGAGTGTAGTCTTTTGAGTTTTCCACATAAAGTATCATGTCATCTGCAAAGAGTGAGAGTTTGGCTGCTTCTTTGCCAATTTGAATGCCTTTTATTTCTTTTTGTTGTCTGATTGCTGAGGCTAGGACTTTATTGTACTACGTGGAACAATAGTAGCGAGAGTGGGCATCCCTGTCATGTTCTTGACCTTAGGGGAAAAGCTCTCAGTTTTTCCCCTTGAGAATGATATTTGCTGTGGGCTTTTTGTATATGGCTTTTATGATATCGAGGTATGTTCCCTCTATCCCTACACTATGGAGAGTTTTAATCAAAAAAGTATGCTATAATTTGTCAAATGCTTTTTCTTCATCAATTAAGAGATCATATGGTTCTTGTCCTTTCTTTTATTAATGTGATGTATCACATTGATCGATTTGTGAATATCAACTACCCTTGTAGCCCAGGAATAAATCCCACTTGGTCGTGGTGAATAATCCTTTTAATGTACTGTTGGATCTTATTGGCTAGTATCTTGGTGAGAATTTTGGCATCCATGTTCATCAGGGATGTTGTCTGTAATTCTCCTTTTTGGTCGGATCTTTGTCTGGTTTTGGGATCAAGGTAATGCTGGCCTCAAAAAATGAGTCTGGAAGTTTTCCTTCCATCTGTTTTCTAAAACAGCTTCAGAAGAACAGGTATTAGTTCTTCTTTTAGTGTTTGGTAGAATTCCCCTGGGAAGCCATCTGGCCCCAGACTCATGTTTATTGGGAGATTTTTGATTATAGCTTCAATTTCCTTGCTGGTTATGGGTCTGTTCAGGTTTTCTATTTATTCCTGTTTCAGTTTTGGTAGTTTATAAGTTTCTGGGAATGCATTCATTTCTTCCAGATTGCCTCTTTGTTAGCATATAGTTGCTCATAATATGTTCTTAAAGCTGTATTTCCTTGGTGTTTGTCATGAGCTCTCCTCTTTCATTCATGATTTTATTAATTTGGGTCCTTTCTCTTTTCTTTTTGGTAAGGATAGCTAGGTGTTTGTGGATCTTATTAATTCTTTCAAAGAACCAGCTTCAGGATTCATTGATCTGTTCCACTGTCCTTTTGGTTTCTCTTGCATTGACTTCTGCTCTAATTTTTACTATTTCTCTTCTCCTGCTGGGTTTAGGCTTTATTTGCTGTTCTTTCTCCAGCTCCTTTACATGTATTTGGCACTTTTCTAATTTTTTGAGAAAGGTTTGTATTGCTATGTACTTCCCTCTTAGGACTGCCTTTGCTGCACCAAAGGTTTTAAACAGTAGTGTTTTCATTTTCATTTGTTTCCCTGAATTTTTTTTTTAATTCTTCCGTAAGTTGCTGGTTGACCCATTTATTATTTAGTACGATGGTCTTTAACCTCTAACTATTTGAGCTCTTTCCAAATTTCTTCTTGTGACTGAGTTCAAGTTTCAAAGCACTGTGGTCTGAAAATATGTAGGGAATAATCCCAGTCTTTTGGTACCAACTGAGACCTGATTTGTGACTCAGTATGAGATCTATTCTGGAGAACGTTCCATGTGCACTTGAGAAGAATGTGTATTTTTTTGCTTTAGGATGGAACACTCTGTATATATTTGTGAAGTCCATCTGGTCCAGTATGTCATTCAAAGCCCTTGTTTCCTTGTTGATCTTCTGCTTAGATGATCTGCCCATTTCTGTGAGTGGGATGTTAAAGTCCCCTAGTATTATTGTATTGTCAACGTGTTTCTTTAATTTGGTTATTAATTGGTTTATATAATTGGCTGTTCCCAAGTTAGGAAGATAAATATTTATCACTGTTAGATCTTCTTGATGGCTAGACCCTTTAGTTATGATATGGTGTCCCTCTTCATCCCTTACTATAGTATTTGGTTTAAAAACTAATTTGTCTGATATGAGGATTGCTACCTCAGCTTCCTTCTGATGTCCATTAGCATGATAAATGGTTCTCCACCCCCTCACTTTCAATCTGGAGGTGTCTTTGTGTCTAAAATGAGTCTCTTATAGACAGCGTATGGATGGATCTTTCTTTATTATCCAATCTGATACCCTGCGTCTTTTGATTAGAGTATTTAGCCCATTTATATTCAGAGTACTAATTGAAAAATATGAATTTAGTGTGATTGCATTACCTGTAAAGTCCCTGTTTCTTTCTGGTCTATGTTACTTTTGGGCTCTGTCTCCATTTACAGGATCCCCTTTATTATTTCTTGCAGGGCTGGTTCAGTGGTCACAAATTCTTTTAGTTTCTGTTTGTTCTGGAAGCTCTTTATCTCTCCTTCCATTCTGAGTAACAGCCTTGCTGGATAAAGTATTCTTGGCTGCATGCTTTTCTTATTTAGTTATTTAGTATCCTGAATATATCATGCCAGTCCCTTCTGGCCTGCCGGGTCTCTGTGCATAGGTTTGCTGCCAGTCTAGTGTTCCTACCCTTGTATGTTAAAGACCCCTTGTCCCGAGCTGCTTTCAGGATTTTCTCTTTATCTCTGAAATTTACAAGCTTAATTATTATATGTTGGGGTGTTGATCCATTTTTATTGATTTTGAGGGAGGTTCTCTGTGCCTCCTGGACTGGAATGCCTGTTTCCTTCCCCAGATTAGTTAAGTTCTCAGCTATGATTTGCTCAAATATACTCCCATCCCTCTTTCTCTCTCTTTCTTCTTCCTCTAGGACCTCAATAATTCTAATATTGTTTCACTTTATGGTATCACTGATTTCTTAAAGCCTCCCATCATGGTCTATTAGTTGTTTTTATCTCTTTTCCTCAGCTTCCTTTCTTTCCATCATTTTGTTGTTCTATATCACTCTCTCTTCTCATTTACCTTAGCTGTTAGTGCATCCATTTTAGACTGCATCTAAGTTTACACATTTTAAATTTTGGCCTGATTAGATTTTATTTCTGCACTAAGAGATTCTCTAATGTCTTTTATGCTTTTTTTCCAAGCCCAGCTAGTAACTTTATAATCATGATTCTAGGTCTGACATTTTACTTATACCCATATTGATTAGATCTATGGTAGAGAGTATTACCTCTGATTCTTTCTTTTGTTGTGAATTTCTCCTTCTGGTCATTTTGTCCAAAGAGAATAGATGAACAAGAGAACAAAATCAAAAATACCAACCACAACACCAGTGAAATACACTAGACAAATCTGAAGAGGTCAGTCCCCCTCCCCAAAAGGGGAAAAAAAGTATAGAAAAGAGAGAATAATATTGCAGGTGGACAAACAGGGTGATTCACTTGGTCCTGGGTGTATTTTGTTTTTCTGTTTTTTTCTTATTTGTTCAGTTAGCCAGCATATAGTATATCATAATGGTCTGTTTGTTAGAAGACACTAAATCCCAAAATTGTAAAGAAAGAAAAATTTACATATACACAAAAATAAAATAGAATAGAGTGATAGGAAGTTGAAAATGAATATATCTATAAAATATAAGTGCAAAAATAAAAATTAAAAAGAGACTTAAAAATGAGTTGATAAAATAAGAAACCAGTTGAAAGGGAAAAAAAGAAAAAGAAAATTTTAAACTGAGACTACAGACTCAGGAGAAAACACCTTGAATTCTATATACTATTTTCCCCTAGCACAGGAATTTTTCAGTTTTGTATGCTCCACAAACTTGGTATTCATCTGATGTTCCTGCTGGTCTTCTGGGGAAAGTGTCTGTTGCACTGATTTTCAGGTGTCTTTGCCAGGGTGGAGTGGTACCACCCCTTGCCAGAGGGCTGGGCTCAGTTAAGCTGCTTCAGGTTGCTCTATGTGGCTTTTGTTCCCTGAAGGCTTTTTGTGCCATTTACAAAAAGTGGTCACCTTTCTATTTGCAGAATTGTGGCAATTCTTTCTTAGCTCTCAAGTTGAATTCACAGGTATTCAGAATGATTTGATAGATATCTAGTTGAATTCAAGGGACCAGATGAAACAGGGGTGCCCTAGTCTTCTGCCATCTTCTCTCTACTACCTCTATTTATTTATTTTTAAGTTGACTCCACATCAAGCACAGAGTTCAATGTGGGGCTTGAACTCACAAAACTGAAATAAAGACTTGAGCTGAGACCAAGAGTCAGATGTTCAACTGACTGAGCCACCCAGGAGTCCACCCACTCCTGCAATTTTTAACAACTGCAAAACATGACATAGAGAATTCAGATAATTTAAGTATCTCAGTTACTCTCTCACTTTCTCTCCCCCGGCCGCCCGTGTGTGTGTGTGTCTCTGTCTCTGTTTTCTACCACCTCTTCCCCACAAATACACAATTAGATGAAAGTATCAGAATCCAAACATCTGGTTCCAAAACCTATGCTCTTTTTTGTTCTATTCCAATGTCATAAATAGAAAGGAAAACAAGAAACAAAAACAACAAAATAAACAACAAAAACAGTAGTAGTAGTCATAATTTCTAGGGTCAGGAAAAATACACACAATAAAGTTATCAGTAAAGAAGAAGTCTTTTTGCTTCTTATTTAAAAGTCATCTATGAAAATATAAAATTATCTACATCTCAGACAAGTAACTGAATAAAGCATAACACCATAAGGTATTTCTCTGTAACCTTACCTTTTTTTAAAAAATTTGTTTATTTGAGAGAGACAAAGAGAGTGTGAATGCACACACACATGAGCAGGAGTGGGGGGAAGGGCAGAGGGGGAAGCCGACTCCCCACTGAGCAGGTGGCCTGACTCGGGGCTCCATCCCAGGGTCCAGGGATCATGACTTGAGGCGAAGGCAGATATTTAACCAACTGAGCCATCCAGGCACCCTATTTCCCCAACCTTTCATTCAGAATTCAACCCAAGCTTTTTATTTCCTCATCTATAAAATCAAGATCATGGAAAGAAAATTATGCTTGATCGCTTCTCGGCCTTTTGGCTAAGGTCAAGTGAAAATTACGCTTGAAAATGTACTCAAAAGTGCTGTGGCAAAGTGTTATAGATATTGGTCATCATTATTCTTTTACAGTCTTCAGAGAATGGAAAAACCACATTTTCTTTAGGTGGATGATATATGGATTAAATTGAGAGGTCCTGTTTTTAAGCAGCAGAAAGAGATATGAGAAAGGGATCCAAAATGTAATCTTTTAGTATAGGGGGACAGTATTAGGTATGTGCTACTAGAAAGAAAATAAGGTCTGCCAGAAGCATCTGCATAACAACTTTTCTTTGTATTAAACATATTATTATTGTCGCTGTTTGTAAAAAAAAAAAAAAGAAGAAGAAGAAGAAGAAGAAGTGGAGGATGTTCATGGGCAGGTTTTTTGTTTTTGTTTTTTTGTTTTTTTCTTTTTAAGTCATCTTGAGGGGCACCTAGATGGCTCAGTTAGTTGAGCTCTGACTCCTGGTTTCAGCTCAGGTTATGATCTCAGGGTTGTGAGATCAAGTCCCGCATCAGGCTCCGCACTCAGTGGGGAGTCTGCTTGAGGATTCTCTCTCCGCCTCTCACTCTGCCCCTCCTCCTACTCTGTCTTTCTTTCTCTCCCCCTCTCAAGTAAATAAATAAACCTTTTTTTTTTTTTTAAGTTATCTTGAAAAGGAACATACTTTTCTGGTTTTAGGTTACCAATAAATAAATAAATAAATAAATAAAGGAGAGGCTATCAGGAAGAGATAAGGGACCCCCAACGACCTCCATGTGGACACAGGGAGCCAGTTCCCCTTCCCTCAGAGTGCACACAACTCCACCCTCCTTATTTGCTGCAATAACCAGTTCATTTTCACAGTACGCAGCTGGTTAGGAGGGGAGAGTTTTACTGTGTTTAATGATTAGCTTGATGGGAGGCAACTAGTCTGTTTTGGCTGGGCCTACAGTTGCTTTTTTAGTTGAATAAAACATAATCATCTGGATGGAACTAAGTTTTTGGCTGGGACAAACTCAATCCCCCAGTTTATAAATACCCATAAAAGCAAGAATGATTTAAGAACAAATCTACCTATGTTAGTTTCCACAATAGTAAATTTGACTGAATTCAAGAATATCCATTGAGTACTTTGTGCCAGGGCATCTTAGGTTGTAAGGATATAATATAATAGTCAGTAAGATATTCCCCCCAAGTAATCTGATGACCTGCCTATATGATGTTTTTATAATGTTGATTAAAAATCTCTATTTGGGAATTCCACATCTATGTTTTCTTTCATAAATATGACTTACACCTTTAGCTTTTTAAAGATTTTATTTGTTTGGAAAGAGAGAGAGTGCATGTGACCTGGGGGGTGGAGAGCAGAGGAAGAGGGAGAGGGAGAAATAGAATCTCAAGCAGACTCCACACTAAGGGTAGAGCCTGATGTGGGGCTTGATCTCACAAGCCTGAGATCATGACCAAAAGTCAGACACTCAGCTGACAGAACAACTCAGGTGCCCCCAAACCTTCAGCTCTTTAAATGGTGATATGAAGGACAAGCAACAGGTATTTTACAGGGTTGCTCTGTTCTTTTCACTAGCCTGTTACCCTAGTATTTCCCCTATTTCAATGAATGACAATTCCATCATCCCAGTTGCTCCAGCTAAAAGCCTGGAGACATCCTTGTCTTCTCTTAGCGCTGCTTCTCTCACCGGCGTCTACTCATATCTCACCATCTCCCCTGCAACTACTGTGGTCTTTTGTTTGGATGATCACAATTGACACAGGATAGGCCTCCTCTGTCTTACTTTACCCCTTCCTCTTATTCTCAGCATAGCAACTCAAGGCATCATATTCAAAAGTGAATCAGTTCGTGGCAACTCATTATTTTTGTCACTACCCTCCAATGGCTTCCCAGCTCAGAGTGAATGCCAGTCCTAGGTTCTTCCAGATTTGTTTCCGTGTGTGTGCTCCTGGACTCCTCATTTGCCCTTTCCCTTGGTTCTCAGCATATCAGCCTCCCTGGCCTGTGTGATAACCCCTGAACACTGAAGTCACTCTCCTCCTTCAGGTTTTTGTCCTTATTCCTCTGTCTATGCTAACTGGTTTGCTCCCACACTCTTCTCTGACCACCCTGCTTCACTGTAATACCCCCCAAATTCTGAAACAATTTCCCTACACTATTTCTTTTTTTACCATAGAAGTTATCATTTTCTAACATACTATGATTTTACTTATTTATTTTATCTAATTTTCTCTACTGGAAAACAGTGGCAGGTGGGGAGGGATTTTTGTTTTCCTTAATGCTATATATCCAGTACCCAGAACAGTGTCTGGCACCTAGTAGGTATGCAGTAAAGATTTGTTACATGAATGAATGTTAGAATGAGAGGGATGCTTTTTATATTCCAAATACAGAAGTGTAGTCTATCCTTTGCAATAACAGATTATACAGACGGGGTCTCTGTGATACAAAAACTTTTTGTGTGATGCAAGTGGCATTTTGTGTTGACTCTCAGAAATAAGACCATCAACCAAACCAGAGATGATGGAAAGTGTTAGAGCTTTAGGTGGGAGGAGTGATAGGCATTTGGAGATACCATCTCCCTAGTGTGTTTATGGCCATCTTATCCTCAAGCACAGAAATAAAGAATGCTCATTTGACCTCAAAATAACCCATAGCACAAAATGCAGGAGGATTCTTCCTTCCTTGAAAGGAAGGAAGGAAGGAAGGAAGGAAGGAAGGAAGGAAGGAAGAGATCTTTTACCTAATCTACCTAATCTCTGGGCCAGCCCTACACAGAATCCTTGGTGGAGACGTCATCTGGGAGGAAGCTGCAGAGTAAAATAGGAGGCAAAGTTAAGACAGGGTGGAAGAGACAGCCTCTGAAAAGAGAGAGGTCAGCAAGTTTCATTCTTATCTCCTGGGAACTTCTAGCTTTGAAAGCCCAGGTGAGTCAGAATTCCTGTATTGAAAACAAACTGTCCTTTTTACCTTAACCTAAATCAGAAAACTGGAACATATAAAAAAACTAAAATAACCCAACTTTTGCATTCAAGAGAATTTCATTTCAGGCAGGGCCTCATCTAAAGCACCACAAAGGAGGCCCATTTATTTATGGAAAGAAAATTATAAGAAGACACTGATGTTGCGTTGACAAATGGACAAACTGTAGTTGTTTTTTGGAAGCAATACCTTAACATGTTTAAGGTCTTTGTTTACCAAACAAAAAAATGCAGAAGTATGAAAGTTAATGTTTTATCAGTATAAAAATCACCCTTTCTGGGTGCTCTACCCTTCATCTCTCTCTACTCCATACATCTTCTAGCAAAATCTTTTTTCTTAAAAAGATTTTATTTATTTATTTGACAGAGAGAGAGAGAGAGAGAGAGATATCACAAGTAGGCAGAGAGGCAGGCAGAGAGAGAGGGAAGCAGGCTCCCCACTCAGCAGAGAGCCTGATGCAGGGCTTGATCCCGGGACCCTGAGATCAGGACCTGAGCCAAAGGCAGAGGCTTAAGCCACTGAGCCATCCAGGCAACCCTTCTAGCAATATCTTAATCTTACCACAGTTCACCTCATCTAATGTTTCCCTCTCAGATATCTCCAGGGACTCTTCATTGTTTAAAACAGTGGTTGGTGAGACTTTTATATTTAAGCAACAGAATCCTTTCTTAAAAATAAGTGTTATGTCAAAATGTAATACAGATAAAGTGGAAATGCTCTACTTTAAGTAGGGTAGGGATAGAAAACCTAGAAACCAATTGACTGGTTCTTAAACTCATCCCCACCACCACCCACCATCACACACACATATTCAGAAATATTCAGGCTCATGGAGCCATTCCCAAGACCGTGGCCTGAAAAATTAAATAGACCCCCCCCCCCACTCTGTCATGCAAGATCTTCCACAAATGATGACCCCAAATTACCTTTCTATTATTCTCCGTCTCAATATCCAATAGCTATCCCATGTTAAACCAGAGCATCCTGCTTGGGTACTTGGAATATTTCCTCACTTTTGTTCTGCCATGTCTCATATTATAAAAAAAAAAAAAATGGGATTGGGATCAAGTGCCTCCTAGTTTGTGTGAACCTTATGCAAGCTGTAGAACCTCTACAAGCCTTTGTTAATCCATCTACCAGAGCTGAAAACAGAAGTCCCTACCTCATAAAGTCATTATGAGCAAACCCATGAAAAGCAATTAGCACCCAGATGGTAGAAATGTCCCATCAATGTTGGTTATCATCCCATGTCCAAAATGCCTACATGTTGAGGAGGAGCTCAGGTGGCTGAGCACTCCTGCCACTTTGGGGATAACTCTAATATCCTCTAAGATGGTCATTCTGAACCATCTGAAGACTGAAGACTTCCATGTCACCGAACAGAAAGAGTCTGAAAAGTGTGTGTTCTTCACTCACAGTTGGTGACCCATTCTTGGAATGTGTGAACTGTGAAAATCCCACTTATTTCTTCCTTAGTTTTTATTGATCAACTGAGTGAAAAGACCCCATCCTCTTGCACCCATCCTCATGCTAGATGTAGACTAAGGAAGGCCTAAGAGTAGTTTTCTATGACTCCTGTGGGCAGAATGAGGGCTCGAGAGCCACAGAATAAAGTAAATGAGAAGTGCTAGCTAGTTGGGAGTCCTTTAAATCCTCCCCAGTAAGGTGTGCAAGGGGTGACACTGAATGGGTTATGGGGTAACACTGTTGCCCTTAGTTCTAGGGTAGTCTGGTCTGGCTCCAAGACATCATCCGTCTCATCTAGTAGCCTCAGTTCGTAGTCCCCAGCATCACACAAGGCTATCATTATCTACATATTTCATGATGAGAGGAAGGTTGGGAGGAAGTGACCTCTCTCTCTTACTTCTGCTGGGCATCTGTGCTAGTTGCCTGTCATGGGTTTGGTTTTAGGACGAATGCTCACTACTGTTCTCTGCAGTCTGCTGTGGTCCTGGAAAGCTGAGTCAAGTCAGCAGTGGCCTCGGGAGCCATGGTGGACCCACAGATAGTCCTGATGCTCTGCACTGGATCAGCCCTAGAGATGCTGTGCCAGGAAATACCAGTGCTGCTAGGACCCTTAGACCAGGCCCAGAGCCCCCACAATTGCCATGGAAGTGGTGATATTGATTCTCATGGTAGGATTTTTTAAGCATCAAAAATCCACTCTGTGCAAGCAGAATAAAGAACTCCTGGCTACTAGAATTTCCGCCCTTTAGGAGAGATGACATCAAATTCTTGAGAAGCTCAGCCTCACTGAAAAAGAAAGGCAAGAGCTGGAGGCACCAAGCTCTTTACTTAGGTTTAAAAGGCCTTCAGGAAGAGAAACTTAAAAACGTTTAGAAAAGCTGAGCTGATGCCTAACATTACGAGAAAGATTCAATCCTTAGAAGATGCATCAACAAACATCCAATTTCAAGTAGCCGCCACTAAAACAGCTTTCAAAACACATTAGAAAAATAAAGAACAACTTCATACAGCACTAAAAGATGTTTTGGATGAAAATTCTTCTTCTCAAGAAGTATAAGCTGCTTTCATAAGAGGCTAAGGTATGAAAGCAAGAGTGAATGAACTTATCAGAATAAAGTAGCAGAAAACGCTGAAGTGCCTATGGGACAAGTTTAAATGACAAAGAGAGTCAGATGAAGCCTCTGGATGACCTCTTGCTAAAAAAGAGAAACTGGGTTGCTGTTCCTGAAGAAGCAATATGGTGGGTAGAAACCTGGAATTGGAAAAAACAATGCACCAGAAAAAGGAGACCTCCTGAAAATGGAAAATCAAACCAGTTCTGAAGAAACTGATTGACAGGGCTGAGTCAAGTACATACTTAAGAAATAAATGTAGATTAAATTAACTGAAGAAAATAAAATGCCAATTAACTGAAAGGTATTAGATGTCTGCACACAGAGAAGGCCTCCCTGCAGTTAGAAAAACCACTGCAGGAAGTCCAGGGCACCTGGGTGGCTCAGTCGGTTAAGTGTCTGCCTTCAGCTCAGGTCATGATCTCAGGGTCCTGGGATGGAGTCCCACATTGAGCTCTCTGCTCAGTGGCCAGTTTGTTTCTCCCTCTGTGACCTCTCTCACTTTCACTCTCTCAAATGAATAAATAAAATCTAAGAAAAAAAAGAAGAAGAAGAAAATCTACTGCAGGAAGTCCAGGAACAACTTTAGGTCCTTTTTGAACTATGTTAAATAAAAAGTGAATTTTTGCCAAATAACCAATGGAAAACAGAGGTGAATCTTTTCAAAGCTGATATCAGATCATCTGTGCATGTCAAGGGTTGGACATCTCTAAAATCCAAGCCAAATTCTTTCAGAAAATTCTGAATGAATCACAGATTCTTATCAAAGCCAGTTTATTGCTCATGAAAGAAAAGTTCATGTTTAAGAGTCTTATTGGCTGAGAGAAATCTCCATAACACAAGGAGAGACGAGACATACATCAGAAAAAAAATTACTGTGAAAGGATGTAAACATTTTGAAAAGTATACTTATGTCCTCCTTTTTGTTGAAACAGGGTATTGGACAGAAGGTTGCAAAGGGCACCAGGGAATCCTCTGGAAGACCAGATCCCCATGGAAGAAAGTTGTGATGGTGGAGGGATTCAGTTTCAGCATCCTATATGAACCAGATGCCATTCTACCGGGGGCCAGAACCTTTGGGGCAAAATCCCTCTACAAGGCCACCTCCATCCTGATGTGGGAGATCTTCCATGAGAGCATGCCAGAATTTTTCCTCGGGCTTTCTGCATTGGCACTTGGAACCTTATTTTGATTCAACTCTCCCACCTGAATGAGAAGCCACAAATCACAGTGCTGGTTCTCCATCTCATGGTCCCCCTGGTCAGATGTTACCCTGGGCTCCTAGGAGACAGTTCCCAAGGAAAGAACCCCCTTTCCCTCTCTTATTCTTGAAAGTAAGGACAAAATTTCCCTAGGAATTCTCTCCTGCCACTGAGGGGCTTCCCTGGCTCAGAACATCCTCTACTGGCAACAAGAGGGGTATCTCTACACCAAGCTCTAAATTTGGTCTTCCTCCACACAACCTGAAAGCAGAAGCGAGTCACCTTCCAAGTTGATCCTACCTTGATAAGAAGCTTCCTTTTGAAGGTCCAAAACCAGAGCAAAAAGCTTTCTGCCCCACCCTCAAACTAAAATAATTTGATGTTTTCTCCATTAACTATTCTGCCATTAAGTGATTATGGCTCAAATGGAAGCCTGATAGAATTATAATTCTTCGGATAATTTATAATTGTATATTACTGAAATGTGGATCTTGTAAGTTAGTTATATCTTTGTAATTCTATGTATAAGTACCCTAATCACAATATTTTTATTGTTGTTAAATCCATTAAGATCATCCAGGAACACAGCAAAAGAATTTTATTTCTCCTAATATAATTTTGATTTTGGTTTTATTATTATTATGTAATAATTATACAATATTTCAAATGGAAACTTGATAGGACTGTCATTCTTAAGTGCAAATGGGAATCTTATTAATAACTGGTTTATACCTTATGCCTCACATCTCTTCTATTGACACAGAAACTTTTTTGTTTTTCTTCTAAAGTAATTTTTAATTTCTTCTCATTTAGTTTCTGCTATAGTTAATTGATTATACAAATTTCTCAATGGAAGTTAAATACAATTCTTAGGAGAATATCTTATAAATGTAGTTTAAAAGTATTTTCAAGGATAAATGGTTCCTTTTCTTTTTCTTCTAAGTAATTTAGGGATAAAATTTTCAGTTGTTGCTGCTTAATGGGTTCTCCATAATGTGAACAGTAGTTAGGAGCTTTACATGAATAATCTTGCAACCTAAGATATTTGAAACTCAAAGTTTATTTCTGTGTAACTGGGGCTGAATTAATCAAGATTAATATATTTTAAGTATATAAAACTTGATTTAAAAATACTCTCCATCTTTAAAATTTTATATTTGTTTCCCTTTCCAGGAATTTGCTTTTGATCCTTTTTTATGATTTCTCCCTATAAATTCTCAAAGTATTTTGTACTACCCTAATTGTATACTACTTTGCAACATCCTTAATGGTCCACTATTCCTATAGACTACAATTTTTGTGTGTGTGAGAGCATGTAGTATGCTTCAATCACTATGTGCTGTACTGTAACTAGTGTATGTTTTAAACACAAGAACATTAGAGATGGTCAATAAATGTTCATGAAATTAAATTAAAATCACTTTACTTTAAATATAGTGAATTTGAAAACATACTGAGCATTTTCTACAATAGTACAACAGAGCCTGGGGCCAACAATCACTTAGAGGCTAGGGGTTGTATCCTACATGTATGCTTACAGAAACAGACCATTAGCTTTTCTATCTCAGGCAACAACAATTCCTCCTTTCCCTTCAGACATCCCCACAATGAGAAAGAGAATTGCTAGTCTTAAGCTGGATTTGGTGAGAAAGTACAAAGGTGATCAAGGAAACCCATGACTTTTGCTGAAAAATAGCTTCCATAGTACATGAGCTCCTGCTTCTACAGGGGAGAATTACTTACAAATACAAAGGGCAGCCTCATTTTATTCCTTAATATGAAAACTCTTGCTAATACAATGTGAAGGCTTTAAGCTATAATGCTTAGAAAAGGCCCAAACTGTGAAACTCTAAGGTTCTCATTACAGGTTTTTTTGGTTTTGTTTTTGTTTTTTAAGATTTTTTTTTTTTTATTTGACAGACAGAGATCACAAGTAGGCAGAGAGGCAGGCAGAGAGAGGATGGGGGGGAGCAGGCTCCCTGCTGAGCAGAGAGCCCAATGCAGGGCTTGATCCTAGGACCCTAAGATCATGACCTCAGCCAAAGGCAGAGGCTTTAACCCACTGAGCCACCTACGTGCCCCAGGTTCTCATTATAGTTAACCTGACTATATTGAATATTTCTTATACAATAAGACAATCCTGGAAAGTTTATCTAGATATTGAGAGATAATATATGTGTACAATTTGGATGAGTTAAGGTTACAGTGAAAGCCTTCGCTTTTGCATTTCCTGGCTTTTGTGTGCCATTATTATTATTCATGACTTGAGTGTTGACAGCCAATTCAGCATTACATAAGCCATAGAGTAAGCATGGTTTCCGCCTTGGGGCTTATTGAATCAATTAGACAGGAAAAATATTTCATATTAAAACTCTCCACTCTAGATATAGCTCTCAAAGGTAAAAGTTTCTTTAAGACACTTGTCCTTTCCTTTCTTTACCCCCTTTAACCTTTTGCCTTCATTTGTACATTCTTTCATTTGGAGGAGATCAATGAATCAATGAAAGAAGATGTTAATTTTCCTAAAATATAGTTAGCCTGGTATCTCAGTGGTGCAACACTGACAGTACAGGGGTGAAGTGGAAAGGAGAACATGACTATGACAATTACATTTCAACTCATTTGTACATTGACACATGCTGGTTCTTCTGCCCATCATGCCCGTCCTCTCTGATCTCCTGCTCAGAAGGCTCTTCCACTGAGAAGCCTTCCTTGACCTCTCCCAGGCCATACCTATTGAAATCGTTTGTCTCTCACTTGACTACGCGCTCTGTGAGTGCGAGTAGTATGACTTATTCATCTTTGTATCACCAGTATCTAGCACTGAGTGCTCTGCACCTCTGGGAAGTGCATGAATGAAATAAAAAACAAGAAAGGACTAAGTTTGAAGTAGCAATATCCATCCTGTCTTTCAGAATGATATGACTGGTGAAATTTCCACTCTTCTAGTCAAAGTCTTAACCATAATTATGAGTACTTTCTGACCCTATCAATAACCTTGAAAATAGCTTACCAACCAGCAAACGCCTAAATGTATCATCGTCAAAATATGTCTCTTGCTCGATTACCTTTCCTTTATGGGCAGCCTATTATTGGTTTACAGGTACTCTACTTACTTTGGAAATCAGTAGTTTTCCAGGACATAGCGATCTTTCTTCTTCATTCATTAATCCTAACATTTTCTGAATCTTTTCATCTAATTAATACTCAAGGTTTTGCTTGATAATAATTTGTTCTACATCTCATTTTTTTCTCCTTCTGAAACTCCTATTATACAGACAGTGTATTTCTCACTCTCTCTTCCATATCTTTTGCCTTTTCTCTCAGAGTTTTCCCTGCTTATCTCTCAGCTCCACTAGGAAAATTATTCAAGTTAGTATTCTTATTCACTAGTTATTGTTTTAACTATCCATTCGGATATTTAGTGTCTTTTTATTTAATGTTTCTTTTTAAAGCAAATGGTTAAAGAACTTGGAAAAGAAATTAATGATACAGAGTCTAAATTATTAACAAACCCACATACCTATTACTTTATACTCTGGATGGCCAATAGAAATTTTGAACAAATATTTCCAAGAAAAATATAAAGCCTTTAAAAAGCACTCCTTTTTATTTTGTATTGGGTATCAGAATCCAATTCATTCACTAAGTACTGATTACTTATATCAGAGTTTGTATCTTGTACAAACTCTGTGGGGGTACAAAAAATACATAGCTTTGCTTATGCTCTGAGGTAGCTGATAATTTTTAATGTGTAAGTTTTATACTAACATGTAAGATATGTATGATTTGGGAAGCCTGAGATATGCCTCATGATGATACACGTTTGCAGAGACTGGAGCATGAAGTGGCCCTAGTGAAGCATCTAGATTTGCTGACTTTGGATTTGCTGACTTTGGATTTGCTGTCGGCAGAAGACATCTGAATCCCAAATTAGAGCCCAGGTAGAGTTCTGGCCTTGCAAGTACTCTAGCTGAGTGATCTCATTTTATCTATCTGTGAAATAGAGAGCATAACATTGAACTAATTAGGTAATTATGAAAATTAAACAAGGTGGCACACTCTTCAAAGTAATTTGTGATCTAAGAAGTGCATTCTGTAATCTTATCCTAATAGAATTCCCTCTTCCTTTTTTAACCACACAAATTATTCTAAATTAGAAACAGGAAAAAAAAAAAAAAGAAGAACCCAGATATCTTCCTTTTCAAAGTATCAACCCTAAGACAAAATTTAATTTCTCTGCTTAGAAATAACTCTTTACAACGTAAACCAATAAATCTATTCTATAAGCCAAACACATATGTCATATACACGTAGTTCTCCTTAAGGGTCCAGATAGTACAGATTTTAGGCTTTACAGACCATATGGTCTCTGTCATGACTACTCAACTCTGCTGTTATAGCACAAAAGCACCCACAGATAGCATGTAAACATATGGGCATGGCTGTGCTCCAATGAAACTTAAAAAAAAAAAAAAAAAGCAGGTGGTAGGCCAGATGTGGCCAGTGGGACATAATTTAGGACTCCTACTCTAGGTAATACTGAAATGAAGACAAACTCCCTGACCTCATAAAGCTTACATGTTAGTGGGGACAATAATCAATAAACAAACAATATATGATGAAATGGCAGATGGTATTAAAGTTTCATGAAGAAAAGTAGAAACAGAATAAGAGAATCGGTAGCAATGAGTGGGGAACAGAGAAGCTATTGTAGATGAAATTATAGGGAATTACCACTTGAGATGAAACTGGGATAAAACCAAGGAGCAGTGTCATGTTTACTAAGTGAACAGAAATTCTAGGAAAAAACCTATAAATAAAAGAACTATTATATTGTGCAATGAGCTGAATAGTGGCTCTCCAAAAAACACGATTAGGAACCTTAGAAATATGACTTTACTTAGAGTAAGAGTCTTTGCAAATGAAATTTAGTTAAGAATCTTGAGATGAGACTATCCTCATCACAGTGGGCCCTCAATCCAATGACAAGTCCTTATTAGAGAATTAAAGTGGAAACAAAGAGAAAAGAGGGCAAAGGCATGAAGACAGAGGCAGAGACAAGAGTTACAAAGCTACAAGCCAAGGAATCCCAGATTGCCAACATCCCCCAGAAGCTAGGATTCTCCCTCACTGCCTCCAGAAAGGATCAACCCTGCTAACATCTTGATTTTGGATTTCTTGTCTTCACAACTGTGAAAGAATACATTTTTATCTTAAGCCACCCAGATTCTGGTAATTTAAGACAGCTCTAGGAAACTAACGCAAATGGAAATATGTTTGGTATGTTCTGAGAACAACAAAACCAGTAGAACTAGAGCCATGAGGGCAGAACCAAAAAGAGGTAATCTGGGTAGATATCTAAAAAATTTAGTGCTGACCTGACAAAGGCACCACCAATCAGAACATATGCCATTTGTTACAGCCTGGCAATACATACTGATACATCTTCAACCGGAGAGGTCAGAGAAAAGACTGCAGAGGTAGGCAGAGGCCCGATCTTACTGGGATGTACACACCATGGAATGGAGTTTGGATTTTACTTTGAGTGTACATGGAAGCCATTGCAAGGTTCTGAGTAGGGAAGGAATGTGATTTGATGCCTGATTTTATAAAGATCATTCTAAATGCTCTGTGGAAAAAAGGACTGTAGCAGTAGGGCAAGAGAGGAAGTTGGACAGTAGGTAGCTCTAACAGTAATCTAGGCATCAAATGATGGCTGCCTGATTCAGGGTTGCTATACAATCCTGCAGATTTCGCACAGCACAATCCCAGAGGTGCCATTCACAGTATGAACACTGTATATTTGTCAGATGGCTTATATATTTGTTAATACAGCTTTTCAGCAGATACACTGTGATGTGCCTTCTTTGCAGAAAAACAGTACAGAATAGCAATATTCCAAAAGATGGTATGTCTTGAGAAAGGCATGCATTTTAAAAATCTGCAGAAGACCTAATGATGCTCAGGCCTTGGGCTACTGGTGAGAAGGTACCAAGAAGCGGTAAAATTCAAAGTAGATAGACTACAGAGGTAGAATTGATGGACTTGCTACTGCTGGGAGTGAAAATGAAAGAAAAATCAAGGACAACATATTACTTTCTCAATCTGAGCCACTGGGTGACATAATTTACCAAGATGAGGCAAACGGGGTGATGTTCATCTGGTGTGGGGTGTTTGCGTGAGGTGGGGATGGACTCTAGCGCTCTAGAGTTGCTTCTTCCTGTTACCTTTGAGATGCCTGTTAAACATTCAAATAGAGAAATCTAGTAGACAGCTGCATACACTAAATTGGGGGTTAATTTCTGCAAAGCTCTTTTCCAGTATTATTGTATCTTCAAATAATGTAATAAATTGATGTCACATTTCCTCCTAATAGTGTAAGGTTGACTGGATAAACTGGATGCATATCGAGTGCCCAAAGACAAAAAAAGGGGGGGTGCATTTTTCAAAAGGTGCTTGGAATTGACCGTGATTATCTGGTAAAATTTACGGTGGATGAACCACATCTGGGCCTCTAGCCAAGTCACTGCTGAGCCTTTTATCACTGGTTTGTGTGGCTCAGCACTGCCTTCATTGACTTGGGGGGAGAGGCAGAAAGTCTCTGTGGATGTTAATGTTAAGTAATCTTTAACAGTAGGAGTTTAATGAGTTGTTTTAGTGTTGGATGGTAAGTACTTCAAATCCATAATTCCACTTCACACTGCCTTTGTTATCCAACACCATCTGAACTGAAATGCAACTTTTGAAAGAATTCCCAAGAGCAAATTGTTTATTCTTCCTTTGCCCGAAGAGCCTCCCTTGGCCCATACTGAAAAATTATTTATGGGACACCTGGGTGGCTCAGTCAGTTAAGTGTCTGCCTTCGGCTCAGGTCATGATCCCAGCGTCCTAGGATCAAGTCCCACATCAGGCTCCTGCTCAGCAGGGAGTCTGCTTCTCCCTCTGCCTGCTGCTCCCCCTGCTTGTGCTCTCTCTCTCTGACAAATAAATAAATAAAATCTTTTAAAAAAAGTTTACTTATGGGAGAAAATGACTTCCATCAGCTATAGGTCATACTGGACATTAACAGAAAGAGGAAATTGTTAACAAATGATTCTTATAATGCTTGTAGAAAATGAAATGACACATAACTATGTCTCTTAAGTAAATTCTAAACATGTTCAGATAGAAAGAAAAGCATTAAGCTTGTGCTTTGTTTTTCCTTCATTCCCTATACTCTCTTCACCAGAGTTTTCTCAATGAATGCTGCAGAGCACAGGAAAAGGCATTTTTTTTCCCCAGTGCTTCCCACAGCCTTGTGACACAGTAATTCTAGGGTTTGGAAAATTAATGTCAGTTTTGACACCCAGTACTATCTTGAAGTTCCCAAATGTATCAGTCTACTAAATAGGTTTTTGCTGCCATATAGTAAATAAGAAAGTGTCTCTGGGGAGACTGAGTCACTTTTACTGGGGGGAGGTATCTCTATATCTGTATCTTTGTATTTATTTCTGTGTCTTCATCAGAGCTTAGAGACATTGACAGGTAGATTCTTCAGAAAGCATGATAAATGTTGACTTCCCCTTTAAAAATAAGCAATAAAAAATATCCTATAAATCCCCAAATCCCTCTTTTCGAAGCAGACCATTGAAGATACCCTTACTCATCAGTGGGTGACTGGACCTTGGGTTGTAGGATGTCATGGTGGCATCAGAGGGACCTGGCTGGTGGTGATCTCTGGCTCTGACAAAGGTCATCAACATGATGTTGAGCAAGTTACTTAACCTTTCTGAATCTTAATCTCCTCATCAGAAAACAGGGATTGTTGTGAAGATTAAGTGAGAAAATGTATTGAAAGCTAACTCAAGGCCAGAATTCTTCCAATGTCACTTCCTGTCTCTTGTTATAAGTAAGCACAGGAGCTGAGCTATTAGAAAAAGGCAGCCACTAAGGGGGAGCTAGAAGATGATGTTGGGGCATCCAGAAGATTGAAATCCCAGGTTTGGATTGACTGACTGATTGATTAATTCATTTTTTACTTTTTTAGACAGAGAGAGGGGAAGGAGAGAGGGAGAGAGAGAATCTTAAGTAGGCTCACACCTAGCATAGAGCCCAATGTGGGGCTCAATCTTACAACCCTGAGATCAGGACCTGAGCCAAAACCAAGAGATGCTTAACTGACTATGCCACCCAGATGCCCCCCAAGGTTTGGATTGTAGGGAAGTGTCTAAGGTGGGGAAGAAACCTGGAACCTTCAGTTGAATGGACTTGTAAAAATAAAAGCAGACTATCTATTAAAGTGCTTTATAGGCAGGGGCTATAAAATAGTTACAGGATATTACCTATCTACTTTTCTCCCTATGAAAAATATTTTTTTAATTTAAGGAAATAAGTATATATGTGATTACTTTAAAGATCTCCTTTTAATGACACTGTGCTTATTTATGATCCATGTTGTAATATGAAATGGATTAGAATCCTGGACACACTTGGGTGTCTGGGTGGCACAGTCAGTTAAGCAATGACTCTTGGTTTTGGCTCAGGTCATGATCTCAGGGTTGTGAGATTAAGACCCACATCAGGCTCTGCACTAAGCGCAGTTTGCTTAAGATTCTCTCTCCCTCTCCCTTTGGTCCTACCTCTTGCTCATACTCTCTCTCTCTCACATAAATAATTAAAAATATTAAAAAAAAAGAAGAAGAAGAAGAACCTTGGACCACTCTTACCCAGTCCTGCCTTTAGTGGGTTGGCCTTCTGGGTTCAGTGCCTTCTCTTACCAACTAATTAAGAACAGACCTGTCATTATCAGAAGAATCATCTGTTTAGTGATATGTGCCATCAGTTACAATTTAATGATCTGCTCTGTAGGAGTTATTCCAGGTGGCCATGTCAATCACTTTATTTGATCATATCGTATTTGGAACTGTTAAGAATCCCCACAAGGAGGAAAAGATCAGTGTTCTTAGAGGTTCCCTGAGATTCTAATGGGATCTAGTCTATGATGGAGCCCTGGGGAGATTTTCATAGTACTCTGCTTGACATTTGTGATTCCACATCTCCATCGTGGAAACATCTATTCTCACTGATGATTAGTAGGAAATACAGCTTTTAAAGGACCCATGATTCATCCTTCAATCTCCCTGCTGCACACTGAATGATATCAAATCCTTTAAGTGAATGGGAGGTTGTGTTCTAGCATCTTTCTCAGAGAAGTTTAGAATAAGACAAACAACAGACTCTCAGTGATGAATAACTTGAAAACAGAAACCCATATCCGTAAATCCAACATGGTATAGTTCCGGAAGCTATGAGTGAGAAGATGTTGAAATATGCACAATTTATTCCATTCTGTAAAATACAGAGAAATAATAGAAAAATATATATTCTGAGGCTATCAGAAACAAAGAAATCTCTTCTTTTAAAAGTAGACAATAAAAATGTCTTTAATATAAAACCATAGTTTTGTATTACGTACACATCTATAAAGAAAAGTACACAATGCAAGAAAAAGAACAAATTTAAAAAGCCTGTACAACATAAAATTTCACAGAAGAAACAATGTAAAATTAATTTAGTAGCGACCATATTTCTTATAAAGTAAATGCGTACTTTATAGATATTATCTATTGATTCTTAGGTACCACTACTTGGTCTGGTAATAATAGAGTCTTCTACTTGCTATAAAAGCTATATAGACAGGGCATCATTTCTGAAACAGTATTTCTTTCTCCTTTTTGTGATATGCATTATTCTATATGGATTTCTGTAGATAGACTAATAAATCTTATGTTCTGCTTAACCAGGAAAATTCTGGCCTGTGAACTGAAAATTGTTGGAAACTGGAACAACTATTCATTAATAATAATTTGTTAATATTTTATTCAATGAATATTATTGTTAATATTGCTAATATTTCTATTATTTGAAAAAATGAAATATAAAATATGCACAATGGAGTAAGAATTTACTAAAAACTGTAATGCATTTGATGCAAAAATATTACCGTGTAGTTTAAATGACTAATGTTATCTAAGACAAGTTAAACTTTACTCATGATTCTCGTATCTAATGTGACACAGAAGAACTACAGCACAGCTTAAAATGAAGCTTTCTGTTGCACTGTCTGAATCAGATACTATATTCTTTTCGATAAAGACAGTATCATGACTACTGAGAACTGCAAAAACTTCTCTCCGTGAGCACTCCGTTCAAACCCCAGCACTAACCACCTGACTAAACTTAAGCAGGACTTCTATCAGGCCAAGGTGGTGTCCCTGGGAAAACCCCGCCTCCTTCAGAGTTCCCCTCTGGAAAAGTTCAAGGCTGTCAAAAGAAGTTACTGCTCTTTAAGCGAACACCTGAAGATAAAGGCCCCGGACCTCTATTCCTTAGAATATTTACCAAACACGACTTAACAATTGTGAATCCTTCCTCTGTCCCTCTGAGATGTAAGGTATATCCTACCACTCAGGAGTGTCTTCCTCAAGGACCTGAAAGCCATTGCTCTGAACTGTAACCATTCAGAAGGACAGGACCTTGGTCCCTGCGGAAGAGGACGAATCCTAACCTTGACTCTACTTGAGCCCTGGCTTGTCCTCCTCCTCATTTTCCTTGTGAGGAGCAGAGCCCATCTCTGTTCCCTACCATCAGCAATTACTGAAGAAAATCTGTTGTCATCGCTTTAACGTCCAGCTTTGTTTATCTTTGACAGCACCCAGCTCTTGCTTTTCCACTGAAATATAATTATTATACCTGTATCTTTGGGTAAGTGTCCAAAGAAATCCAATGAATATATGTGCTTTCTAAAGTAAACTGAAGAGAAATATGCTGAAACTGAATTGATGTTTAAATTTCTGTTAGTTTCCTTGGCACGAAAAAGTTCTAGCAAATTTGATGGATGTTATTTTAGAAAAAGAGGAAAAACAGTGTTAAAAATTAGCCAAACAATTAAGCATCCAGATAGAAGGAATTCATCAAGAAATGACAACATGGCTATTAAAAGACAGCTATTTCCTCAAGTTTCTTCTCCGTTAGTAGATAGTGGTGGGCTGGGATGCAGAGTCAGCATTTGTAAGAGTTTGCTTTGCCACGATAGGTTTTTAGAACTCGAAAACTATTTTAAGACATGGAAGATTCTCTTCCTGCTGCCAGCCCCTCACGCATCCTGCCAACCTCGCTGCTGCAGAGAAGGATGTGAGCGTGTTTATCGAGACTCCAAGAGTCGGGGAATCCTCAGTTCCATTTTTAGCTCTTTCATTTATTTACTGAATGATCTTGAGGTGACTTAACCTTCTTTTATTTTGGAACTTTGGCCAAGAGTATAAATCATTATAATTTTCCTTATTAGATTTCAGTAAAAAAATTTTTTTTAATAAAAATATCTTATTATTTTGCATCTCTATCATCTTTCTCAGAACCGCAGCACCTCTGTCAGGAATTATTTAGAGCTGTGGTAAACAGAAAAATGTGCTGTTTTCCAACACTCGCGCTAATTTTTAGAAAGTAAGAAGAGGTAAACTCCCCCAAACAGCACATTGTTAAATGTGTGCTTGGTCCCCTCCCCAGTTTCTCTCCCTCTGTCCGCAAACCCCTCAGGACTCACAGAATCACACTCTCAAGTAACAGGGAAACCATGTCAGAATCCCCTTTTCAAAATATTGTATAGGTAAAATATACATAACATAAGATCTACCACTTTAATCATTTCTAAGTGAATGGTTCAGTGGCATTAAGTACAACCATCACCACCATCTCGCTCCAGGACATTTTCACTGTCCCAAACTGAAACTTCATACCCATTAAATACTACCTCCTATTTCCTGCTTCCCCAAGTTTTGGTAACCACCATTCTCCTTTCTGTCTTTATGAATTTGGCTACTCAATGTATCTCATTGGAGTAGAATGGAATCACCCAGAATTTATCCTTTTGTGTCTGGATTATTGCACTTAGTATAATGTCTTCAACGTCCACCCGTGTTGTAGAATGTGTAAGAATTTTCTTCCTTTTTAAGGCTGAATACAGATTACTTTATGACCTAATTTGTTAGGAAGTAGAACCCCTGTCTAAAAATTATCTTTCTGACTTTCATCATGCAACCAAGTGGATGCTGGAAGACTTACAAATGAATTCTTCAGTTCCTTGAAACAGTTCAGTTCTGAGGGACTATCACTATATCCTCACATAAGAAAGAAGGAGTTTAAGGAAAACATATTTCTTTTTTTTTTTTTTTTAAAGATTTTATTTATTTATTTAACAGAGAGAGAGATCACAAGTAGGCAGAGAGTCAGGCAGAGAGAGAGGAGGAAGCAGAGGCTCCCTGCCAAGCAGAGAATCCGATGCGGGACTTGATCCCAGAACCCTGAGATCATGACCTGAGCCGAAGGCAGAGGCTTAACCCACTGAGCCACACAGGCGCCCCAAGGGAAAATATATTTCTTTCTTTTTTTTTTTTTTTAAATATTTATTTGACACAGAGAGAGAGATTACAAGTAGGTAGAGAGGCAGGCAGAGAGAGAGGGGGAAGCAGGCTCCCCACTGAGCAGAGAGCCCAATGCGGGGCTCGATCCCAGGACTCTGAGATCATGACCTGAGCCGAAGGCAGAGGCTTTAACCCACTGAGCCACCCAGGCGCCCCGGGAAAATATATTTCTTAATTTGACTTCTCATGATATATACATTCTAATACATTCAACCTAAATAGCAACAAAAAATGCAAACACAAAATAAAAGGCAATTCAAATGGTAATACTAATGTATATGTAGTGTTTAACATATTTATTTAAATATACTGCACTATTCAAATATATAAAGTATTTCTGACATATCTATGTCAGGTTCTATTACATTTACATATACCTAGAAAAATAGTGAAAATGCAACTGAGTCACAACTCAAAAAACACTCCCTAACTCAACCTGGCAGATCCTTCATCCATGTTATAAAATGAAGGTGGAAACTTTTGCTGTTGACATTAATGAAAGAGCTGAAAAAGAAGAAGTGTTAAAAATAATTTCGGGACAGGTGGCATTTTCAGTGATGTAACAATCTGTAATTTGTGAAACAGGACATTTATTGAATAACAGTGACAACAGCTGGAAAGACTCATCAGTGTCCTCCATCACCTACTAATCAAGAAGGTGACATTGTTGATGGATCAGTATCTGAAACTGATAAAGGCAGTAAAATTGTTCATGTATCCATTTGGAGTTTTATCTCAAGCAGGTGTGACTCAGGGAATGCTTAAGCCTGGCAGCTGGAAGCATCAGGACATAATTTGGTATTTGGTTCCCTTCTGAGATCACTAGGCAGTTGAGCTGATAGAATTTAAAGCAGTCCCGTGTCCTCTCTGAAGCTTCAGTGGAACACAGCCACCCATTAGTTACTCTGAAATAGGAGCCCAGAAGCTCTGATATCACTAAGAGCTGAGCCAAGTGAATCAAAGTGAACTATATATAATACTTTCTCTGGGGCTGCCTTCAGCAGTAGAGGAGGACGGCAGCTTTGTTACTAGGCCTAGCTAAGATAGAATTGATGTTGTGATAAATATATATATAAAAGATGCACTTGAGATCATAAAATGCACTACTGCCATCTTGTAGCTGCTCATATGAAGAGTTCAGGAGTACTTGGATGTTCCTGAAAACAAGACATATTCCAGTAATGGGACACACGATCTGCAACAAGGAGCATGCAAAATGGCAAGGGGCAGAAATCTGGAGAATATACCCAGAGCATGAAACAGCAAATCCTGAGGGTGAACCCTGCCTCCATGAGACATGGGTCTTCGGCAAGAGATGGGCTCTAGGATTTTTGCATCATTGCATATTAGACATGGTTAACACTGGGGTGGTACTGATTAGGCTATTCCCAGTACTCACTGGCAATGGATTGCATTGTAGGGCTGAGACTCAATTATATTCCACAGAGATCACAAACACAATTTTCCTCATTTCCTAATAGAAAATCCTGGCATCATTTGCTTTTCTCTATTGCCTTCTGGGGGCACTCCTGCCTCTAAGTCTTCCACATTGGCTCCTGGACTACTACAGAGCCAGCAAGCCTATCAGTGCACATGAGGTCAGCTGACTCAGATTTGAGTCTGACTTTCATTTCTTTTGGTCAAGCCATTTAGTTTTTCTAGACATCTCTGTTGGTAAGGCAAGAGAAATAAGCTCACAAGACTTTTTTCAAGAACTAAATGAGATAATGTATATGAATAGTTCCGTGAGCACCCAGTATAAGGAAAATACCCAACAAATCTTAGCTGAATTATGAGCTAATACATTTAGAGATCCAAACAAACACTTGACTTGTATTTAAAATGGTATTTAAAGTGACGGCTATCTACTTTACATCCAGAGTTCTTTTAGTAAGGTGTTATTCTAAGGCTATGCTTGTGTTCTATAGACAAACGTGCAGTTTCTGACATGGCAACTCCAATTTGGCAAAGTTTGTCCTAATACTACAAGAGCAATGGGTATTATTACTTTTGGGCTCTGGTATGTGACATCACCATATTGCTTTGCAAGTTGAATAAATTTTGATCCTTTGCTTCTCTGGCTTTTATTGCAAAGACCCTCACTTGCACCATGAAGACTGGCCAAACTGTTACTCACTGGCATAGAACACAAACCTGGTAAGTACCCAGTTAGTATCATCAGGCAATATAAGCGGGGACAAAACAAAATAAAACAAAAACACTATTTCATTTCCAGATAGCATTCATCCGAAGAGAAGGGGATGTGGGATTTCTAAAAGTCAGGGTTTAATATAGTTGGAATAATCATGGCACACACGGGTAATTAAATTTCTGGTATGAATTATTGTTTACATAGCATGAAAACAATTAGTTCATGTACAGCACAAAATCTATTTTCAAAGAACATGGCTTTTTACATACAAATTTAGGTTGCCAATCACAATGTTATTACTTATTTACTGCACACATATTTTAATGAATGAAGGGCCATTCTTTCCCTAGATATTCAAAATGCTATAACCCACAGACAAACAAAGGTTATTTCCTTTGATTTGTCCCATTCAAGCTAATTTCATAATGCTGAGAACATGAGAAAAAAGTTTACTCCAACTCCCCTTCTCCATGTTTTTGGAGGATTTCTTCAAGTTGGTTGATGTTTTCCTAACAAGTTTTCTCTACAGGCTCTTTTCAGAAAGGAGAGAATTTGTCTATCAGATGTATCTTCTCTTACTCAGCAGAAGTCCACTGGTCTTCAAAAAAAAAAAAAAATCAGTTCTGTATGGAAATTGTCTAGAGTCTCTATATTGTCCATTATGGATTCCTGGCATTAAAGAGTATTTCCCAAAAGAGAAAAGCTAACAGTGATCAAAAGTGATAGAAATTGAGAAGGATGAGTAGTCCTCAAAATGTGTACCATGTTCCTATCAAAAGGCAGACCAGGGGCACCTGGATGGTATAGTCAGAAGAGCATGCAACTCTTGATCTTGGAGTTATGAGTTCGAGCCCCACCTTGGGTGTAGAGATTACTCAAAAATAAGATCTTAAAAAAAAAAAAAAAAGGGCAGACCAGCACATCTCAGTGGAGTGAATGGTTCACACTACACACTGCAGAGGGATCTTCCTATCCATGGTGAACCTGTGATTTCAGGCAACTTTAATGAGTCAGACATGCAAAATGGGTGAAAGGAATCATTAAACAGTCTCAGTCTAGATGCAGTTTGGGGGTGTGCTATACCATCACTGCTGACCTGAGATGACTAAGGAGCTTCTGATTCCACACTTTAAACGACTTCCCAGAGAGTTCTAGCCCATCTCACACCTCCTTGATTAAAAGTAAAGATGCCTAGTACAGTGCCTGACATAAGGAAGAAGCTCCACAAAGGGACTGTCTTTTCCATCCTTACTTTCATCCTTCTCTTCTTTATTTCTAAAATTGAAGGTAAAAGATGTTTTGTGTTTATTGGCTGTGAGTGGAAAGGCTACCTGGAGTGCACTTATTGGGTGGGACTGAAAACAGAATAAAAGCATGCTTTTGAACTAGAACACAGAACAGCTACTTCAAATTAGGCATATTATGGAAAGGAAAATAAGATTCTGGTAGGCTAGTAAAAATTTTGTTTCCTTTTCTTGGCAGGCTCAAGAGTCGTCTCTCTGAAAGTTAAAATAGCTATTTTTGACAAGGCTAAAAGCTTTAAAATGTGCCTTTTTTCTTCTGGTTTCAAGTCCTCTATATTCCAGCTTATTTCACATCTTATATTATTTCAACAAAGTACTCCAGAATATGTCTCAACTCTACTGGCCAAAATACTACATAAACCAATGCAAAAAAAAAAAAAAAAAGAAAAAAGAAAAGAAAAATGTTTGCTGAACAAAGAGGCCCTGAAGGCTGAAGAACCATCGGTGAGAAATTTCCCCTTCATTTTGTTATTTTGATATCTGATTTTGCAGAAGGCAAACAGGGTGCTGTTAGGTTCCCAGGAATGGTTAGGAAAATTCCTCTGTTGCTTAGGTGGGTTTTCAGAAGAGGACAACCACTGTCAAAACCCCCTCCATCTGGGGCGCCTGGGTGGCTCAGTGGGTTAAAGCCTCTGCCTTCGGCTCAGGTCATGATCCTGGGGTCCTGGTATGGAGCCCCATGTCGGGCTCTCTGCTCAGCGGGGAGCCTGCTTCCCCTTCTCTCTCTCTGCCTGCCTCTCTGTCTACTTGGAATCTCTGTCTGTCAAATAAATAAATAAAATCTTAAAAAAAAAAACAACAAAAAAACCTCTATTCCACCTGAGTATCAAGGCTACTTACTGGTGACCTCAGTATGTTCCCAGAACAGCTCCCAGGTGTTCTGAACCAGGTCAGATGAGGGACTGTGGACTCTTTTCTCCTGTGTTTTAGTTCTGTCTCCTTTTTCTCACTGTAAGTTCTTTGAGTTACTTCCCAACCCACTGTTCTCTTTTTAATGAGGGGCTGCCCCAGTGCTTCCTACTAGAAATATAATGTAAGCCACACACGTAGTTTTACATTTTCTAACAGTCACATTTTTAAAAAGTACACAGAAATAGGTGAAGGTAACTGCAATAATGTATTTCATTTAGCACAATATATCCAAAATATTATCAGTTCAACGTATCATCAGTTGTTAATGAGATATTTTAAATTTTCTCTTCCTTGCACCAAGTTTCCAAAATCTCGTGCCCATCACAGCACATCTCAGCTCAGACAAGTCGCATTTCAAGTGCTCAGTAGTGACATGGAGTGAGAAGTTACCATATTACATAGTATAGATTGTTCTTCCTCTCCACGTACTTAACTAAATCCTACCTAATTAAACTTCAAGGTTCAATTTAAATCTTGAGCTTAACATAGTCCTGTGTCCAGAGTATATAATTAATAAGTAGTTGAAAATTCACTGAATAAGTATTTCTGGTTCACAGAGGTATATGTGCATAGCGGTCATGACTGCATATGAAATAAGTGATGTTACACATAGTACTTAACCCCCATCTAGCTCTTTCCTGGCCCCAGGTGCTATGCTCCATGCTTTACCTGTTTTGTTTTATTAATTTTCAGGACTAGCTCATGAGGTTTGGTTGTGCCCATTTTATAAAGGGGAAACTGAGTCTTAGTTAAGTAGCAGGCCCGAAGTCACACTGCGAGTGAGAAGCAGTATCCATCAAGATTCAGGTCTAGGTCTCCTGATCACAGAGTCTGGCGCATGCCACCCACCAGCCACTCACGGTATTCAGATGACTCAAGGACAGACAAAGGTATTCAATTTCTTTGGTTTCTAATTTAATGTGTTGTAAAAATGAAGGTGACAAGGACCAGAAGCATTAGTAATGAGTGCTAACCAAGCGAGGAAAGAAAGTATCTGCCAAGACCCCAGAATGTCCATTTCCTTTGCCTGACATAGAAAAGAAAGTATCTGCCAAGACATCAGAATGTCCATTTCCTTTGCCTGACATAGAAATGCATGATACACATCTCTCTCCTGAGTGGACCGAGAAGAATTCATGAAATAGACTTGATTTAAGCTACCCAGCCAGTTACAGAAAAATCAGTACATTGGGAGGTGCTTTGTAAAATGGGGATTGGGGGATGTGAATAAATGAACGCATCTACAAACAGGGAGTAATTAAGTCTATTATCACCAGTAAAACCATTACCATCAAAATAACCATCCCCAAATTAAAGCTCATGATGGCACTTTGGTTCATCAAAATTTTTATTAGAGAGGAAAATTCTGTTAGATTGTAGAGAGAGAATGTAGGAGTTTCATCCCTGGCAGGATTATACCCGGGAGCTGTTGCCTGATCTCTTGAACTGCTGCTT
The DNA here is from genome assembly GCF_963455335.1 of Martes martes. Classification (NCBI taxonomy): domain Eukaryota; kingdom Metazoa; phylum Chordata; class Mammalia; order Carnivora; family Mustelidae; genus Martes; species Martes martes. The sequence continues at coordinate 60,060,240 of NC_137891.1, forward strand.
CCATTTTTAACATTTCAAAAATTCTCACTGTCCTTTTACTGATCTCCTCCAATCCCCCCCCCCCCACCCCAACCAACATGCACATCCTCCTCTAATACGGGAACATGGTAGAATCAACACTTACATAAGTGCCCATGATTATGGTGGGGAGGGCATCGAAACCAACTTCTTTTGCTTTTAGACCTTTGCTTAAGACTCATCTTGCACCATTTGTAATATAAAACTGAATTAATTGATTAGCTGACAACAGCATCATTTAAAAAAACCTTATGTTCAGACTATAAGGTTTTTCACCAAAATCATGAAAACTGTCTCATAGTGAAGTTCATCATAATGTAATATCAACAGTTTATATACTGTAATTAATTTTCTTCTCCTTAACATATTTTTATGAGTTTTATGGATGTTCTAATATCTTATTATCTAGCATCTGATGTTATAGAGCTTAAAATGAAATTTTTAACAAAGTTGTTTTTTTTAAAAAAATGGATATTTCCTAGTATCAGTGTTTCCAGCACACTGGATTAAGGGCTACTACAGAAATCATTTCAGAAAGCAGCACTTTCTGAAAGATCAGGATATAATTTTCTAATAATTTATCTGAAGACTGTGATAAAGCAGGATTTGGGTTACTTCATTTCCATGGTATGATGGAAATGAATCTGATCTGACATCAGATCATTGGCGACCATAATAAAACCTGGCAAAACAGGTTTTGGCCCCTAGGTACAATTTTGCTGCTCACTCTCCTCTGATTCACTTGTTCCTCAGGCGCATCTTCAGCTGCTGTTATGCACCCAGCACTAGAGACAGACATGTTCCCGGTACTGGAGGAGTCACTGTCTTAAAGGAACCCAGTGGACAAAGTCTAGTCAGTATCACACCAGCAAGCAAAACCTAGAATCAGAGTTAGCAGTTGCTGTTCACCGAACAAAGTGCACACGACTCTTAACTTGCCCTAACTGGGTGAAAGAGCCCCTCGGTCATGGGTCAGGGGGACTGCCACGCCACCCTGAGCTTATAGCTCTAGACATACTCAGTGATGCATTTGGCCAACGGCTCTTGAAAAGACAGTGAACATATGTGGAATTTAAGAAACAAAACAGATGAACATAGGGGAAGGGAAGGAAAAATAAGATGAAAACAGAGAGGGAGACAAATCATAAGAGACTCTTAATCATAGAAAATAAACAGGGTTGCTGGAGGGGAGGGGGTTGGGGGGATGGAGTAACTGGATGATAGATATGAATGATGTAATGAGATGTAATGACGTAATGAGAACTGGGTATTATATGCAACCAAAGAATCACTAAATTCTACCTCTAAAACTAATAATACATGATATGTTAATTAAATTGAATTCAAATTAAAAAAAAAAAGAGAGAGAGAGAGAGAAGAAAAGACAGTGGAAAAAAATCCATGACATACTTAGGCACTCCCAGTCCTGCCTTCTCTGCCATCAGCTCTCTGTTACGGACACTGTGCCATTTTGGGGATTTCCATTCCTTATTCTATGTTTAGTTTTATTCTCTAAGGAAAATTCTAAATTAGTAGTTCTGAAATCTGGCCCACTAGGTTAACCTGGGAGTTTAAAAAAATAGACCCACAGATGTCAGGACCTTCTCCCCTGACATTGTGTTTCAGCTGGTCTCCCGGGCAGCCCTGGCATCCGCATGTTTCCTTTCCTTCAGTTTAATGGAGTGATAACTGACAGATGGCACCATACTAGTTTAAGAGAGACAGACCTACATATATTGCAAAAGGATTTCCACAGTAAGTTTAGTTTTCAATGTTCTGTCGGTGATTCTTAAAAACAGCTGGGATTCCAAAACACTGCTCTAGTCGGTGCCTGAAGAACCAGACTAGGCTGAAGTCACACATCCCTTGGCATCCCTGCATAATCCCATGTAGGAGGGAGCGCTTTCCCCCCTCTCTGGCTGGAGGCAGAAGAGGGGCCAAATGAAACAGGCTCTGTTTGCCAAATAACAACACAAGGCAACCCTCACAGAGGGAGACAGAGAAATCAAAAACCAAAGAAAGAAAATGTGAAATATTAAAGAGTTTTAAAATAAATGACTAAATGAGAGCTGGAAATGTGTTTTCCTGCCTGAAGGTTAAGGTGCTGGTAATTAGTAACATAACTGGTGGATATCTAATCAATAGATTTGGGGCCCGCTAGTTTTATTTCTGTGCTTCTCCTGTGGGTGGTAAAGCAAGCTTTCGAACAGCCAGGCTAGGTGAGAACAAGGCCCAAGGTTCTTCTAGGATGTAACAAGACCACACTGGGGAAGGTTTTGTTTATCAGTCTCAAAGAGCAGGGACCTAATGCCCCAAGTCCTAGCTTCCTCTGTATCATGATGGGTTTTTTAGCCATAAAATAATTTAAAATTTTAAAACCAGTTTATATTGCTATTCTGTGCCATCAGTGGGGATAGAAAGAACTAATTTCCTAGGTGGTAACTGGCGCACCCTGGGCATGACTTGAATTAATAATGAAAAATCAAAGAAGTCACAATGAATCTACATAAATTGGGTGATGGAGGGATGCCTGGGTGGCTCAGTCGGTTAAGTGTGCAACTCTTGTTTTTGGCTCAGGTCATGATCTCATAGGTTGTGAGATCAAGCCCTACAGCAGGCTCCTCGCTCTGTGGGGTGTCTGCTTGAAGATTCTCTCTCTCCCTCTTGCTCTGCCCCTCCCCCAATCTCTCTCTCACTCTCAAATAAATAAATAAATCTTTAAAAAAATTGGGTGAGGGGCACCTGGGTGGCTCAGTCAGTTGGGTGTCTGCCTTTGGCTCAGGTGATGATCTCAGAGTCCTGGGATCGAGCCCTATACTGGGCTCTAGCCCCACATCGGACTTTCTATTCAGTGGGGAGTCTGCTTCTCCCTCTCAATCTCCCTCTGTGCTCTCTCTCAAATAAATAAAATCTTTAAAAAAAAATTGGATGATAGATTTAATACTGTCTAAAGTTGGCCTTAGAAGTACATCCTTTGGGCGTTTATCCTCTAAAGACACCAAGGGTGTTTTTATTTGGAGTTTTTCTATTTTGGGGTAGGAAACAATGCAACATAGTGGGAGAAGTTAAAGGCTCTTTCACAACAACCACATGTCCTAGCAGGTCATCCAACCTCTCCAATATAATTTCTTTAATAATAAAATGGAGAAAATGGCATTAAATGGCTTCTGAGTTTTTTTCAGCTATAAAAGTCTATACATTTATTGAAACTGGATTTTGCAGAAGTTTGGGACAGCACTGCTGGCTTGTGTGTGCTTTTTGTTTGCTTAAGAGGCAAAAATTAGAGAGTAGTTAAGATTTTAAGGCTGACTTGAAAATATGTGTGTTTGCTTTATACAAGAGAACTGCGTAACTACAAATATTCATTAAAAGGAGGACTCAGCAGTGCACCTGGATGGTTCAGCCAGTTAAGGATACGACTCTTGGTTTCGGCTCAGGTCATGATCTCAAGGTCATGGGATCAAGCCCTGTGTAGGACTCCACGCTCAGTGCAGAGTCTCCTTCAAGTTCTTGTTCCCTCTCTCACCGTTCCTTCCCCTACTCACTCATGCTCTCTCTCTAAAATAAATAAATAAAATCTTAAAAAATCTTTAAAAAAAAAAGAACTTGGCTTTTATAAGAGGATTTTCTGGAGGTGTTCAGGAACCTGGCCTGTGGTTATTTGGAAAGAAGTCAAAAAATTAGCCACACCCCTGAAGCTTTGTGGCCAAAGCCCTCCATGGAAGAAGTTTCTGGGGATTAGAGAACAAAAAGGCTTAATTTGATGGTAATTTACCAGTCTTGTGCAAGTTTCCACGTATGGACAGGGGAAAGCTTCAGGGCATCCACTCTAGGTATAGTACATTGTGAGAGACAGAAAAAAAGAAGAGATGACAGAATAGGTTCTGACCCACTGCAAAGCTCTCCCAGGATCTTAAATGATCCCTTTACAGTGTTCTGAACAGCTGATGTAGGAAACGGATGAACACAGGTATTAACATGTGCTAACTGCTTTCCATTCATTCTCTCTCTCAATCTTTACAACTATACGAGATAGACATTATTATTACCCCATTTTGCAGATGAGAATACGAAGAGTGAGCTGGCCAAAGTCTTAGAGTTGGTAAGAGGAGAAACAAGGAAACACCTACCCAACCGCTTCTTGAGATTTTTTTTAAACCCTTTCCTATCTACGCCTCATTCCATAGCTTGTTAATTTCTTCTCCATCTCCTCCTCCTCCTTGTTCATCTCACTCAATTACCTTCTAATCTGGTCTTTAGTAGGTCTTCCAGCACCCACTCTGCTTTCTGTTCTCATATGAGGTTGACGGCTGGTCTTTCTTGACTTGTAGGTTTAACAGTCTTTTAGTCAAGTTCATAACAAAGAGTGAAAGTCATCTCTTAAATGGAATTTACATGTAAAGGAGATGGGAGAAGAGGGCTATGGAGAGGTCTTCCAAGAATTAGCTATTTAAAAAGAAACATAAGAGAAAGGGAGGGAGGGAGGGAAGGGGAGAGAAAGAGAGAGAGAGAGAATGAACCTAAGAGTGACAATGAGCACTGAAGCATACCTTTGCTTCATTAGCACCACTAGCAACACGGCACACATGTCCTCATTCCTCCAGTCTCCCAGCCTACGTACCTGCTCATGATTAGCTAATAGGGATCATCTGATGGAAAAGAGTAAAGTGACTATATTACTCTGGATGGACTGATAGCTCTAATTTTCCTTAAAAAAAAAAAAATGGATCTATTCAGAAAGAGGAGGAAAAACACTGTTTATAAAAGCAATAAGCTAAACTGAAATCCCTTAGTACAATTTGCCAAGCAAAAACAGATTAATTCTCTCAATACGGGTTATTAAAAAATACAAAGTTCTTTTAGAGTAGGACTGTTCTGATTTAATCTGGTAACACTGCTAATTACTGGGTTACCCCAGGCCATACAGTACAGCAGACCATTTCATGCTCACATCTTTTTGGCTGTTGTTAGCAGAGACTGAGTCAAAGGTTTGGGACCCGCATTATCTAGTGATGACGGTAGAGAAAGGCTTTAGCTCCAAAATCTCCATCAACCATGTCAAACCACCCCAACAAACATTGTGTCTTTTTTTTTTTTTTTAAAGATTTTATTTATTTATTTGACAGAGAGAAACATAGCAACAGAGGGAACACAAGCAGGGGGCATAGGAGAGGGAGAAGCAAGCTTTCTGCTGAGCAGGGAGCCAGATATGGGGCTCGATTCCAGGACCTTGAGATCATGACCTGAGCCGAAGGCAGAGGCATTAACCCACTGAGCCACCCAGGCACCCCAACAAGCATTGTATCTTAATACAAACCATGTGCTTGCTTGGCAGATATATCTTCTGGACAAGAGCAACCGACCACTGCTCTTTTAACCCATTACTGCCTGTAATGCCCTCCTGGGGCAAATGATTTGGGAAGTAGATATTTCAAGACTGGAAGACAGTCATTCAGCCTTATGGCATGTCAGAGTTCGTCAGTGGCAGAAATGGGTCAACACCTCATTTCTACGGCTCCTTTTTCTTTTTTCTCCTTTAACTACATTGCTTACTTTGAACTAAAATTAAGATCTGATCTTCTATAATTTGAACTGTCATGACAGAAATTGCTATCAGAGATCAAGACATGATTTTTTAAAAATTTTATTTATTTATTTTAGAGAGAGAGCAAGAGCAGGGGGAGAGGCTGAGGGAGAGGGGTAAAGAGAGAAAGACAGACTGACTCCCTGCTGAGTGCAGAGACCTATGAGGGGCTCTGTCCCAGAACCCTGAGATCATGGCCTGAACTGAAATTAAGAGTTGGATGCTTAACTGCCTTAGCCACCCAGGCATCCCAAGACTTGAGTTATTTAAGAGAGAATACAGTAGGGGCACCTGGGTGGCTCAGTGGGTTAAAGCCTCTGCCTTCGGCTCAGGTCATGGTCTCAGGGTCCTGGGATCGAGCCCCACATCGGGCTCTCTGCTTGGCTGGGAGCCTGCTTCCCCCCGCCTCTCTCTCTGCCTGCCTCTTTGCCAACTTGTGATCTCTGTCAAATAAATAAATAAAGTCGTTTTTAAAAAAAAAAAAAAAGAAAGAAAGAATACTGTAGTTGTAAAGAGCATTGTCTTTGGGGTCAAAGAGAACTAGGTTACAGCCCTTCTTGTGCTTCTTTGTAGCATGTGCTTTTGCGCAAGTTACTTAACTTCCCTGAGCTGCAGATTTTAATGACCGGGATAATAAAGATCACAGTATTCCCGACCATAATATTTCTTCTCATGGTGAGGACTGATGAGATAAAGTATATAAAGCATTTAATAAATGTTGCTGTCATGATCACAACCTTATCTAATCAAAACGAAAGGATTAGAGCTAACTAGAGAAAAACTGCATCCTTTTCATAGTTCATAACAGATAATTATCTGCAAATAGATTTCTAATTTAGATAAAAAGCTAGTTTGCTTGTTCTCAGTTAATTTAATGCCTTTTAGTAGTACATATTTGCTCTAATGATTTGGACTTCAACCACCTCTTCCTAAGTAACAACTTAATGCCAGACTCACCATGTAAACTGTCCTTTTCACTTAACTATAACTATAAGAGATGATACTATATTCCCTGTTTTATAGACAAGGTGTTTCAGAGACACTGTGTGAAGGGCCCCAATTTGTGAAAGACATTTGAACCAATGTCTTCTGATTCCACTAAAACAACAAGAGCTTTTGTAACCTTTGTGACCTTTACTGATCACCCAATAAACTCAGAGTTCTTTAAAAACACTATGAAGTACTACTCTTCCCATTTTACAGACTAGGAAAACTGAGGCAACAAGGACGTTAATTAAGGAACTTGCCTAAAGTGACACAAGTAGTAGGCAGAAACCAGACCACTGTTCTCTAAAGCCTGCACTGTTAACCGCCATGCCACAGAGAAGTCATGAATTACCAGGCCCCTTTGGTCAGAAGGAAGGCGGCTGGGGGTTATTTTAAAGGTTTCTTTGACATAGACTCTTATCTTTTCTCCTTTACCTTTCATGCCCCAAATGAAGCTTTAGCACCTTTCTTCGTAGTTAACATGGCAGTGTATTTACCAGCCTTTGCAGTAAACTTCTCTTCTACAAAAACAGCAAGAGGCAAACCCAGTAACACTAAAGGTGAGGAAGGAAAAGTGAAGACAAGGACCGGTTTTCACTCGCACATGGTGAGATCTCGGGGGCGGTGGTGAGGGCACTCTTCACTCAGGTCTGGGCTCCATGTTCCTCCCACGGATCACACGGAGTTCCTCTGGGGGCCTGTTCTGTCAGGCCAACTCAGCTGAGTGACAGGATAAAAAGTCACTGGGATGATAATTCCTTCATTTTGATGGTAACTGAACCTAATCTTGATGATTCAGAATCAGCAAAAAGCACAGACAGGTACACCCTGGCCTCATAGCCAGCTTCAGGCATCACAAAGCCTCATGAAGGGATTAGGTTTCCCCCATAGGTTTGAAAGTGGAGCCTGTATAGACCCGGGGCAACACTGATTTCCGATTCACGTTGCTTAGACTAGCTCCCAAGACAACAGAAGCTAGCTTGTTTCTGGGCTTCTGGAAGAATTCTAGGTAGCTTAAAAGAGATTTAGAGGAGGGAGAGAATGAAGGTAATATTTTAGTCAAGCCTTAAATGTCTCCCCATCAACACAAATTATTAGACCATATTGTCTCCATTCTCCAATTATACTTAAAATTTTTAAAGATATTATCTTCCTGATGCTAACCCTGTCAAGACCCTATTTGGATCTAAATTTTAACTTGACGTATTCTCTTGTAAACTTATTATTCTCTTTAATTAGATTTGAGTTGATTAGAGCTAATAGCATTCTTCATAGTTGTTCCATCCCCGCTAAGAGAATATAGCATCACTGAAATTATACTTAAATCCCAATGCCAGGCAGAAAAATGAAACTGAGCCATTTAACTTTCCCAGTAATATGGATATATTTAATCTAGAAATCACAATTAGTATGGGAAAGAAACCAATGTTTTGGGAAAAAATTCATAGCCTAACCCTTACCATGCGAAGTGCAGCCCTAAGAACTTAACAGAGGCCATGTCACCTGGGAGGTGGGCAGAAATGTGGAGGCTAAGGTCCCATTCCAGAGCCAGATAATCAGAATCTGCATCTTCACAAGATCCCCAGCTGATTCATGAGCACATTAGAGTTCAGAAGCCCTACTCTATATTCTCTCTGAGTTCTCTGTAGTGTGATCATAGTCACTGCATTGAAAGATAAGTACGCCATTACTATTTCCCCTTTCATCTTGCTGGGAATCCCTCTCCGTTAGTTATCCAGCATTTCCTGAAAGAAATTGTAATTGAGCCCAAACTTTCAGAATGCTTCAAGTTTTTCCACATTTGGATTAAGTCTAAGAACTCGTCCAAACACGAACATCAACCAGATTCAGAGAGGTAAGAGAAGGCAGTCACCAGGGCCAAGTGCTGATCTCCCAAGCTCCAAGGGGAACATAGAGATACAGAATATGCAAGTCAGAAAGACAGAACCCACAGAAGATGTGCTAGCAGAATGGCTCCCCAAAGATACCCATGCTCTAATTCCTGTAACCTACGTATGTGAAATTACATGGCGAACAGATTTTGCAGATGTAATTAAGGTTACAGACCTTAAAATAGGGATATTATCCTGGATTGTCTGAAGGGACCAGTCTAATCACATGAGCCCTTACAGGCTTTGTCTGGGGGTTGGGTGAGATGAGGCAGAAGGAAAAGTCAGAGAGATTTGGAGCTTGAGAAGGATTTGAGGTGCCATTGATAGTTAGACTATGGACACTCAGATGAGGAATCCAGGAACAGAGAAATCAGCCAAACCCACCAGACTTCTGACCCACAGGTCACTGAGATAATAAATTCACATTTTAAAGCCACTAGTAGTAACTTGTTTTGGCCTCAATAAAAAGCTAATACAAAAAGGATTAAATACAAACCCAATGAATGTAGCTGAACTGAATTATTTTAAGATAGGAGTTACACATAGAGGTTATGTTTAACAAAATTCTGCCATATTGGGGGGAAGGCTGGAGGTGATAATAAACACACTTTTTTGACCTCCAGGAAGTAGTTTTGTCAATGGAATATGAAGCATGCCCATTAACAGTGTTGATTCAGTTTCCTAATTAAATGCTTACCAATTAACTGTGTAATTCTTCTCTAACAGATTAGGCCAAATTATGATGATGTTTTCACTGATGAATGAAAACATCCCCTCACAGCAGGAAGGCTGGCACCATCATACTTATTTGCTGTGGTGACCAGGCTGTGTAATTCAGGAGTGGCAGCAATTAGTTGTGAATGAGTTGTAATTCACAGAACTAGCATCCTAAAGCATCAGCAAACTCTTCCTATAAATGGCCACATAGTATATGTATATTAACCTTCATGGACCTAATGGTCTCTTTTGCAATTCCTCAACTCCGCCAGTGTGATGTGAAAGAAGTCACAGACAATACGTAAATGAATGAGGCTGTGAGCCAATAAAACTTTACTGACACCAAAACTTGAATTTCATAGAATTTTCCTAGGTTATGAAATATTATTCTTCTTTTAATTTTTTTTCTCGGCGCTTCAAAAATGTGAAAACTATTCCAGGCCTGGAGACCATACAGTAACAGGCAGTGGGATGGAGTTAGCTGACCCCTGCCTAAAATTAAGGCTGTTCTTGGACAAAGGAGGTACCAGCCCAAAGCTGAAGACCGGGATGGACTGACAACTCCTTCAGGACATTCTGAATAATCTGGAAGTCAACTCAGTAGGAATATCTGTTTTTTCACAGAATGAAATATTCATGTATTAGAATTTTACCTTGACAAAGAACATTTGTTCATGTATTGATATTAATGTCTGACTATTTAACAATTCAATGACAATGCTGTTATGGGTTGAAACATGAACCCCCCCCTCCCCTGCAAATAGTGAAAAAAAGATATGTCGAAGTCCTAATCCCCAGCATCTCAGAATATGACCTTATTTGGAAATAGGGTGTTTACAGATGTAATCAAGTTAAGATGAGGTCATTAGTCATTGAGTTAGGTAGCCCCTAATTCAATATGACTAGTGTCCTTATGAAAAGGAGAAATTTGGACACAGACCTGCACACAGGGAGTAAGCCACGTGAAGATGAAGGCAGAAATCGAGGCGTCACAGAAGGCAGAGAACACGAGGATTGCCAGCAAACCACCAGAAGCTGGGAGAGACATGGAACAGATTTCTACCTTCACAACCTCAGAAGGAGCCAACACTGCTGACATCTTGATTTAGGGCTTCTAGCCTCCAGAACTGTGAGACAATCAATTTCTGTTGTTTAAGCCATTCCGTCTGTAATACCTTGTTAATAACAGCCCTAGGATAAACGTCTTTCTTCCCTTCAGAGGGGTGGTCTCTACATATCTTCTTTCCCCTCATTTGCCAAAATAACTGCCTGTTGGTAGAAAGGGGCAGTGTTAACAAATCTGGTAGTACAGGGGACTGGCTACCACTCTGAACTGTTAAAAAGAACATATCTAAAGTCTGGCCCTTTTACTTGTTGTGTTAAAAGAAAATCAACATTGGGGCGCCTGGGTGGCTCAGTGGGTTAAAGCCTCTGCCTTCGGCTCAGGTCATGATCCCAGGGTCCTGGGATCGAGCCCCGCATCGGGCTCTCTGCTCCATGGGGAGCCTGCTTTCTCCTCTCTCTCTGCCTGCCTCTCTGCCTACTTGTGATCTCTGTCAAAAAATTAAATAAAATCTTTAAAAAAAGAAAAAAGAAAATCAACATTAATGAGGTCAAGTCAGTAGCTGGAAATTCACACACGCTACCTATTGGGGCCTGCTAATAGAGAGTGGCAGTTTGATCAACATGTACTAAATGGAGAAATGAAATACCAGTTACACCAAAGGTGTAAAACTGAAGACCTCTGGATTTGGAGTAGAATGAAAGAAAAAAGAAACAAAAATTCAATGGTTTATTAACTTCCCACCCTGTTATATGTCTCCATCTATGATAATAATCATGTGAATTTTATTAAATACTGTGCAGAATAGCTTACTTGAAGATTTAATTCTTACAACTATTATAATAACTAGTAGTGTGGGGATAAATGTTTAATCACCAGCTCTTGGGGGGAAGAGGTCTCATTTCTCATATTTGCCAATTTCTGTGGCATAACTCTCTCCTCCATAGGTGATTTCGAATTACTAGCGTTATTTCACCAAACAGCTTAGTAGGATCACTTCTCATCAGCTGGTGCCAGTCAGGTCCAGAATACAACTGGTTATAACAATATTAACTTACAAAATTATACATTTGACAGATACTCATGCTTCAAATGGGTTAGCTTTCTATCAGGGTTAGGGTAAGTTAGCACCTTGGTATTGGAAGTGATTGCAGAGTTTCTAGACACTGTGCAGCCTCTAACCAGCTGTGCTGACTTTAAGAAAGGGACTTATCTCTGTAGGCCTCAGTTTCCTCATCTGTGTATTTATTCAACTAATGTTCCCATTCTCTAAAGCACTGTAGGCTGAGAGAGGCTGAATGTTCCGTCACTTGCTCACAGTTAGCCCCAGTGTCTAGTACAGTGCCTGGCTTAGGAAGCTCTGACAGTGTCTATCTGATATTCTCGCATGTCCAGAGCCCTTCTCTTCTGGTGATAGCACTCTCATTTTCTTTGAGGAACTTATCTTCTACTCTCAATTCATGTGATTGAAGTGAAATGTATTCCTTTCCTGACTCAAAATTGAGCATGTGAATCAGGCCTGGCCAATCAGAGCATCACACTTCCCTTGCCTTACCAGCTACTTTGCTTAGCCTAGGGACTGGCATGTGACTCAAACAGAACCAAGACAGCTCCGTATTGTATTATTATCATTACCATCACTATTATTTTGAGATTCTGTGAAAGAGGAATTTGTTTTCCTCTGGGATTGCTGAGAGGATACTTTGTAAGCCTGTAGTTTCTGGATGCCACAGAACTCCAACAAAGGGAGAGCCTGCCCAAGACTGATGAACACAGGATTTGAGATTAACTCTGGTAACATCAGTGTCCCTAAATAAGGAGTTACTAATCACCAGGAATCCACTCCTCCTATCAGTGGGATTCTTCCCGTTGTTAACACCTGAACCTTCTCTATCGTGTTTCTTTGGGTACGAGTCACAATTTATTCTTCAGAAGTCCTGAATTTACCCAACCTTGATTTACCATATCTGACTCTTTTTTATGTCAGAAATGTTAGGTGGCATAATGCTTCAAATGTCTTCATGTTTTTGTCCTTGGTAACAACGGCTTTGACTCTCTTCCATTACAATACCTTCTGGAGTTGCACAGGGCTCGGAAAGCCCATTCGGTAGTGCCTGTGTGCAGGGAGGAGGGTGAGGCCTGTTCGCAAACGTTGACCCTAAGAGAAATCCATCCATGCCTGAGATCAGCTATATGTAAGGATAAAGGGGTAAATACAAAGGTGAGAACTTCCCTACCTTGAAAGCTGCCTCTCCAGGCACCACAGAGACACCCATTTATAAATGAGTTCTCCTGAGATACCAATCTCAAGAATCAATGCTCCAGAAACTCTTCTAAAACGTGTGATTTTGATGCCTGGTTAGCACTTCCTTCCTGGGAGAAACCTGCTCACCTGCTAAACCACCGTGAAAAGAAGGGCTTCAGATAATGTCAGCCACTCCTTCAGGGCACAGCACACACACATGCCCTGACAGGGACACTGCCCACATAATCGAGGACAATACAGTTAGTTCTGCTATAACATGACACGCAGTTTCTTAAGATCACCACGCTATGCAGAATCACGCAATAAAAGCTCCAGGGCTTGTGAGAAAGATGGATGCTCGCAAACTGTGTCAGTGAAACATCAGGGAAAAAGTCACCCACTAAAAATGGGAGCAGAGTTTTACACATGTTAAATGGTTCAGAAATACATAAATAGTGCAATAAATATAACACTATCTTGAAAAGACCTGGAATTTGCTTGGGGAAGTGGGCTTTGGAAGGGCTGTAGCTTGTGAGTGATTGGGAAGGGGTGGGAGGAAGGTGATCTGAATGCAGAAGGAAGGCTGGAACCCCAGATATGGGTGTATGTCGCTCCCAACACACGGGGAACTGAAGTAGCTGTAAAAAAAAAAAAAAAAGGCAAATATGAGAGATGCGTGTAGTGTAGTGCATGGTTGGTGCATTCCTGCTCAGTCCCTCTCAGCTGGGTGCAGTGTTAAGCATTCATTGGCGTTTATCACACAGAAGAAAATCACACAGAAGAAATCACACAGAAGAAAACAGAACATTCTGTTATGCTCACACCATTCCCTAACGTATCAACTGCGTTTTCCAAATAAGTAGGCAACAGGGGCACCTGTGTGGCTCAGCTGGTTAAGCTTCTGCCTTTGGCTTGGGTCATGGTTCCAGGGTCCTGGGATCGAGTCCTGCATTGGGCTCCCTGCTCAGCAGGAAGCCTGCTTCTCCCTCTCCCACTCCCCCAGCTTGTGCTCTTTCTCTCTCTCTGTCAAGTAAATAAATAAAATCTTTAAAAAATAATAAAATAAATAAATAAGTAGCAAACTGACTGTGCCCTGCTTTTTGACTCTATTTTCTACTGAATCGAGGTTAGAGACAAGGTTGTCTATGATAAACAATATAATATAATTAGATATACAGATAAATCCAAATTTAATACCTCCAGAAGATGTTTTTGGGATCTGTTAGTCATTAGGCTAAATCCCTTCTGCCCTTTCTCTTCAATCCTTAGCGACCTCTAGACTCAGCACTTGGGATCCTCATATTTTTGCATTCTCTTCTGCAAGAAAATCTGCTTTCATGAGAAAGTGTGATAAACTTATTCTTACTGAAGTGTATGTGACTGATAAGGTTAAAGGGGAAGAAACAATTTTTATAGCAATCAAAACTTCAAGCTAAAGGAATTTAGCACGTATTTTCGAATGTCAGGCATTATCAAACGGGTGGGAGCACTACTACTAGAGGTAAAACCAGAGGTCTCGTAAATACTTCATAAATAGCACACAGTGCTCATCTACTCAGAACGACGGCCCTCGGCGCCTCATTTATCCTGGTGGTTGAAGAAGTGGCTGCAGCATTAGAAGATGCATGTCTCTATCCTGGTTACTCCTTATACTAGTTGTGTAAGAGCCCATCCCATCACCTGCAAATATTTTTCACAGGGTTGTTATGAGGAACAAATGGAAGAACATAGTATTTGGTGTCGTGCTTGCCACACCCTCAGGAGGCAGCACGCGTGACGGCTGAGGGCACCAGCTCTGCAATCAGAACGTCTGGACACGTCTTGATCCCACCGCTCCCACTTTGTTGGAACTTGGGTGTGTCTCTTATGCTCCCAAGTTTCCATTTCTCCACCCATACAATGGGGACAGTGATCCTTTTAAGAAAACACAATTAAATACATATTAGAGTGCTCAGCACACAGTCTAGACAGAGCTAGTGCTCAATATGTGTTATTAATAACAGGACTTCAATGAGACCTAGCTCTCCGGGAACCCTCTGTACAGGATACAAATGTCAGTCATTTCACTGTGTGCGACACATCTACACGTAAGCCACCCAGCTGTGCTCGGGATGTGATGGATTACCCATCAATTTCAAAAGACGCTTAAGTTTATTCTATAAAATGTGGCCCTGGCTGGCTTTGTGATTTGCTGAATAAGCACAGGGTCCTGGGGACCCAAGAGACTAGTAGCACAAAAGTGTTGGACAGGTGACCTAGGGTGGGCTGTGGCCTGTGTGCACAGGCATTCTGGGGCTATACACAAAGCCAGGGGTCTCGTGTAGATATTCTCGCCAAGCCCTCGCCCTCCTTAGCTCTCTGGCCCAGCACCAGAACTAATGTGTGTGCATGTTAATAAACGTGACTCCAATCTCCTGAATGAATTCTAGGTTTTCTTTTAGATGGTAGTCTTTCTATAGCTATAGAATCACTAGGCTGATTTTGAAATTGCTTTTTTATTCTGGCAACATTTGGCAGTTTTGCGTTTAAGCTTTTAAGTATCTTGTTTTTGAAATGATTACATGTACTATGTGAGCGCATTCTCAGGGCGGCCCTGCAAAGTTCTGATTCCAAAGCTGAAGTCCGCACAGAACGCATTCTCTGTGGCTGACAATGCCGTCCCCATGTTTCTTCCTTGAATAGAATCACCTGTACTAGCGTTTGTTCGGAATAATTTTTTTTTCCTCCTTTGGACCCAAACTCAAATCCTCAAATGTATAAGTATCTACCACACTGGAAACAAAAAAATTTGAGGAAATTCAGATGTTCTTTTCCATTTAGCTAAGGTTAGTGAGCTTTGTACTTAGAAATTATAACTTAGATGAATTGAAGCTTCTAGCATGTGCATGTTCTCGGTTTATTCGAGCACAAGCTCCTCCGGGAAAGCACTTTGTTTTGTCCACTGCTCCATTTCCAACATCTAAAACCATGTCTGGAACACTGTAGGTGCTTCCCATTTCTATGTAACAAACTGCCACAAAGTTAATGACTTAAAGCGATATTCAGCATCTCCCAGTTTCCATGGGTCAGAAGTTCAGACATGGGTTGTCAGGTATTCTGCTAGGATTACACAAAGGCTATAATAACGGTGTCAGCTGAGGTCTTATCTAAGGCTTGAGTAGAGAAGTATCGTATCTGATTTTGGTGGCAGAATTCAGTTCCTTACGCTTATGATACTGTAAGTTCTGGTTTCTTACCAGCTGCTGGCTGGAGGCTCCCTTAGTTCTAAGAGGCCACCTTCAGCCCCTTGTCACGTGGGCTCCCAACGCAGAGAACACATCCCTCAAAGCCAGCAAGGAGAGAGGAAGACTCCAGCAAGATGCAGTGCTGTGGTATGATGTTACACAATCACTTATAAGTCATCATGGATATCCTTTGCACTACTCACAGGTCACAGGCCCTGCCCACACTCAAGAGGAACGCAGGACACAAGGGCATGAACACTAGGAGATGGGATTCTAGGGCCCCCCAGAGACAGTCTGTTTCCACAGTGCTCCATTGGATGGGCTGACCCAATATATGGATGCAGAGCCACAGGATCGAGTTAGCATTTAGCATGATCATGGAGGTTAAGTTTGAATTTTGAGTCCTTTATTCTATAAACAGTAGACTTTCAATTCCTTCCTCCTTTACCCCCAAGGTTGGGGGGAATGATTTGTTAAAAGCCATCTCAGGATTATAAAATGTGTAAAAGATTGTAAATGTACCACGGAACCATAATGGTACCACTTTGTGTTACTGTTGAAGAGGGTGTTCCTACAAACACAAAGAGACCATGTGCCACGGAATAAGAACATCTCAGTCAAGGAGAAGGCACTGAATGTGTGCTTCCTCCTTTAGGCTGCTCTCCCAGACCTTCTGAGCATACAGATAACTGGAGAAGTTTTCCCTCAGAATCATCTAGTCGTATATGCTTTGACTGACAGACTACTAGAGAAATCCAAGCCTGTAATAGGCAGAATAAAGATATTTAAGAAGTCAGCCCGCATTTATAGAATAGCTCATGTTTAAACACTTTAC
Source organism: Martes martes (assembly GCF_963455335.1). NCBI lineage: Eukaryota > Metazoa > Chordata > Mammalia > Carnivora > Mustelidae > Martes > Martes martes. The sequence goes on from NC_137891.1 coordinate 60,076,805, forward strand.
TAATATGAACATCACATAAACTCAATTATTTAAATGTCAGAGTGGAGTCAACCAAAAAAAGGAAGAGCATGGTTTTTAAGTTCTGGGTCTTCTAGTGATTTATAGGATTAGCTGTGGACCAGCTTAACCACTCCATCTAATGAGCATAGGCTTATGTGCTGATGAAGACTTAGCCCTGAAACATTTGGCTGTCTATGAGAAGGAAGAGGTGATCACAAGGACACTCAGGGAACAGTAGCTAGAGAGGACACTTTATGCAAATGGATGCATGTCTCAGGGGCCAGCCTGAGTGTGACCCTCTACAGCTCAAAGTTTGGGGACCTGATTTCCCCATGATATCTCCTCACCTATCAAACAGGGAGAGGAACCAACCTACGTCCAATGGGTGTTATAAGAATTAGTTAATATAGGTAATGCATTAGAATACTGCCAGGAAGATAAAAGTTAGCTGTAAGATTTACTACTATTTGTTAGGAAAACACATTAAAAGGTATCCAACTGATCATACGCATCCAAATATCTTCTTTCACAGAAACATGCCAAACAGAAAAAAGACGTTCACAAATTCACTCTGATAACCTCAGAAGAAGCCATATTAATACACTATCACTGAGAACCACTTTCCTTTTCTTCCCAAATCAACAACGAGATGTAGGCTCTATGTTCTGAAATGTTACGCATAGGTAATATTTGTGAAATCTGGTCTAAGCTTCCTATATACTAGAAGCCTCCCTCCTTCAGCTTATTCCAAAAGTCGTGACTCATCTTTCCCCTAACAACCTATCAACCTTCCTTCCATTTGTAAAACATTTTGGGTTCTTCACTGACCCCTGAAAAGTGTCCAAATGGCTGGGATTCCAAGGTCCTCCGCTAGAAAAGACCAGCAACTGCACACCAGAGCCTTTAATTTCCTGCCTTTTCTGTCTCCCCACCCCCCCTGGTTCAGTAAATGACGCCTGAGTCCTCTTCCCAATCCCTTCCTCCGTATGGGCTTTCTGAGGCCCAGGGATGCCTCCCACTGCTCCTGACTGGTCCCTCCTCAAGGATGATGCCGAGTATTTGCACTCCTGGAGTCATGTCAACTTCCGAAGGGCAAAGGACAAGAAACGCCACTAAATCGTGATGGGCATCTCTATGATCTAAGTTGGTGGAAGGAATTTATTTCCTTCCTCCAGCTTTGGGGTAACTGTTTTGCCTGATCGATACCATCAGAGAAAGTTAACCTCAACATTGATTGACTCTGGCTGACTGCAATAGAACTCTTTACAACAGAAATGCTGCTATGAGATGGCATCCTGATTAACAAGCCAGTCAATGGAGACACACCAAAAATAACCTTTACCAGCCTCCAGCTTCCTTCTTTTTACATTATTCTGATTTTGTAAAATCAGAATGCTGAGCCTATGTTTCATAGACGAAGAAATTCAGGCTCAGGGAGATTAAGTGTCTCACACGAGCCCACACAATGAGTTTGAGAGCAAGTTGGAATAGATCCCAGGTACAGAAGTGCTGAGATCCTGGGCTCCTGGAACTGCTCCATGGGCATCTCTTTCAGGTACCTCTGACTAGAAGTAAGTTGCACTGAGCACTCTAACAGATATGGGTCTGAAATGAACCCACTTAAAATCAAATTCTGCCATGTAAAAAAATTATGTTTGCGTGAACAGTGCTATACAGAACAGAACAATCAAACATTAGGGTTCCCTTACCAGATTCTTATGGCATTAACCATAGGTTAACTTTTAAAGAACATTGCATAGTAAGAGTTCATCACATAAATTATTCATGTCCCTTTTCATCAGATTCCGACTTTTTTAAATTTGCCTGAAGAATTTGATTAATAAACTAACCATTTTGGGAGGCTTGATGCCAGAGGAAACGCCTTTCATCCGCATTTCACTTTGCATATGTAGGAAGATGCTTATTCAATCACTTGTCACCAATGTAATACATATACTCTTAGACTCTCAGCAGATCATGACTACTATCACATTTTTTCAGCTGTTGTGTACAATGGCAGATCATGACATGTTTGAATGTCTCCTGATACTGGAGGGTCAAGAAATGCTCCAACTAGTCTTAATTCTCTTGGATAATAGCGACAATCTGGGGAGACATTGATTCATAAGACCAGTTACAGAGATGTAGGGCTTTTCTCCTTCTGCAATCATTTATAAATCATTTTTTAAATGTTTATCATATGTTGGGGTGCCTGGGCCGCTCAGTGGGTTAAAGCCTCTGCCTTTGGCTCAGGTCATGATCTCAGGGTCCTGGGATTGAGCCCCGCATCGGGCTCTCTGCTCAGCAGGGAGCCTGCTTCCTTTCTCTCTGCCTGCCTCTCTGCCTACTTGTGATCTCTGTGAAATAAATAAATAAAATCTTCAAAAAAAAATTAAAAATGTTTATCATATGTTAAAACCATGCAAATATTTCTTTTCTTGTTTCACAGAACAAAACAAAGCCCTGAGAAAAGTCTAAGGTGTATTCGTTTTCTTTGTGCATTTCATGAGGATTAGAATGATGTCCTGTTTATCAGTGTCTCCCCAACACTTCACTCAGGGCTTGGCACGTGGCAGATACTCATTACCCATGCACTAATAGATAGAATGAGTTATTAAAGTAGATTACAGATAAGGAATATAAATTTATGTTTTAAGAGGCAAACTGTTAACTCTAAATAGTTTGTCTAAGGCTCACTGCCTTGGTATCTGCTTGGGTTTACAAGAACACTTACATCAGATGTGTAAATATCAGCCTTTAACTCGGAGATAATGTTTCAAAATGAATTTCAAAATATGATTAAATTAAGCTATAGCTTTCAGTAGATCTCTATTTGATTTTTGTAATTGATGAAAGATTTTAGTCTAAATTTTATTAAAACTGTGGTGTTGGAACACCTGGGTGACTCAGTTGGTTAAGCCTCTGCCTTTGGCTCAGGTCATAATCCCTGGTCCTGGGATCGAGCCCCACATCTGGCTCCCTGCTCAGCAGGGAGTTGTTTCTCTCTGCCTCCTTCTGCCTCTCCCCCTCCCAGTCATGCTCTCTCTTGCTCTCTCTTGCTCTCTCTCCCTCTGTCTCAAATAAATAAAGATTAAAAAAAAAACAAAAAACTGTTGTGTTGATACTGGATTCTTTCTTTTTTTTTTAAACTGTGCTGCTAATTAAAATGAATGAAGGAAAATAGTTGAGCCAAGTAATGTTGCTATTGTATAAAAACAAACAAAAAACTTTCTGGGAAGCAAGAGAAAGAGCCATTCATTAACTGAAGCGATGATCCATTCCATCTTTCTAGTTGTCTGAGTAGAAAGATCTGGAAGCTGGGATGTGGCCTGGGAGATGGGATCATGTTGAAGATCTTGACTGCCGTGTCTTCCAGGTACACCACCAGATGGCAGAAGCTACTTGGTATGTATGGGAGGTCGTTCCCGACATGCTTGGGTTTAAATCTTTGGAATCAGAAAAAGTCACAGGGATAAAAGGCACAGCACTGGGAATATAATCAGTGGCATTATAATAGTGGTTATATGGCGACAGATGGTAGCTATACTTGTGGTGAGCACAGCATAACAGACATATTTGTCAAATCACTGTATTATAGATCTGAAACTAATGTAATGCTGTCTGTCAGCTATGCTCAAACAAACAAAAATTTTGAAAAATCATTCTGATCAAATTAAAAATTCAGATCAGAAAGGGTTAAGATGATGCAATTTCAACTGGGATTCTTTTGAAAAACACGTTTGCATGAATTCACAGTCTTATTTCTTATGTCAAAAAGGAAGAATGTTATATGCAGAAACACTTATATTCATCACAATATAGTAATAGTTCCTTGTTCTAGGATGTTCACATACAAGATGGCTAGAAGTCTCAGAAAAACAAAAGTCTCAGGAAGACAGAAGTCCAGACTCCACGGGAGTAGGGAGGAATGGGAAGTTGCTGTTTAATAGGTATGGATGGAGTTTTAGTTTTGCAAGACGAAGTGTTTTGGAGATTCGTTGTACAGTGGGAATGTACTTGACTCTCTGAACTATACACTTAAAAGTGGTTAAGATGGTAAATTTTCTGTAATGTGCATTTCACCACAATTAAAATGAAAAAGTCCAGAGATCCACTTCTGCATCTAAGGGCCTAACACACAATGCACTGAATTAATATATCTAAAATATGGTGCTGGCTGACATCTTTGGACAGAATCGCTTCTCAGAGAAATGATTTGGTTAGAAAGGGACACTGGGATTTATCACAGACAAATTTAAGAGGACACTAAAATGCCTGCCTCTCTGGTACATGCTCATTTAAAACCCTTTCTTTCCAGAAAGTTTAAGATCCAATAACTCCTTCTAGTCAGCATTAATTTATACTGTTGATATTGCAAAAGAGGACTTAAGACTGAATCAACACAGACAATAAACCTGCCTGTTTCTTTCCAGATATGCCTTTCTAGTTTCAACTAGAAAAGCGCTGGTCAGCTCTCTGAACAGAACATCTCAACTATTAGTTATATTTCCTCTTGCATGACAACATAGTATTTAACTTTTTCACTACTTCTCTGTCTCATTATTGACAGTGAAACAATAAAAAAATTATTTTCATTGAAATCATATTTTTGTGGTATAGATATACAATGGAATATTATTCGGCCATCAGAAAGGATGAAATCTTTTTTTTTTTTTTTTAAGATTTTATTTATTTGTCAGAGAGAGAGAGTACACACAAGCAGGCAGAGAGAGAGGAGGAAGCAGGCTCCCTGCTGAGCAAGGGGCCCGATGCAGGACTCAATCCCAGGACCCCAGGATCATGACCTGAGCCGAAGGCAGCAGCTTAACCAACTGAGCCACCCAGGTGTCCCAGAAAGGATGAAATCTTGCATTTACATCGACATGGATGGAACTGGAGGGCATTATGCTGAGCAAATTAAGTCAATCAAAGAAACAACAAAATTAAGTCAATCAAAGAAACAACAACAACAAACAATATTCACATGGTTTCACTCATATGAAGAACATAAGAAACTCATACAAAGAATATAAGAAATATATTTAGCTATATAGGGGAAGGGAGGGAAAAATGGAATGGGAAGTCAGAGAAGGAGAGAAATCATGAGAGACTCTTAATTATGGGAAAGAAACAGGGGTGTTGGAGGGGAGGTGGGTAGGGGAATGGGGTAACTGGGTGATGGGCATTAAGGAGGGCATGTGATGTGATGGGCATTGGGTGTTATGTGCAACAGGTGAATTACTGAACCCTACATCTGAAACTAATGATGTAATATATGTTGGCTAATTAAATCTACATTAAAAAAATAAAAAAACAAAAAATAAGCTTTTATTAAAATCCAATTTTATCAGTGACAAGGATATGCATGACAATATAGTAGGATACCTATTTTTAAATTAATACTTAGGGTGAATTAACTGGCAAGAAAAAAAGGAGAGTTTCTCTGATTCTAAGGGGGTGGACCCCAAAACTTCTTTGGGGCACTATTTGTTTTTGAACTTGAACCTCCTCTTCTGATTTGAGGTCCCATAGAAACTTGAATCATTTGAGATGTTAGTGCTTTGGGATCATCTTCCTACATACACCATGCTGTTCCAAAAGCTTGTGGGATAACGTCAGTCTACACCGCCATGTTGGCAGGTATTTTTAGCTTCCCTGTCACAAAGATGCAGCAACACGAGGGGCTGTATGGGAAACAGCAGTGTGGGGAGCTACCACAGCGTGGGAGGCTGCAGAGTGGCTGAGGGGTGAACGACTCTTAGTGTCATTGTTGATGTTCTACACTGTGAGCCCCGAAATTGTTTTCCCACATATGGACATCCCTCGAGAAAGAGTTGAGAAGCTTAGATAATATATTATGGTGTGTATTTTCTAAAAAAAGGCTGCAGACAGCACTTGCCAAAAATTGCTCTATTTTTAATTGGTTGTTTATGTTGTTGAAGGGTGTGGGGAAATTTAGTGTCTGGGGAAACCACTAGGTGGAGAGTTTAGAAATGAGAAGAAGGCGTGAAACCTAGGCACTGGACAAATATGGTCTGTTCTGGGCATGTCAGTGAGGTTGGGAAATTGGTCTGTGTCCTTTTCTTTCCTTCAGGTTTCACAGCTAGGAGGTGTTGTTGTATCTGCAACCTGTGCACCCGATTCTGGACTATTCTGTAGACATCACTTTGTTTCCCCAGCTTTGCAAAACCTTTCTCTCCCTGACTAATAACCTTTATCTTAAAGTTCCACCCACTGCCACACACTGACAAAAGAGTAAATCTCATGATTTAAGTTGATCTAAACCTCCAGCCTTTCTAAAACCATGAGTTCTAACCTGGTATCTGAACAGTATTTCAGAACACGACATCCTTACTTCTGATTCCAAAAACAAAGATGTGTGTTTGGTGATGTATGTTTCAGATGGAAAAGGAAATAGCAAAGGAAATATGTGAAATAAAGGTGGGGGCCTCATTAGAGGAAGGCAGGACTCTGGGGCCCACATCAAGCTTTAATTTTTTTTTTTTAATTGAAAGAGTGTGAGGGTGCGTGTGTGCACCTACAAAAGGGGGGGGCAGAGGGAATGGGAGAGAGAATTTTTTTTAATAAAGATTTATTCATTTATTTTAGAGAGAGGGGTGGGATAAGGGGCAGAGGAAGAGGGAGAGAGAATCCCAAGGAGACTCTGAGCTAAGACTCCCATGTGAGGTTGACCTCATGACCCTGGAATCATGACCCTGAACGGAAACCAAGAGTCAGATGTTTAACCAGCTGAGCCACCCAGGTGCCCACCAAACCAGGTTTTATTGCTTCCTCCATCTAACTACAGACAGAGTGGTCCTCATGAATGTGCTACTTACACCACCAAAATCCATATTGCTTTAAAAATTACAGCTGTATTTCCACCCTGGTACTAAGTTTATAGCTGCCCCAAATTTCTATTGGAAACCCTGGATGGCCAGGAAGTAGAAGATGGCAATTCAGAAAGATTCTACGCTTAATTCCAACAAAATGTATAAATTCAAAAGGGATCCTTTAACACAGAATTTAAAAGGAAAAGAGAAAGGGTAACATGATGGCCCACTGTGCACTAAGAATGCCTGAGTCTTCACATAGCTCAAAGAGGCTTTCTTCTCTTGTCAATATGTACAAAAATTAGGGTTTCAAAAATTAGGGATGGCTAAGAATTGGGACAATCCTGCACAGGGCAGCTGACATTTCAACAGCGATACATTATTTTTCTCTATGTCTTAAACTTAAATTATCTTTTATCTACTGACTTTATAAACTTAGTAAAAAATTTTCTGATACTTAAAGCTATGAGATTAAGGACTCCAGTGAGGGTGAATCTTCTTATCTTTCTTCCGTCATCCATTCATTTCATTTATTCACTTTTACAAAAGGTGTGTGCCCGATGTGAGCCAAGAAAAGCCAATTTATAGGTTTAGAGCATCTCTTTTTTTTAAAAATCTCATCCAGTTTTTTGTAAGTTTTCCAAATTTTCAAGTACAATACAGGTATCAGAGTTCCTGGTCTATATTTCTTCTCTATTTTATTACTTCTCTACTTTTTTTTTTTTAAAGATTTTTTTATTTATTTGTCAGAGAGAGTGAGCACAGGCAGACAGAGAGGCAGGCAGAGGCAGAGGGAGAAGCAGGCTCCCCGCTGAGTTAGGAGCCCAATGTGGGACTCGATCCCAGGACTCTGGGATCATGACCTGAGCCGAAGGCAGCTGCTTAACCAACTGAGCCACCCAGGCGTCCCACTTCTCTACTTTTTTATTTCATCAAAGGTCTGGCCTTTTATGGGGCAGAAGAGCATTTTTCCAAAACTTGGCCTAAGATTCACCTCTATCCATATTCCAGGCTCTATTATGGACCAAAGAAATTAGGAACTCATGGAGTGAGGCTCTGAAATCTGTATATTAAACCAGCACCCTGGGTAATTCTCATGCAATTGAGAACACAAATTCCACAGCATTAATGTGAGTTTTGTACTCTAGCTTGAGCCTGCTCTGCCCCTCACTCTATAGCTCCAGAGCAGATAAAGGGACTAAGAGGACCATAGATTCCTAAGTGATTTTACATACAACGTCTTATTTGATTCTCAAAACCACCCTTTCAGTGGAGGCAGTAGAGATCTTTTGATTTTCATTTAACAGATAAGGGAACTGAGGTTTAAAAAACAACAACAACAAAAAATGATGTGCTCACTGCAAGTACTTAGCAAGAGGCAGACCTGGGGCTAGATTTTAGGTCTTCTAAGGAGTTCCATGCTCCTGTTCCTGGATTATGGCCATAATTTCCCCACCTGCTGCAAACATGGAGTCCGAGGGATAGCTCAGGCAGCCAGTGCTAGGTGGAAAGAAGTCCGTTCACTGTTCTGGACTGCTAATGTTGCCCTGGCCACTTCTATCACCCAATTATGGGGCTTCTTAGTAACAATACATAGTCTCTGCTGTGGAATGAATTGTGCCCCCTACCCCCACACTATTCGTAGGTTGAAGCCCCAAGGTCCAATGTGATGGTATTTGGAGATGGGACCTTTGGAAGATGATGAGGTCGTGAGGATGAGGTCCTTGTGATGGGATTAGTGCCCTCATAGGAAGAGACCCCAGAGAGCTTGCTCTCTCTGCTATGTGAGGACACAGCGAGAAGGTGACATTTGTAAGCCAAAGAAGAGAGCCTTACCAGAACCCAACCATGCTGGCACCTGACCTCAGACTTCCAGCCTCCAGAACTGTGAGGAAGTAAATTTCTGTTGTTTAAGTCACCCAATCTATAGTATTTTGCCACAACAACCTGAGCAGACTAAGACAGTTCCTGCTTCTTTGGTAATTTGGGTTCCTCAAAATTATTTCGGCGTTCAATCACCTAGTTAAGGCATGTCTCCAGGTCTCCATGGAAACCATGTCTCTCATGAACTTTTCTACCAGGATGGAGTAGGAAAAGAAAATTACTCAAGAAATGAAATCAGTTGTTTTCAGAAAGGACAGAATCTACAGAAACAGACAAAGACTGGGCATCTAGGCACAAGGTGGGGGATTTAAAGTAGCCTGAAGCAATTCCCCATGGAAAAGCCATTCAAGAGCAACACCCCCTTACAAACACCCTTTCTCCAACACACAGAGCAAGGACAAACATAGCAGACAACTGCAACAGCCATGAACTGCTATCGACTCTGTGCTTGATCTTATATTGTACTGTGTAATCCCATTCAGTCATGAGAACAATACAGTCAGGTGGGGAAAACTCATTTAACAACAAAAGAAACCAACTATCCAAGTTAAGAACCTCGCCTCCTTGCACAGGGCTATTATGGCAGAGCTAGAATTTAAACCCATGGCCTGACTCTTCCCTGAATCATCAGTGATTCAATGAATCAATGAATGATTCTTCATTTCAACCATCATACATTCACCCTTCAGAACAACAACAAAATCCTTCATGCTGGGAGCTAAAATAAAGGAGTCTGGAACACTGAAAAGAAATAAAAAAGAAAAAAAAAAGAGTCAAAAAATTAATTAATAAAATAAAGGAGTCTATGAGAAATAAATTAGAAGGTCTTTCATTCCTACTTGGCATTGAATCAATAGCTAATAAAACTATTTTTAGCAAATGGATGGTGCTAGGAGAAGGGACTACGATGTCAGAAGGAAGAGCTGCTTCACTCAGACTCTTAAAAGAGCAAAGCTAGTTGGCATCAGTAGTGTGAGTCGGTATGTTCCCCCGTTCCCCCCACCCCCGGGGGATGACGGGCAGCATTTCTACAGGAGAATTCATGGCCACCCGACTAAAATTAGTCCACATTTATGCTCTGAGTTGGTGTCATTATCTCAGTGGCCGTGTGGGAGTTTAAACCCATAATCTCTGCGTATTGAGAACGGATAAGACTCAATCCAAGTAACTCCAAGGGCTTAAGAAACCACTCTTAGGCAGTGCTTCTTTGTGGTGCTGAGTTTCCAATGTGGACCATTTGGAATTTACCGGTAGAGGAAAGAACTCTGGCAATTAAATGTCTGATGTGCCAACTGGCAGCGACTGACAAGGCCGCTGTTTAACCACATCGGAGCGACAACGCAACGGCATTGGATGTAGGGAAATGGTTCTCAGACCTCCCACAATGGCTGGGATAGACCAGAGTGGGTTGGAGTTTACTTCCCGGAGCACAGCTTAAACTGAGGCATGAAGTATCACCAGCTGGGCTTCTTCCCCTGATGACAGATCTTAATACCCAGCAAAACACTGATCTGATGAAAGTGGTATTTTATTTTTGTGTTGTTTTTATTCTAAGTCAAACGAAGAAACATGCAACTGATGAGAAATATTTTTTAGACCTCCAAGACACACAACTCATAGTCTGTCAGCAACTCGATGTGTATCAGATCACCATGTGAAAGGAGTTTAAAACCTTCTTTCCGAGGAATATAAATTTATAGTTATCGTAGGCATAGTAGCAGATTCCCTAAAGACTTGCAGAGGCCAAATGTGATAATCTGGTTTTTGCCTATTATGATTGAAATCAGCTGGAAGATAATTGCCTGTTGGAAATCCACTGCTTTCATTTTTATTTTCAGCTTATTGTTCTAAATTCAGATTCACTCTATCTGGCCCTAAATGTGGAAAACCCTATAATGAAGCAGCAGGACACAAACAAATGAGTCCATATGTAACTATAGAGCAGGGTTTTTTTTTGAAATTTTATTTATTCGAGAGCGAGCGAGCAAGCGAATACAAGCAGGGAGAGCAGCAGGCAGAGGGAGAGGAAGAAGCAGACTCCCCACTGAGCAGGGAGCCTGATGCGGGACTCAGTTCCAGACCCTGAGATCATGACCTCAGTGGAAGGCAGATGCTTAACCCACCGAGCCACTTAGGTGCCCCATTGTGGAGCAGTTCTTGATAAACTGTTATCTAGTGTGTGTGTGTTTTTTTTAATTCTATAATGTGTGAGCATGTGTGTGAATGAATAAAATGACATTTGACATTAACTTTATAGAATGTTATTTCAACAGGGGATTGTATCTTCTAACAATACCATCAAGTTTAATTTTCCAAAAAAATGTTACAACACAGGGACTCTAACTAAGAAATCTACTGAAAAGAACATTCCAGATTATTTTCTCACACTGCACTTTACATTGAAAAAAATTCCTAGGAAGTTAAAACTTGAAAGAGCCTGGGAGTTCTAAGGACTACAATAATACTGGCCTCAGGAAAAAGCAATTATTTCACCCAGGAGCACTCAGTGGTCCTTCTACCTCCACAAAGCCCAAGGCAACTGTTTCTATTTACCTTGTTCTAGACTTTGACCCTGATTATCTGGCTGCCTGGCAATGTCTGCTTCAGTGCAGACCCTGGAGACACTTACTTCTCAATAATTCACTGGCTACTTGGAATTGCTCTGGATCAATCACATGAGAGCTGGAACCTGGCCCGTCATGTGAAGTCTGAAAACTTTGGGAGAGGAAGGAATTCTAGAAGTTACCAAAGATCGCCTCAGAGCTGCAATTCACTGAAACCCCTCCAAGCTTCCTCCATCATTTCAGTGTAAGGCAAAGGGCAGAGGGCAGAGCCTCTGTGGAATCTGTGCCCATTATATCAATTATATCATTATATCAGTCTCGAAGACTCGAATTAGAACCAGATTTTCGAGAGCACCTGCTTCTAATTCCTGTAGCATATTCCATGATCTAATTTGCTTAAAAGAGACAGAAAACTTAAGGCAGGAAGAAAGATGGACAAACTTTTCATCAGTTTGAAATGATAAAGAAGAATTAGAAGGGATGTCTCATTCTACAAATTGTCTAGCAAGTCTTCAACAAAGTTTTATTTCCTTGCTTTGTCAAAGTTTATACTGCTTATGTTCACATTTGCCAAAAGTTCAGTATAACCCATCTTTAGTTACTTGGGATCAGGTTAAATACCAGAATTCACCCAGAACCCAGCATTGCTGAATCCTGCAATGTTAGAACCACAAATAAATTTATACTTGTTAGGGAATTAACTTGGGATGGGGCAACAATCCCATGTTAATCCTTAATGTTGTTGGAACAGCAATGAATCGAGAAAAGTCACAGAATTTACTGATAAGAAATTAAAGTAAAACGTGGAGTTGATAATGACACTGCCTAGGATACATTATTTAAGTGTACCTGACACTTCTATAGTATTTTTAAGGTTTATGTGTTTTATTTGAACTCTACAACAGACAAGCTAGCATTATTTTTCCACTTTAAATAATAGTACAGTTAGCAGTCCGTTATGTTTACATCATGTTTCAGGCACAGATACTCAAGAATTAATACCAATTTCATCCGTATCACAATCCTATTGTCCCTTTTTGCAAATGAGGAAAGTAAGAATCTGAAAAAAATAAATGGATTCCTTAAAGTTGGGAGCAAGTGGGCTACCTAGGATTTTAGGATATTAAGCCCTAATTGGAGTGCACTAGGGCCTGATATTTATTTTTCCCATACATAACTAATAAAGAGCAAAAAGTTGAAATTGAAAGAACTGTATTTTATTTATATCTTCAGGTGTTGCAGGGTGGGAGATACACCTCAGGAGAAGGTGTTCCTTACACAGTCCATTGTGAAGAGCCAGCGTGCCTTGTGGCAAAGCAAACTGCTACACCTGACCTCTTGTTGTCTATCAATGTTGCCATACAGGTTATATGCAATTCACATGGCAAGGGAATCTTTCCCATCACAGGAAGTACAGGTCACTTAAAGATCATATGTGGCGGGGCACCTGGGTGATCCAGGGTCCTAGGATCGAGCCCTGAATCCGGCTCTCTGCTCCATAGGGAGCCTGCTTCCCCTTCTCTCTCTGCCTGCCTCTCTGCCTACTTGTGATCTCTGTCAAATAAATAGAAAAAATCTTTTTTAAAAAAAGATCATATGTTGCAAAATATACACGTAAGTTGCGACTAAAGTAATATGATAGATGTTGACAGTTTCTGACAGGGGACTTTAATATGCCAGGGTCACAAAAACTCAAGAGTTGCAAGCTTAAAGGTGGTGAGACCAACTATAAACCCAGGTGGCATCTGGAAACAGGGAAACTCCCTCCATATTTTATTTAAAAGCCTTTCCTAGGTTGATGACCTTTGTAAAGGTATTGGCAAAATTAATACAGCTAACACTTTGAAATACCAATCAACTTTAAACATGGTATTTGAAGATCAACCATTTGCATAATTGTCAAGATTTTAAAAAAATACTGATAATATGCTGAGAATTAAAATATGGCCTCATGGGGTGCCTGGGTGGCTCAGTGGGTTAAAGCCTCTGCCTTCAGCTCAGGTCATGATCCCAGGGTCCTGGGATCAAGCCCCGTTATCGGGCTCCCTACTCGACAGGGAGCCTGCTTCCTCCTCTTTCTCTGCCTGCTTCTCTGCCTATTTGTGATCTCTGTCTGTCAAATAAATAAGTAAAATCTTAAAATAAAATAAAATATGGCCTCAGCTTTAAGATTTATACCACATCTTTTCTCTTTACTCAGTGCTCCTTATTCCCTACAAAATGACAGCTACATGAGTCTATAGTAATCTCAGCATACACACCCTGATTTTTTGCACATCCCTGTTTTTAATCAGTACCAGTGACAAAAGCAGTGTTCAAAAGGTGGTTTCTCCAACTCAAGGCCATTCTGTGAAGTCACTACTCATTTGAGACAAAACCTATTTCCTTACAAATCTGATCTCATTGGATTTGACCTAAGTCACCCTGTTATCCCTTCTATGACCCAAGCTGCCTGTCTTATTCTTACATGTTTTAAAATACCAAAATCCTGTCTTATGTAAGCTGTCTTCTGAATTTGCCCCATCTAATCATTAATTTGTCTTCGTTTTCCTTTGGAATGATTCCATTTTTAATTTAATGATGTCTTAATTCCTCACCTACATTTTAAAATCAGCTAATAATAGACATTACATCATATGGCTGGTTGAGTACTGAGTTAATATACTCGCAGTGTTTAGAACAGTACCTTGCCTATACAAAGTGCTATATAATTTTTGGTTATTGTTAGTGGAATTATTACTGAATATGTAATAGGAGATCACATCCTTATCCTTTTGTTAGGCATGATCTGTTCAGAAAATTTCAGAAAGAGACAAATCAACTGCATGTCTAGGCTTTTAAAGATAATGCTTGGTAAACCCAAATAAGAAAAAAAAATGAAATATCATCCTAAATCATAAATCAGTTACTTAAAGTCTAGATTCTGGTTGAAACATTGCTCCTAGGTTGGAGCCTACTTTGCCTGTACACACATCAGTTAGAAGAAGCGATCCCACTGATTTACGCAGGAACACTGGGATGTTAAACCCTTGAAGCCGAGGGGATTATATTTCAGTACAACAACTACTTTTCAAGGGAAGTGATTTGAAGTGCTTTAAGAGTCATCATCTCTTCCTTCTAACAACTTCTCACTCTGATCTTTTTTTGTTCATGGACAGGTAGATTTTTTTCCTGTTTCCTTATCATAACACTCTGGGCAGAAAAGTAACCAAATTCTTTTTCAAATACTATCATTTTATTATACTTTAATAGGAGCAAGAAAAAGCTATTTTAGGCTTTCAGGATCTTCTACATTTAAAAAAAAAAAAAAAGATACCCAGGACCACACTTGGTACAAGTCTCAGGGAGCCATGAACACATTTCATGTGAACAGCAGCCCCTAGATCAGGTTCTACGTGAAGGGCACTGGAGCGGGCCGTCAGTGTGGCTCCATTCCCAATGTCTAGAAGATAATGCTGTATGCAGCTGGGGACCATAAAGGAAAATGTCTGGGCAAATGCCCATGAGCGTAGTGCTTGATGGTCTAAAATATTCTACACGTATTTCAAGAACTGCAAATCAAATTATAGTAAACTGAGCCTAATTGACACTGTATCATAAAATATTAAAAATTTCTTTCTTGCTCTTTTTGTCTAATATCAGATTTTGCAGAATATTCCAAATCTCATTTTAACTGTGTCTACTCTACTCTATGTTTAAGTACAAATAAAAGACCAGCAGAAAATCCTAATAATATTCATTATGGGTAAATTCTCCTAACTAGTGGGGAAAAAAAAGTAAAATTATAAACCCTGATGCAGAGATTTCTTATGTTAACATTTTTGATTCAGAAGAAATAGCATTTGTTGGTTTTTTTCCCCCCTTAGAGGGCAAACACAACATAGTTTATAAGGAAACTTCATGAAAAAGAAGTATTAACTCAAATTTTATGAATCAAAGCTTTAAAAGTGCTCCAGCATTATTTTTCAGCATTACCATTTTAAATCATTCTTAAAAGTAAATAACTATCACCTAAACCAATGTGCTCATATGTGTGCATGTACTTGTGAATATGTGTGGAAAATGTCTGCGTATGTGTGTGTGTGTAGGGGAGCTATTTGGCCCAAGAAACATGGACCCAGGTTATAGCTTTTCATCTTCCCCCAACTAACTATATGATCTTGAACAAGTTCTCTTAAATGCTCTGGGACTCGGTTTCCTCATGTGTTAAATGAAAGGGGTGTTAGACTGAACCTGAGACTTCTTCTCATTCACTCCATGAAACAATTCACCCACTCCCCACCACATCGCTCTGGCTTAAAGTTATGTCTCCGTCATAGAAAATCACTTGTGATACTTCATTGCCCCACATGATGAGCCACTGAGTACAATCGCTTGTTTTGTTCATCATGCTCCTCCTTACAGCCATCCTCTGACGCAATCTCCGGAACGTTAACATCTAAATCCGAACTGTAAGCTGGGCCAGGTCGTGAAGCTGAGTAGGCTCCCGGTTTCCACCTAATTAATCAGCCCAGTGGTGTCCTACATCCAGGCCCCGGACTTAACGTCTCCCCCTTTCCCTGCTCAAACGCTTTCCTTTCTCATCTTCTGAGAGCCCCCACTCGAACAGTCTTTCTTTATTGGCCTCCTTTGCGGCCTCCTCTTCCTCTGCCTAACCTCTCGACGTCAGTAGTGCTCTAGGGCTAGTTCCTGGGCTCACTTTGCTTCCATCTCTACATTCTAGCTGCCAGGCTGACACCACTGGGCATCTCTAACTTACACGAAAGTCCACTTTCCACACAGCCGTCAGAGGGATTTTTTTTTTTTTCAGAGTCATTTTTTAAAAGTATAAATCAGATCTCACCACAGCCCTGGTTTAACACTGCCTAATGTCTGCCCACTGCACTCAAAACCATGTCCAGCCACCTCTCCCCGGCCAACATGGCTCTGTGTCCCCTGGTCTCTTCCCCCATCTTTGTTCACTCCCCCATCCTGGCCACTCCTGTCTCTGCTGGGAATGCCTCCTGCATCCTGCTGCAAGTGTACACAAGGCAGGCTCCTTCTCCAAGGGGTTTTCTTCTACTACACAATCTATAGTAACCACCGGCAGTCTCTCTCACATCACTCTATTTTAAAATCCCAGATCAGGAGCACCTGGGTGGCTCAGTTTGTTAAATATCTGACTCATGATCTTAGCTCAGGTCTTGATTATCAGGGTTGTGAGTTCAATCCCCGTGTTGAACTCCATGCTGGGCATGGAACCTACTTTAAAAAAATAATAAAATTCCTAAGCAGCTCATCACCATCCGCAAAAATTTTCAGGTCATTGCTGCTCTGCCCCCATGAAAATATAAGCTCCATTAGAGCAGGAGCTTGTCTTCTCAGTTCACATTGAAACACTGGCTCTCTGAACAACACCTGACACATAGAAGCAGCTCAATAAATGTTTGCTTCATAATGATGAATGAATGCTTTCTGCCTTTGCATCTGCTGACACAATCTAAGTAAGTTACTTTTCTTTCATAATTTTAATTTTAGAAATAGATATGTGATGTTCAAAACATATTGGAAAGACAAACTAATTTTTTTATAGTATTTCATATTCCTATCCAATCTTGTTTCACTTTCACATGAAGTGCATCTATGGATCTTCTCCATTTTGTAATAAACAGACTGCCTTCCTAAAACTGATTATCCAGTGTGTAAGTGATAAAATCTTCAAAGACAAGGGAAGGCAAATTTTCTATAAATATATCTGAAAGTTAAAAAGAAAAGGATTTGATTATTTTCTTTTTTTTTTTAAAGATTTTATTTATTTATTTGACAGACAGAGATCACAAGTAGGCAGAGAGTCAGGCAGAGAGAGAGGGGGAAGCAGGCTCCCTGCTGAGCAGAGAGCCCGATGTGGGGCTCAATCCCAGGACCCTGAGATCATGACCTGAGCCGAAGGCAGAGGCTTTAACCCACTGAGCCACCCAGGCGCCCCGGATTTGATTATTTTCTAAACAGATCATAAAGTAGAAATCACAAAATCCTATCTTCTGGGACGCCTGGGTGGCTCAGTTGGTTAAGCAGCTGCCTTTGGCTCAGGTCATGATCCCAGCATCCTGGGATCGAGTCCCACATCGGGCTCCTTGCTCGGCAGGGAGCCTGCTTCTCCCTCTGCCTCCCTCTGCCTCTGTCTGCCAGTGCTCACTCTCTCTCTCTCTCTGACAAATAAATAAATAAAATCTTTAAAAAAAAATATCCTATCTTCTTACTCATTGCATTACTGTTAATCACAGAGACAATGAAGTGTTTTATCTTCATTATTCTTCATATATTTCAATATTTTCACATTTGCCAGGACACACCAGCCTGGGAATGCAATGGTGAAGAATGACGCACTGTAACAGTAACACGGGTAAATTCTCTAGCTCAGTCTCCAGTAAGTGCACTGTGAAAATCCCAGCCCTCCATCTCTCTCCCCCAAAATTGCTGCATTTGGAAACAAGGGGTCCTTGGTGTGCCTTGCAATCCTGAGAAGGACAGTCCTTTCTACTGTATGAAGCCCACCTTCCTCCCTTCTGTTCTGCTGCTCATCTGCCTCTTCTTTGGTCCCCATCCAAACCCTATCCCTCTCCCCACTCCATTGGCTGCTGCTCCTCTAGCTGCCTTCGACACCAATCACCTCTTCAGCATTACCACTGCCTGAGCTGCCCCAAACACTGCTGGAAGGAACCCCCATAAGGGACTTGGCAAACACAAGTCTGTGGTTGAGGGAGTTACCCAGTTATTTACCTTCTCTCCCTCCCTCAACACACAGTACAATCCATCACTCCAGAACTGGTTTTGTCCTGGGCTCTTCTCTAGCCAGACTGTACTCCCAACCATAGGACCCCAGCCTCAGGCCCCAGCACTGGTTCCTTAGGCCTGCTCTCTCAGACACCAATCTCAGTTTTCCTTCTAGCATCCAAACCAACAGCAAGGATTCATTCCCAGCAATGAGGTCCTGGAACCCAGAGGTTCCAGGTACACTTTTCCACCTCAACTTTTTTTTTTTTTTTTTCCACCTCAACCTCAACACCTTCCAGATGTTACTTCATCATCTGGTGCTCCTGGGTTGTGGCAGCTAAGGGGCGGATATCTGTTTCTACTTGTTTGGATCATTTCTCCATGGGGAGCCTGCTGATGGTCTAGTCACAATCTCTCCTCCATGGCTTATCAGTCCTCCATGAAAATCACATGTTGACCAAACAGACCAACCCACAGTCTCATAAAGAGCCAAACCTCCAGGGGGCTGTGGAACTGAGATGCCTGCAGGCTAAAAACTTAATGTCCCTTTTGTTTCTGCTTGTAAAATGATAATTAGTAATTAATAAGCTAGATGTTAATAATAATAAAATCATAAACCACCATTATTCTGTTAAGTCACAGACAATCATTAACATTTGATACATTTTCCTATCTTTTAAAATATGGTATAGTAGTACATCTACAATTCTGTATTTTCTTTTACCTGAATCATGAGCATGTCCAAATATCCCTAAATATTCATCAGCAGTAAAAAGGATTCCATGGATTTGTCACTTCTGTCTAGTCATTCCCCTAAAATTGTTTCTACTTTTTCCTCTTATATAGTTCTGTGAAAGAAGTATTGTACCTAATATGGAACGAGTCTCTTATTATTCCTTAGGACCAATTCCTTGAAATAAAAGTACTGGGTCAAAGGATATGAACATACCACTAAATTGTTTTCCAGAAAATGATATTAATTTAGCTTATACTGGGGGCCCATCTCAATTCATACTTACAAGCACGGAGTCGTCTTTTCTTTTCTTTTTTTTCTTAAATCTTTGCAATCTTTGCCATTATACAATTTGAAAAGTAAGTTGTTATTTCAATCTATATTTCTTTGGTAATATTTTGGTTAATTTGTAAATTTTCTCCCCCAATTGTTGGGATAGCCCTCCTTTTGTTTAGAAAATACTCTGGGTATGACATTTTTATAGTTTCTATTGAAAAACTAGTCTAAAATTATTATTTTTATCTTCCTGTAAAAATAAATTCTATTCAATTACCACTTGTCTATACCATTATGCTCACTGTCATCAGTAGCATCTTTGTTGAGTCATACATCTTGACAGAGACAAAGTTAAAAACTGAAAAAGAGACTCATCTGGAAGATTTCTTTTCAGTGAAATTGGTCTGCAAGGAAATTACTTTGTGTGTAACATAAAAGGCTTACCACAATGTTCTTAAAGCAGTTTTCAAAGCATTAAAAAATACTCTATATACATCTCTCTTTGTGTATGGATATAACATCTACCTCTTGAAAGATGTTCCTTTCCTTAGCAATGACTTAGACCACATGATTCTCTTTAAATCCTGTTCTCTTCTTCTCCTAAGAAAATTCTTTAAGGCTACACAATAGTTTTTCCCATGGTTAAAATTCTTCATGTCTCAGACTTGTAATAATGGCCCAAATGAGCCCAATGAACAAAATCAAAAGCTGCCAACAGCACACAAGCCCTAATGATGTCTTAGGCAGAGCCCTCAGTGTAGCCGAGACACCAGCCAGCTGCCGAGAAGCTAGATGAGTGTGTGGGCACCGCTGTTACCACATCCCGGCTGTGCTGTGTCAGGCTTGCTAACGAGCATGGTGGTAATGTGATGGGGAACTGCATTTCTTCCTGACATTCCCCCAAGCAACTTTGTACAGTCTTCTTCTATTAATTAACTTCATCTCCTAGCCTTGTGGGGCAAATACTTTCTTAGTGCACATTTGAGTGGCACACAATGGTGAACCACAGTTGGGTTGACTGGCTGTCTCAAAAGTGACAGCACAACAGCGACAAAATAAACCATTCTAAGCAAGACTGCTGGTAAAGTTATGGGAATAAGACAAAACCAACTTGGCATCAAGATGCCATCAGGCAAAGCTTGTCAAGAATGTTAAAATCATTTTCAGCTCCCTCACAAAACACAGGAGAAGGGGTGATTGATGGCGAGTTCATAAGATAATGAAAAAAACGTTAAAAAAATCATATGCTTCCACTCAGCATTCTAATCCCTGATAGGGATGACCTTTGGAGATTAGGTGAAAGGACACAGAATTTAAAAAACAAAAATACTTTGGGGAAAAATACAGAACTCATTGCCAAAAATGTTCATTTGAACAGGTACTAAGGGATTAATTAACACATCCAATTGCAAAGCCCTTTTGAGCAATTAGTATGTTCATGGCTCCTTGTTAAGTGATTTTGGGGAAAAGTATGTAGCTTTCTCACTACCTGATGACCTACTAAGTATGAGACATATATTAATTCTAATTTCCACAACAGCTCTGCAAAATTTGGAGACAGGCTCAAAAATCAGTGTAGCTTTTTTTTTTTTTTTAAGATTTTATTTATTTATTTGACAGACAGAGATCGCAAGTAGGCAGAGAGGCAGGCAGAGAGAGAGAAGGAAGCAGGCTCCCTGTTAAGCAGAGACCCCGATGTGGGGCTCGATCCCAGGACCCTGAGATCATGACCTGAGCTGAAGGCAGAGGCTTTAACCCACTGAGCCACCCAAGCGCCCCCAGTGTAGCTTTTAAATACCACATCTGGAACTTGAACTCAGGGTTTCCTTTACTGAGCACTGACTCTTTCTGCTATGGCACACTGTTTCTCAAAATAAGGCATAAAAAAAAAAAATAGAACTTGAGCTCCATTGCATTGGAAGATACAGACATAAATATTAAAAATAGCTTATAAAGAAGATGTGGCATATATATGTGTGTGTGATACACACACACACACACACACACACACACACACACACAAATGGAATTACTAAGCCATAAAAAAGGAAGAAACCTTGCCATTTTGCAACAACATGGATAGAGCCAGAGGGTGTAATGCTAAGTGAAATAAGTCAATCAGAGGAAGACAAATGCCATATGATTTCACTCATATGTAGGATTTAAGAGACAAAACAAACAAACAAAGAAAAAAGAGACAAAAGCATGATAGGTGGATCTGGGAAGAATGGCAAATATTCCAGAAAGAACAGCTAAGTAAGACACACAGTCATGCAAGAACATGTTGCAGCTGGAGAACTAGCATGGGCAGAGCACACGAGAACTCGGAGGGTGAGAGCAGGGGTCGGGGAGAGTGGGGAGAGAATGGTGGGTGCTGTGGTTAAAGAGAAGACTGGGGCCAAATAATGGAGGGCCCTGTGGGTCAGGCTAACACATTTGGATTTTGCCTTATAGACCACTTGGAGCCATGAATAAGAAGTGAGTGACACATCACAAATGGGCTTTTGCAGTAATGGAGAGGATGCCGGAAAGGCAGGGCTATTGGTTGGGAGGTTGTAAAAGAGATGCCCAGAGACTAAATTCCAGAAGTAAAGCTCAAGATGATAATTTGACTGGCTGTAGGGAGTAAGGCAAGGATAGAATATACATTAGGTTTGTGCGAAGTACGGCTTCATGGTCAGTGACTAACATGGTAGCTTTGTTTGGCATGTTTCATCTTAATCTTTGATGCTCCTTCCATCTAGAGAAAGGCAATGTTTGTGTCTCCTTTCCTTGGTTCTGGGGGTAATCCATTATGCTGTGAGACTTCGGGGGCTAGGTCAGCAGAAGCTTTGCAGCTCCCATCTAGGCCCCTAGGAAACTGGAATTGCCATATAAAAAGTCTGACTATCCTACCGGAGAGATCATGTGGAAATCTCCAGAGGCTACCTGGAAAAGGAAAGGAGCCTCTGTGAGCCCAGCCTTCCAGCTGCTCCCACACGGGGGCCAGGCTTATGAGCAAAGACCAGCCAGCTGCCCCCTGAATTCAATCGGCTGACCTCAGTTGATACTGCCTGATATTACAGAACAGCCAGGCCATCCCGGCCATGGCTCTGCCTGAACTCACAGTCCGCAAAATTATGAGTCAGAGTAAAACACCTGTTGCCGAAGCCACTACATTCTGGGGTCACTTGGGAAAGATAACTGGAACTTCCTGGTAAAATGAGGTGGCAGGATTCATTTTATTTCTCACACAGATGTTCTGTAAAGCTAAATGAACAAATATTGAGGAGGGTGACAGAAATTAAAGTAATTTAAAATGCACACTTATCCCATGATTAAAATTCAGGATGCCAGCGAAATATTCTAGGAGTGATTCCGTAGGGGATATCCGTAGGAAAAATTCGACTTACTGTGTTATGCCACCCAAAGGAAGGGGAGGAATTCAGACAACACTGAGGCTACCTCCCCAGGTTTACTCTGGTATAACCATGACGACCGCTGAGTTACTGATACAGATGTTCTGAAATTAAATGCCAAGTTTCATTCTCTCTTAATAGTTTGAAAAATGGCTGGAGCTGCCTAATATCAGTTATTAGGACCAAGAATAGAGCTTCTAAGCCAAATAGAACACTTTGCATTTCAGGAATGATAACAAAGCTTTCCCAGGGCTTCTGCCCACACACACAGAGTGAACAGAAATAGAGTACGTCTGGAAAAGCACAAGCCTTCAACTACTTGATTGTTGACCAGACTTGAGTTGCAATTCTGAGGACCCAGGCAAGTTAAAATACATTTGCAAACCTGTGCATGTCTCTGGAGCTTCAGTTCATGATTTCTTGTCCTCACTTGTGGCCTGCCAACATCATCTAGGCCTGCTGAAGGAGTGCTCAGTGATAGTCTCCACAAACTGTTTTTGTGTTAGAGAGTCCTGTCCTAAACTGGCATCTCAAGCTACCCAGGTCAAGAAACCACATCAGTGTCAAGTTCAAGAATGAAGATTCACTTGGTTAGCACAATAGTCCTATTTCCAGTGTTCCGTAGCCTGCCTGAGTATTTGCTCCTTAAACCCTTGAGAGTTGAAGTGAAGTAATCAAATTAGAATGAGTCATCACTACCCAGAAGTCAGTGCAAGATTTAATGTTCAACTCCACACAACAGTGGTTAGATTTTCAAGCTATAAAAGTTTGTCATGTAGATACCACTACTAAAAAGAAGCCAATTAAATTCAGAACCAGAACTTCCTATGTTACTGCTTGGTGAAAAGTCTGTGACTCCCCATTTCTTTCTTTCCCCAAACTCATGGCTCATAATGCTCCCCTTTCTGTAAGTAACAGGGAGCAAAATGCTAATTGATAGAAGTCTAATGACAGTATTCCCACTGGAATTTGTTTTGTTTTATGAAAGTGTATTAACAAATTAGTTATTAGAGTTTTATCTTTGAAATCATTTTGTGGAAAGAAAAATGCTGATTGTTAAGGATCATCCCTTGCTGGCAACTAAAAGGCCAATGTAATTGACACAATAGTGAAAGTCAAGTACATCAACTCCTACTGAGAGTTGAAATTATGGTTAATTAAGAGAACGTTAAATGAAATGCTCTTTAATAGACCAACTAAAATATTTAAAAGATAATTAACAAATTTGCTGATGCTCTTTCTTTATAGGTAGTAATACAATTTTAAGATCAAAATACAGGATTCATTGTGACTAAAACATATTATCCCTGTTTCTTTTTAAGTATTTATGAGCTGGGGTGCACTGGCTGGCAAAGTTGGGGATGAATTCTAGAACCGTGAGTCCAGGACAACTTCATATTCTCACAGGAGGCCAGAACAAATAATCTTTTGTTTTGTATACCCCAAAACATATTTTTGGGGGTCTTCTGTTGGGTGCTTTTTTTGTTTTTTAATTTAAACTCAATATAGTTAACATAGAATATATTATTAGTTTCAGGGGTAGAATTTAGTGATTCATCAGTTGCATATAACACCCAGTGCTCATGACCTGACATGCCTCCTTCATGCCCATCACCCAGTTACCCCATCCCCCACCCTCTCCCCTCAGTTGTTTCCTAGAGTTAAGAGTCCCTTATGGTTTGAACCCCCTCTCTGTTTTTTTATCTTATTTTATTTTTCCTTCCCTTCCCCTATGTTCATCTGTTTTGTTTCTTAAATTCCACATATGAGTGAAATCATATGGTATCTGTCTTTCTATGACTTATTTTGCTTAGCCTAATACCCTCTGGTTCCACCCACGCAGAACAAATAATCTTAACCATATCATTAGGGCTGAAGTCTACCCTTCTGTCCAATAAACTTCATTCTTATTCTAACAATGTTTTGATGAAGAAAATAGTCTATTCTGTTAGGTTGGACTTCCAAGAGGCCGCAACGGATCTGAATTGACGTCTGTAAAGCCGATTCCTATGTCGCCTGAGCAAACATATTTTCAGTGAGTAGCTATATTTTCATTTTTACAAAATGTTCCCCCAAATCGTTTATGGTGCCCTGATAACCCATTGGTGTTTTAACTAAAAGACAAAACAAACAAATGAAAAATCCTCCAAAACTGTATGTAGATTCTAGACGTCTTCGGTTTTGTATGCTGGGGCTTGATCCTTTCATTACATAAAGGAAAACGTGCCAGCTTCAGGCAATGTGCAATGAAAAGAAGCAGGCCACTGGGGCAGCTGGGTGGCTCAGTGGATTAAGCCTCTGTCTTCTGGCTCAGGTCATGATCTCAGGGTCCTGGGATCGAGTCCCGCATTGGGCTCTCTGCTCAGCAGGGAGCCTGCTTCCGTCTCTCTCTCTCTCTCTCTCTCTGCCTGCCTCTCTGCCTACTTGTGATCTCTGTCTGTCAAATAAATAAATAAAATCTTAAAAAAAAAAAAAAAAGGAAGCTGGCTACCATACTGTGCTCCAGCCATGCTGGGGCCAATAGCACAGTCACTAAAAGCCTTAGGAAGGAAGCCATACACTGATTCAGGCATTACATTTTGACATCATGTATACAATATTTGGAAAATTCCAAAAGGTAGGCCCAACTCATGCAAAAGGCAACAGCACATGATTTATTTAGCTCAACAGAGAAAATAAGATATAAAACTTTGTGTTGCTTTTAGTAAGTGTATCTCGAACCACTTCCTTACCTTTATAAACAGAGCCAGGGCACCAAAAAAAAATGCTTTTGAAAATCCTCTTTGAAACGGGGTAAACAGAAGTTATAAACAGAATGGAATTTCTTGAAAATTCTGATCTATTATCTGTGATTTTGAGGCAGTTTTATAAAAGAATAAAGAAGCATGACTTGAACACTTCCTGTGTGCCAAGCACCTCAAAGCACCTTAGGCATAATATCTCACTTAAACTTCACAACATGCAAACGAGATGTTAAAATCACCTCATTTATCATCTGCAGAGACAAAGGCCAGCGAGGTTACATAACTTATTATAGCTGTGGAGAATGAGACTCAGGGCAGTTTAGTGACTACTCATACAAGGTCATGAAAGCAGTAAGTGGTAGAGCCAAGATTTAAATCTCACGTTCCAGTGCCAGATTCTGCTCTCACCACCTCTGTATACTAGACGGTCTCTCCACATTTAGAGAGAGCACCTTACTACAAAGAAAATCTGCATTCAAACTCCAGGTAAGCCATTTTTACTTGTTTCACAACATTTAAGGATATCATTTATTCACCCTTAACTTCAGTGTCTCAACTGCAAACTAGGAAGACCAAGCCCTAGTTCACAGGGTTACTGTGAGGATTCCACAAGCATACTCATAAAGCACAGGGGACAGTGCCTAGCACATGGAAGATGCTGGATAATTATCTTGATTTTTCCTTGACCAGTTTCCTTGTATTTATTTTTAGTTCATTCCTTCAAAATTCATGGAATATTTCCTTTGTGCAACAGTAAATAGTTTTGGTTTGGTGGGACATAATAGTATCTGTCTCAACTACTCAAGTTTGCCAGTGTAAAAAGCGCCATAAAAATAAACATGGCTGTGTTCCAATAAAGTTTTATTTGCAGAGATAGGCAGGAACTGGATTTGGTCCACGGGCCACAGGCCACAGTTCGCCAATCCCTGATCAAGACCATGAAACAAGCCATTACAATAAAATGTGGAATGAGCTAGGTATAGGATATACCGGATGTTATGGGAGCACAACATGGCAGGACCACTCGACTGATTCTAGGAGGATCAGTGACATCTCAGAGCTAGTGACATAGGAGGTGGTCATCGAAGGGTGAGTAGAAATTAGCAAGAAGGAATTCAGAGGGGAAAAAAACCCAGAGGGCCCAGAAACAAGAGATATACATGATGCATTTGAGGACGACTGTGTGAAAATGTTCAATGGCTGGAGCAGACAGGAACAGGATGGTGGGAAGGACAAGACAGGGCTAGCCCAGGATGGGCTCTGTTAATGAGTTTGGAGGTGATGCTAATGGGAAGAGGCTGCTGTTTTACCTGGGAGCCTGACAGGATCAGACTGTATTACTGTTTGTAAAATAGTAGCACCCGTTGTTGAACTACGAACAATTCCCTTCCACTAACTGGTCCCAGGTCACTGAGCTCTTTGTTCTTGTATAGTTTTTCTGACCCTTTCTGTCTCCACTTATCTAGTTGTTTGTCAACCATCACTTCTGACTAATGTGAGTCCATTGAAGGAACTTTTCTAATCTTGTTGGCCACTTCTAATCTGCTATAATATTTAAAACTATTTATTCAAATGTTTGACTTTTTTTTAATTTAAAAAAAGAGTAAGTATATCAGTTGAGTGACCTTTCATAAATAACACATATTTATGAAAAATAACTTTCATAAATAACAATATAAATAACAGGGATGGAGGGCTCTGTTACTCCCTGTGTTTCCTTACTTGGAATTGCGGAGTCAATGATCCCCAGGTAAAGAAAAGTTCTGCCATATGAAGAGCAAGTAGCTTGCTGAGATTTGTGTGCCCTTCTCCTGACACATTTGTCTAGAAATCTGGGTCATTACCAGAAGAAAAGTCTAGGCTACAGCCACCAAACTCAGCTACTGTACTTCCTATAATCGCCAAAACATACCTGAAATGTTACCTTTCCCTCCACTCCCAGCCATACCTCCAAGACTGTTCATCACAAGCCAAAGCATTTACATTTTTTTCTCCCTGATTCTATTTAGTTTGAAAAATATATTCGCAGTCCTCTGGACCAGAGAATGTGGTAGACATTCGTTTAAATGACAGCGGGTAGCAAGGATAAGAGGGGATCAAATTGTTTTGCTTCCTGTTGTAGAGTTAAATTTTCAACATTTTTCAAACTGAAAACTCCTTACATTTCAATAATAAGGGACTTGTTTATTGTCTTCTTATTTCAAATTCTTTGAAGGCTATTATAAATATCAATGGAGCTGGCTCATGAGAAATATCAAGATGAGGTACACAACAAGATTATCATTTCCTCAGTTAGACTATGAATTCCTTGAAATTGAGGCTAACTTTTCTCATCTTTCTATCCCCTACAGTGTTTAGCATAATGTCTTATTCAATTAACTACTGTTGAGTAGAGATAAACAAAACAACCTTCACTGAAACTTACTGAAAGGTTTGTATTAATTAACATTGTACGCAGAGATTTTCTTTCCTCTTCAATCTGAAAATTAAAAAAAAATAATGAACAAGTTTCCATTTGCTTCCTATGAGGACAAAAAACAGAGCAAAGCCATTTGGCAGACTATAGCTCATTCAATATTTATTAAATTAACCAAAACCCAGAAGAGTCCATCATTTTAGATGCCATAACAATGGTCTTCACAATTGATCATCACATAACCACTTCAGCCATAGGAAAGATGATGGGTCCAGATCAGGAAGGGGGTTTTCAGAAATTCACTCATACCCTGAAGTGGTCCCTAACTCCTGTGGTCCCACATCCAACACCATTTCCTGAAGGATCACCAAAATGAGAAAGGTGTCAGAGCACAGCCCTGACCTCATATCAGTTGTCAACTACTTGTCAAGGAAAAAACAGAAATAGGAAAGGAAAGCAGTTACCCTGCTTTTCTTACCCATCTCAGAAGAGTCGCATTCTGGGAAAGCCTAGTTTTTCTCCCATTCAGCTGAACTTTTGACATCTTTCTCTTTGGTCACTAAAGATCCCAGAATCTGTCTCTTTTGCCTTTTCCATAGCCAAAAAGGAAGATCTAACACATCTTCAAGTTACGTGTTTGCACTTCCCAAAACAAAAACTAGTTAATTTCAAGGACACAACCAAAGAATTTAATGCAACTCTTCCCATAAGTCCTATTTCATTTATAGTGTTTTGTACTTTAAAGTGCTTCTTTTCGCACGGATATTTAGGGCTCAGCATATCTTTCTAAATGTAAATATTATACAAACTTTAAAAGATGTCTATAAACAACCATGAACACTAATTATAGTAGTTATTTTTTTTAATTTAAATTATAACCAACCACCAAGCATGCCAAATATTCAATGTAATCAAAGAAAACTTCCTTTTTACATGTTCTCTTCTCTTACGACAACTTTACAAAAGAAGCCTAAAATAAAAGTCTATAAATTTCAAAGTAGCACAAATTCAAAAACTCTTTTATTTGTTGTGATTCCCTCAGATCCTTTTATAAATGCCATACTTACACAAACACAAACCTACATTTTCCCTCAGGGACATAGGCAAAAATGACCTGTATGGGTATTCCAGGTTTGGCCTCAGTATGTTAGGTTATGCTGCTATAACAAAACAACACTAAACCAGAACATCAAAACCTAAGAAGCTCAATACACAAAAGTCTCTTTCTCATTCTCAAGGCAATGGGACTAACACCAACCTTCATTCAGGGTGTTCTGCTCAACGGTCACTGAGGGACCCTGGCCCACAGAAGACCCAGATCAACACACACTTCCATATCTACCAAGACAGGAAAAAAGAAATGTGCAAACTACACACTGAATCTTAAAGTATCCACTCAGAAGTGACACCCATTTTAATAGTCACAGTTCATTGGCCAATGCAAGTCATATAGCCATGAGACCTGAAAGACATAGTTGTGAACAGCACTAAGGACAACCACAATTTTAGGCAGACCTTGCATCCAGAAACGAACCCCTTAACTTAATTTACATACCAAATTATATTACATATACTAAATATATATATATGCATTTATATATTTATATTTGTGTGTGATGTTAGTGTAAGAAAAAAATAAGTTATTCTCAAACTTAGCATCAATGCAAGCACTCTATTATACTTAACTCTGTTTTCTCTCTTTAAGAGTGAAGAAGAAAAATCACAAAGTCATTCTTAACCCAAGTATGCATTTCATAATTTCCTTACCATGAAACTAAGAGAGAAGACAACTTTTGGGTAAAATTACAAATCAGAAGGTTTCTATGTATCAGAGCATGAGGCAGATGAATAATCCATTGAATCTTTCATTTTGGCTCACTAGAGCCTAAATATATCCAATACTTGAGCAGATGGACACAGCATAATTCAATAATAATGTGAATCTCTAAAGCCAAAATGTAAATTTCTTGTGCTTTAAGTTTTAGATGTATACTTTGATGTAGCTAAATATTCATTTCAAGAGATTATCTAGCTCTTAGTTACATAAGCTTATATAAGATTATTCTCAGTGATACTATTCTTATAATTCAAAAGGCTAACATTATAATTGGAAAAGCTTTACATAAAATAATAACCAAAATAATTTTATCTCACTAAACATCTACTGAGTATCTACTAAGCCCCACAGCACCCACAAGGGATCCAAAGTTGAATGAAATAGAACTATGATCTCCAATCCTTTGATAGTCTGGTTTAATTATCCTACTGTGAATTTTTTTCTAACGTGTGTAAGAATCTTATCATTCTTGCATCTCCTCCTTAAAATCTTGCAACTTCATATCCATGCAGACAGGAAAATTTGAGGAAGAAAAGGAATTGGAGTAAGAAAGAGAAATGTAACTCCTGACCTGTCTCTTCACTGATGACTAAACATATGATAGGATTTGATAGTTTTGCCATTAGGATTACTAGAATAAATTGTTTCTACTTTCACAATAGGTAACACATTTAATTTCTACTGCATTTCTGAGTAAACTTCCAAAGAAGTTTAATCTATGTGCCCATCAACTTCCAGCTCTCCTCCAACTATCAAGATATTTTCTGTGGATTTATATACTTGGAAAGAAACGTTTTGGTTCCAAACTCACTAGTGACCCATTGGATGCCCCGAAAGGGACAGATCAGTATCTGGCTATAGAAATCTGTGCTTATGGGGGTCACTGGATCTGAAGCTACCCAGAGCTTTCAGAGACCTAGGAAACCTCTGAATGCCTATGAAACTAGCTCACCTGAATATAAAATATCCCAGCATTGGGAAAGGATGCTTAGAAAGTACTATGGGTAGAAGAGATTTTCAAAGAAATTAACTGAAAAGAGCTGACTGAACAAAAGGTGTTTCCAAGTGAAAAGGGCAAAAGGATATTTCTTTTTTTTTTTTTTTTTTTTTTTTTTTTTTTTAAAGATTTTATTTATTTATTTGACAGAGAGAGATCACAAGTAGACAGAGAGGCAGGCAGAGAGAGAGAGAGGAAAGCAGGCTCCCTGCCGAGCAGAGAGCCCAACGCGGGACTCGATCCCAGGACCCTGAGATCATGACCTGAGCAGAAGGCAGCAGCTTAACCCACTGAGCCACCCAGGCGCCCGGCAAAAGGATATTTAAAAGTTGAGTGAAATATTTTCACTTTTCCCTCTCCCAAGATATGACGCATACCTATAAGAGGTGTCTTCATTTTTTTTTATAGTCATTGGTCAAGCACCATAAATCTGAATCAGAAACAATGGTTTTAGCTACCATAAATAAAAGAAAGAGCAGTAGCTATGGGCGCACGACGCTCAGCTGCAATTTTTAACTTTTGTTTTTGTTTTCCTTGAGTGTGCAGTGACAAATACACACCCTGAGAAACCGAAGTCAAAATCTCAGGGTCTTTTCTGGTCCTAACACTCACAGGTAATGGAAACGTGCCGTTTCTAGGACTCAGTGGAATGCACTTATCTTGCGTTCATAGCATATGGTTCATTTTCATTACGCATTAAAAAAGAATTAAATGCTAGTGTTACCTCTTGCAAACTGTGAGAAAAACACTACAAGATATAAAAGGAATCATTTGACCCAAATCAACCTGAAGTGTCGCCTTATTCCAGTCCTTGCTATGCTAATGTGAAAGCTCATTATACTCTGGTAGAAATTTATTTCTGAAAGGATTCATATTTCATGGGCCATGTGGTGTGTATGTCATATGATGTGCTGGTTACCATGGTGAAAAATGAGTTTTTGGTTTTTTTTTAAAGTAACTTTGCCCTTTTGCTCAATGGTATTAGCTCTATTCTGATTCCAATGTTCTTCCAGAGAAGAGGTTAAAAAAACAAAAAACAAAAACAAAAAAACAATGCAGCTGGAAAATGAAGAGAACGATCTCAGGAAGACATCTCCATTTTTTTTTATGATTAATTTATTTATTCACCTGAGAGAGAGACAGAGGGTGGAGAAGGGCAGAGGGAGAGGGAGAAGCAGACTCCCCACTGATCAGGGAGCCCCACAATTTGGGGTGGGGGGCGGATAGCAGCTTGGTCCCAGCACCTGGGATCAGGACCTGAGCTGAAGGCAGAGGCTCAATGGCTCAATGGAATGAGCCACCCAGGGGCCCAAGATACCTTCCTTCTCATATTGCTTTTGGATTTTGTGAAATTCAAATTACAAAGAAGATAGATGGTGTACATATACGTTAATTGTACCACATGGTATTTAAAACGGAGATAATTCTGAGGTGATTCAATTACCTACAGTTAAAGTTGCTATAAAATTTTTTTTTCCAATTTTTTATTTATTTTCAGCGTAACAGTATTCATAGTTTTTTCACCACACCCAGTGCTCCATGCAATCTGTGCCCTCCCTAATACCCACCACCTGGTTCCCCCACCCTCCCACCCCACCCCTTCAAAACCCTCAGGTTGTTTTTCAGAGTCCATAGTCTCTCATGGTTCACCTCCCCTTCCAATTTCCCTCAACTCCCTTCTCCTCTCCATCTACCCTTGTCCTCTATATTATTTGTTATGCTCCACCAGTAAGTGAAACCATATGATACTTGACTTTCTCTGTTTGACTTATTTCACTCAGCATAATCTCTTCCAGTCCTGTCCATGTTGCTACAAAAGTTGGGTATTCGTCCTTTCTGATGGAGGCATAATACTCCATAGTGTATATGGACATCTTCCTTATCCATTCATCCGTTGAAGGGCATCTTGGTTCTTTCCACAGTTTGGCGACCGTGGCCATTGCTGCTATAAACATTGGGGTTTGAAGAGTAAAATGAATGACTCTTGGTGTTCATGGCTCCACATGGAATTGAACCCAGGGATTCTCAGTTCTATCACTCACAACACCTCATTTGAGAAACATCATTTTGTGTGGTCTCATTTGCTATATTGAAATGAAATTCATGGATAATTGAACTTTCCTACACATTCACTTTTTTAAAAAAAATCATTATAAGAATCCAGCTGTAATATAAAAGAGAGAAAAGGAAATGAATTTATAATAAAGTAATCTATATTTTCATAATGTAAATTCTCAGGTTGGACAACTGGAATGGAACCTCCATATGCCTGCTCTTCACTGTATAATCACCACCACGAAAGCACTATGGCATCTACAAATGTGTTCTTAGTGCCTCAAATACCATGAGCAGCGTTGCTACTGATGACGGGATTTCAGAAATGTCGAACAACTGTAAAAATCAGAACGAAAGTAAATGCACTTGTTTGTAGATGTACACTTCTACTAGGTCCCTGAGAAAGACACTGTGGATGAAAACTGTACTTACAAATATGTCAACAGAGTTAGGTTCTAGGTTCAGATGATCAGACAGGCTTCCCAAACTTATCAGTTCTTCCTTGGTGGGGGGTGGGGGGCGGAGAGGGCTTTGTGAATGGCAGAGGACCCCTGCCCCTACTTAACTAAGTACCAACAGCACCACAATCATTGAGACAACCTCCCCCTATGCATATTGTTGCCTTAGGGAGAGGAGTCACCCCCATTAAGAACTACTGTCCTGACTCACATATTAAAATGGAAGTTTATGATAAAAAGCTAGATATCTATGCTTTTATAGGTTTCTCCATACCACAGACTTTGACTTAAAGCAGACCACAGACGCACAGCCAAAATTACAAATAAGCCTTCTAAGAGATTCAACTTAATTGATTTATTTGCCATCAGCCATGTCATATGTTCTGAGGGAGTAGCAATCTACATTCATACATTCAGGGGTCCCCTAACACTGCCATGGCCTGTAACCAATGGCTGGTGCTGACCCTGGTTGACTGCTCAGTTTAGCTACTCCTCCTTTCTAGTGTTGGCTGTCCTCTTCTCGTTGGTACGGTCTCTGCATATTTTCACACTTCCTCCTGAGTAGAGCAGAATGCCCAGTGAGGCAGTACAGACAATCTGGAAGCAGACTTTGGGCTCAGACCCAGCTTGGCCAACAGCCCTGTGACTCAGGGCATGTTTCTATCTGTAAAATGGGATGAAAAAATACCAGTATCTTCAGTTTGTTGTGTAGACTAAGTGAGTTATTCTATTAAAGTGCTTAGAACAGGGGCACCTGGGTGGCTCAGTCGGTTAAGCGTCTGCCTTTGGCTCAGGTCATGATCTCGGGGTCCTGGGATCCAGACCTGCATGGGCAGGGGGGGGGGTCCCTGCTCAGCAGGGAGTCTGCTTCTCCCTCTAGTGCTCTCTCTCTGTCTCTCAAATAAATAAATAAAATCTTTAAAGAAAAAAAAAAGTGCTTAGAACCAGTGTCTGGTGCAGAGCAGGTGCTCACTAAGTACTGGCTGTTACTGTTGGCCCCACAGTCCAAAGGAATGGAGATGAATGATATTCAAGAGTCTCTTTTAAGGTGAAGAATCCTCCCAGAGGGTCTCAGACACTGCAGACTGGAAGAAAACCTAGAAATGTAAAATCATAAATGCTAAAGCATGTAACTGCAAAAATGTATGAGAAAGAACTTTCAGGTTTCAAAGATACGAGCATGTTTCAAGGAGCCAGTTCTGTTCTCATCCAACAACCAGGAAAATAGCTTTTCAGTAAAAATGTTCCACAAAAATAGCGCCCACAGAGCATAACATTAACCTTTTTCTTGTATATGGGTAGATGTTTAAATCTATTCTCTTTCAGGTTTTCAATGATTCACTTTATTTTTAAAAAAAAGTTTTATTTGAGTAGAGTTGACACATGATGTTATGTTAGTTTCAGGTGCACAACACAGTGATTCAACATTTCTCTATAGTACGCCATGCTCCCCACAAGTGTAGCTGCCATCTGTCACCCTACAACACTATTACAATATCATTGACTATATTCCCCATGCTGTGGCTTTTCTTCCCATGACTTATTCATTCCACAAAGCTGTAGTAATCCAAACAGTATGGTACTGGCACAAAAACAGACACCTAGATCAATGGAACAGAATAGAGAGCCCAGAAATAAATGCACGTTTATAGGGTCAATTAATCTATGACAATGGAGGCAAGAATACACAATGGGGAAAAGACAGTCTCCTCAATTAAATGAACCATTTTGATAAAGTTAACTCTGGCTCTAGCTGATATACATATGCTCACTAAAAAGTCATATTCACTCCTATTCTCGTAATGTGATCAAAGCATACCAGTTTCATCCTGTTTTGAAATTTACATTTGCAACATTTATACTAAAGCAGCATTAGCATATTTCAACGTAACAAAATCATTCATTCATTTTTTTTTCACTGAGGCCCCGTATACAGAGCACTGATGATTTTCTTGTTATTTAGGAGGAGTGGGAAATAATGAACTAGGAGAGATAATCCCGGTCTTCAACAAGCTCTCGGTCTCTTGAGGCAGACAAGCTGACCCACATGGATCGCCAGTCAGTGTGCAAAATGATGTGACTCTAGCACACACAGGGTAAAGCTGCCCTATTACAGCTGCGTTGATGAGCCGTGTGCAAGGTTACAAAGTCAAGCTTTTTAATTTCTTCCCTATCTGGTCTGTACACACTGCATGAATTCCAGTAAAACACCACCACCAACAAAGAACTGTTTCTTTCTTGACAGCAGTGCACTGGTAATAAGTACTCAAAGAGAAAATTCCAGATTTTGTCTTTGCTTTCCATAGGTCATATTTTAATAAAGAACTCCAGGATGTTAATCTCAGATCCAGAATCCCTAGCCACCTCTGAGAGAGGATCGTGTACGTCACCTATTCTGTAGAGTGTGAGGGTGATACTTCCTGATGGCTTGAAAATTAAATAAGTAACCACAAGAAATGTCCTCAGTTCTAGGAGTCAAAGTGGTTTCAAATAAATGTGATGTGGTCAGATTGTTGACTGCAGTCTGCCTTCTTTATCCAAGGATCGTGTATACTGTCTTTGCAGCCGAGACGATCAGAGTCACTCAAACCAGGACCTGAAGTTTGGAAATGCCCCAAGATTTATTTCTTAACCTCTCAGAGCTTTAGATTTTCATCTTCCAAAGTAAGAATAAGAGCACCCAACATGCAGAATTACTGTGTGGCTGAAATAGGACAATGGGGCAAGTATCATGGCAGATAATTAATGTTCGTCTCCTTCCTAGACCTCTCACATTTCTGCATTATCACTGTGCTCTTCAATTTGCTTGGTTCCTTTCTATGAAGATTTTTTTTTTTTTTTTAACTAAGTGCAGAAATTCCAAAACACTCAACACATTTGTTTCGAAGATGATATCGCTTGATAAATTTTATTATCTTTTTTGATGAACTAGTTAAATTACCTGGAGCTTATATATAAAAAGAGGAATCCTAATTTAAGTAGCACCTGGAACTCTTCCTCCATGATAAAAAAAAAGTGGCTACAAACTGAATCTTGCCATCCTCAGAGAGAGTCCCTCAAAGTAGAATGGAACTAGTGATGGGTTCTGCATTGGTCCCATGTCCCAAACAGTCCCTCATATTTCTAAGCAGTCAATTTTGTAAAAGCTTTTCTGATCTGCAGTAAGGAGGTAGGAGGCAGAAATGCAGGGCTTTGTTCTGCTAAGCCTAAAGCATCTCTTTGGCCCAGTGGCCATTTCTTCTGCTCCACATGGAGAAACATCAGTATGGCACTTTTTAGGGAATGCTGGTGGGCTAATCAGAGGCCACTTAGAGCGACAGAGAACATACGAAATGACAATTAATTGTTGGAAGAGAGCTGAGTAGATAGAAATGCCATACTCTTTAAAACGTTTCAAACGACTGTCTTTAAACTGCCGGTTTCCTTTCTTTTTTGAAAATGTAGATTTAAAAAAACATCAAATGACAAATTCAAACAAACGTCAGCTGGCATTATTTGGCTAAAATAAGGTATTTTCCAAACCTGCTTGGAAAAACCCAGTGGGTATCTGTTACAAGAAATCATGGTCTATCATAAGCATGTATATATAAAGTGTTAGTTTTTCTTTTTTTATATATATAAAGTCTTAGTTTTTCATAAGCATAAGCATGTATATATAAAGTCTTAGTTTTTCTTTTTTTTTTTTTGCCATCAATGTAACTTGTCTTTAAAGAAAACATTCCAAAACGAAGCATTTTCTGATCACATACTTTTTCACACCACACCGTAACACGACTTTGCATATTAGAGAGAGAGGGAAATGGGAAACAGGAGTTGAGCCTTCACACAATTTAAGATCTAACTGGGGATATGAACACATATCCACAGAGAGCTCAAGAAGAAACAGATAACTAAATGCATGATGATCGCTTAAAACAAAACGTAATCTATTTAGGTATTATGAACAATTCCTACGGAATTACTTGCAACTTTTCTCCCTGTTACTTGAGAGCTGTTCACAAAGCTTGACAGTATCTTTTGCCTATACACGGCCACTTGGCCAGGGACAGAAACTATAACAACAACAACAAAAAATCCCCTGGTTTAGTGCTTTCCATTTATCACGTATTCTGCAAAGCCAGAACAGGTATGAAGGCACTTAATCCTCAGCAAGACCCAGCGAGCCAGGACTCGGAGCAACCCCATGTTCCAGATGAGGGGCGGGAGGCACAGGTGCTTGCCTGCATGAATGCCTAGTGTGCCCTTGAGTCTCTGAGCCATGAGTGGCAAGGGGGAGGCTCCAGAGGCCCCTCTTCATCACCTCACGTTCCTTCTACTAATCTGGGGTAGGGGAGCCAAGAGAGATGGGTAGAGAGAAAGAAGCAAAGGCTCCAAATCAGGGCTCCTGATGGCTGTTTTTGTGAATAGTGAGTAACCACAAAGGAACACCGAAGTGTGTTCCATAATTTTAAATACTCAAATGTATAAGACCATGCCTTTTTCATACAGTAGGAACAGCATTATTTTACTTGCTCAAGATTACACAGATATGTGCTGTGGCTATCTAGAAAGATAGTTTATGATCCCCATCCAGGGGCGGTGGCGGGGGGGGGGCGGGGGGGGAGGGGGGTTACGTGGCTTAGAATATTGTCATTAGGTGGAGCTTTGTAGGGCAGTCTCAATCTGGTCTAAATTCCAAAAAA
Organism: Martes martes; assembly: GCF_963455335.1. Lineage (NCBI taxonomy): Eukaryota > Metazoa > Chordata > Mammalia > Carnivora > Mustelidae > Martes > Martes martes. The sequence continues at coordinate 60,114,435 of NC_137891.1, forward strand.
ATTTTTTTTCTCACTTCCTGTAAACCATTCTTGCTACTTATAATTCATGAAATATTATAAATATATGTATTTATATACATGAACATAAACATGCATTTATTTATCTATAGCAAAGGTAAGATGAGAAAAAGGGTATCGTCCACTGGCACTGAATTAGCCTTGGGGAGTTGAGGAGAGAGGGCATGCAGATGTGTCAGCACTGAGCACACTCTAAGCACCAGAGCCCAGCAAGGTTTATGGCATTTCCCTGACTCTGGATTTGCCTACTATCATAGTTCCTCATGTTTATCTGGATTTGCCTTTTTTTTTTTTTTATTAAACTTGTCTTTATCGATCTTCTCTGATTGACTTTTTAAAAAAGCAACCCTCTTTTGATGCCCCTAAAAAGGTATCTGGGTATGTCTGTGCTTGGTTTTATTTTTTCCTAAATGCTCCTGTTTTTAGCTAGCACTAAATAAGTTAATTAATTATAAGGATTGCTCAAGACAAATCTACCACTACTAGCATCCTTAACACTGGTTTATTCTTATGAAAGAGCTTTGTTTTTGTTTTTGAGATACTCTATCCTCTGGTGAAACCTAAGTTTTGACAGATAGCAATTTTTCTCTACAATTTGTTGGATAAATAACATACTCATTCACCCTATATAATTTTAGTATTTAATGTGATTCAGTCTCTCTCCAGAATTCTTATGATAGGCCCCAAGTAGCTTCATTTCTTCCCCTCGCTGACGTCTACTTTCAACACAGGAGTTAGACTGAGCCTGTTACACTGTGAGTCAGGTCACCGCTGCTCAGAGGTCACCCCTGGCTCCCATTCTCTCTCAGGGAACTGACCTGCAGCCTCCCTGCAGGACAACAGCACCCCCACCCCAAAGCTGAAAACCAAAAATTTCTCCCAACATTGCTACAGGTTCCCTGAAGGACAGACATAGCCCCCCAGGTGGAGAGCCACGCCGCCAGTCACGCATCTCCCGCTGCTGGACACCTCTCCTCAGACGTCACAAGACTTCTTCACTTCACGCCTTGCTCAGAAAGCTTTCCAACAAAGCCTTCCCTGGAAATTCTCTTTCAAATGAAACCACCCACCCCAGACACACCCTAACCCTGTTTCTTGCTGTTTTCCTCCGTATCAGTGATTACTTATGTGTCTGTTACATAATTATTCATTTACTTTATAATCCGTCTCCTCCCTATAGAATATAAATTCCATGGCAGCAGTAGGTTGTGTCTACTCTGTTCGAGATGGGATCCCCAGCACCTAAGACAGAGCCTGGTACTCTGTAAGTATTTGTTCACTAAGTGAATTGTCACCTGAGCCGCTATCCACACAGTTCTTTCCTTTCCAATGAACCTACTCAGTAAAGTACCATAAATCCTGCTTGCAAAGTCTAGATTTCATGTAATTTTATTCTTTTTTTTTTTCTTGTTTGCTTTAGCATTAAGAATGCTCAAAGCCTGTTGCCCTCCTCTACCAATTGTACCGGGCACTTGTGTCATGACTATTTTATATACTAATCTCCCCAGTTCAGTTTCCTCTTTATTTTTCTGCCCATATTTCCTTTCCGTCTTTTATCTATCCATCCATCCATCCATCCATCCATCCATCATCTCTTCAGGTTAGCTTCCTGTTTAGTCTATCTTTCCCTTTAGTCTATTTATCTATCTGTCTATCTACCTATCTACCCACAATCCATTCAGTCATTAATCATCCTGCCATGTTATATATCCCTGCAAGATCCATTGAATAATTTAGGGGAAGAGAGATCTAGCAATACCCATCCTTAATCAAGAAAATGATTTTTCGGGGCGCCTGGGTGGCTCAGTGGGTTAAGGCCTCTGCCTTCGGCTCAGGTCATGGTCTCAGGGTCCTGGGATCGAGCCCCACATCGGGCTCTCTGCTCAGCGGGGAGCCTGCTTCCCCCTCTCTCTCTCTGCCTGCCTCTCTGCCTACTTGTGATCTCTCTCTCTCTGTCAAATAAATAAATAAAATCTTTAAAAAAATAATAATCTTCTAAAGACTCCTGAGTTATTATAGCATTTCTAACAAACTTAAGTGTCTTTGAGGTTCAGCATGGAAAATTTTACGGTTGAGACTACATTTACTTTGAATCCAATTTTTCCTGAGCCAAATAATCATTTGCAATCAAACATATTACTGTTAATGCATCATAATGACAAGGGATTTAGAAGGGCAATGATCTGTGTTCAATTTCATACCCTACTAACAGATACTTAGATAAGAAAGATGAGCCAATGAGCCCAACCGGAAAGCACAAACTGATAGTCTGATCACTTCCCTCTCTCAGGGTGAAGACACTGTTTGTGAACAAGAATAGAGCTATTTATAGCTGCTTGACTTCCAGACAGTTATATTAGTATCAGTGATTAACACAAAAGAGACCATCAGAAGAGCAATGAATGCAAATGTTACACTGTAATCAAACTTTGGAATGGTCAGTTCCTTCTTTTTGTTTTCATTTTCACCAAGATCCATTTCCCCAAAATAAAGTTTTTAAGATTTAAATTTTAATATGTATTCCAGGTTCCAGTTCTAAGGTATCACTATCATGAAAATTTGGACAAACCAATACACATCAATTTAATTAGCTACTTTTAAGGAGTTTGGTTCTAAAGATGAGATGAAAATAACTTGTTACCTACACATAGACATTAGCTTCATGGTCTAATAAAATTCAAAGTGCAACATAAGAACACCAAATACTTATGGGGTAAAAAATTCTCTTGGTAATAGTTCAAAATGAATTATTTTGAGGAGGTGCCTGGGTGGCTCAGTTGGTTAAGCATCGGGCTCTTGGTTTCATCTCAGGTCGCGATCTCAATGGACTCTCATCAACAGTCTGCTTGTCCCTCTCCTTCTGCTCCTACCCACTGCTTGTGTTCTCACTCTCTCTCTCAAATAAATGAATAAATAAAATCTTTTTTAAAAATGAATTATTTGGGGCACCTGGGTGGCTCAGTCAGTTAAGTGTCTGCCTTCAGCTCAGGTCATGATCCCGGAGTCCTGGGATTGAGCCCCACATTGGGCTCTCTGTTTAGGAGGGAGTCTGCTTCTCCCTCTCCCCTCTAGCTCTGCCCCGACTCATGCTCTCCCTCTCTCTTTCAAAAAAGTAAAATCTAAATTAATTAATTAATTAATTAATCATTTTGAGTAATAATGGTAATAATAATTGTAACACTAATACATAAAATATTCTGGGTGTGCTTTTATGCCAGGCATTTAGCTTACTAGCTCATTTAATCCTCATGATAACTGCATTAGGTACAAATGAGTATCCTCTCCACACTCCACTGAGAATCCTAGCCACACCTCCATCACAAGTTTGTCTTACCCCTGAGCCTATGCGCCTCACCACTCTGTTGCCCCACCTCCCCAACAGCTTCCCACCAGCAAGGAATAGTTATGGGCCCAAATGTCATCTACATATGACCTTCCTTGGGAATCCAGACTCTTAGGTGGGCACTCAAGCTGTGTCAGTACATGGTCCTCCCTGACACTTCCACCCCAATTCCTTATACTGACAATTTCCCTAATGCCCTGTAAATGCATGGGGCACTCTAATCCCTTTCTTTACTCTAAGTTTATGCTTTCCTCCTCCTTCTCGAAATATTTTTTTTTTCTATTTCTATTTGGTTTCCTCTCTCTTACAAACCTTTCCCTACCTGTTAAAAATTCACATTATTAGATCCCGCCTCTGAAATTCTAAATGTCATACAAAATGGAAGACGACTTAATTGTGTGGTATTAAGAACATTTTCTGATCATTTTATATCTATCAGTTTTGTTTCTCATAAAGTCTTATGATCTCTTTAAAGATTACTTTCCCCAGGTCAGTGCACAAATAATTAGAACAGCAGAACTCAAAACATACTTCAACTTGACAGTTTCCTTTTGCAGTGAAATTGAAATAATTAAATTATAGAACCTACTAAAAACTTAAAAACTGAGATATGATAAGGTCAAAAGATTCAATAAATGAAAATTATTTTACTCTTAGCAGATACCTCATTAAAATTCTTAGAAGACACATATGCAGCTTAGAGGCTTCTTATATACAAAGCAGCTCCTTAAACAATAATTTTATGAATTATTAAGTTCATAAATATGTCGAAGATGCTTCCTAAGTGACTGGGAAATTTGAAAATGGGTTGACTAAGGTTCTTTCTGAAAAACCCACCCAAATGAGAAAAACCAAGCATGAAAACCCCAGCAGTCTGAAATACCAGAATAATATTTGAAAATACCTGATGTCCAAGTTGCATGCTAATAACAAGCAAAATTAAGCTTAAAAAAGAATGCCTAATTTCTATTTAAAAATAAACAAACAAACTCAAACTACAAAGTTTCCAGAAAATACCTTTTTGGATTACAATAAAAGTCAGTTCCCCTAAGCTGAAACCATTATGATTCTTTTAGCTTTTGTAGTAAAAATAGATTCCTGATCTCCCTTTTTTACATTATGCCATTAAGAATTTATTTTTTCAGACTCTCTTCATATTCCTACAAAAAAGACACCATATTGGAGCTCTGTCTTGATTCAAATCTTGGGTTTATCCATCTTTGTGACTTCTTCTGAGTAATGGGATAACTCCACTGGGGCCAAAGGTCCTCCAAAGGTTGGGTGGTTGAATGTAAAGAGATGATCTATCCATCTTCTAGAGGGTATAGAAGGACCACATACTCCCCTAGGGGCCAGACAAAGCCCTTACCCTGCTCCAATCCATACACAGCCTACATTTTACCTATAACAAGAGTTCCCAGAACCTGTAGTTCAAATAAAATGAGCAATCTGAGCAAAGCAAAGCATCTGAAAGCTTGCCTTTCAGCAGCACCTGACGCCTTTCTCTGCATAAACTCTGTGGCATACAGAGCAGCCTACACGCTATTCTAGATGGAGAATTTATACAATGTAAAAATGGAAAACCCACATCTATGGCTCTTCGCCTATTTCAAAAACATAAAGCCATTTAAAACGGGTAAGATATCCAGCCTTCTTAAACTGCCTAAAACAAACCCAGCACTATTCTGGTATTATCACTGGGATGTGATACTCAACCTCTAGCTGTTTTGTTCAATTTTTACAGAGAAATTGAAATATCGTGAAACATTTGGTCCTACTGGTATTTCTACCCTTCAGTGCCATTTGGTGGCAGGTACTACTGAGTGTTTGGTATGTGCCAGGAACTGTTATAGGTGTCAGTAACTGAAAATGAAGAGACATGGTCTGATCCCTCAAGGATGACAACCTAGCTGGGGAAATGGGCCCAGCACAGACTCTCTAGATCCAAGTATGAGGGAAGAACTTGGGAAAAGTAGAGGAGGGAGATTCAGATGACATCATGGAAGAGGGACATAAGAGCTGAGACATAAGGAAGGGCAGAAAAGGGGCAAAGGGTACTCTAGGTCAGGGAAGTGTGGTGGCTACAGAGCCATGAATGTGTCAGCTGTATGCAGGTATGGCCAAAGCCAGTTTACAAGTCGCCCCTGGGCAAATGACAGAAAGGATGTCCCCTCTGGATGAAGGTAGCCCTGTACGAGCACTGCTTGTTGAACACAGGGTACCATCTGTCTAGAGAAGAGCCCACCTTCACAGATGGTAATAGTCTGGAATAACTGGGCCATTATGTACGAGGAGTGGCAAGGCATGTGGCTGGATAGGTAGGTCGGGAAGAGTCTTAAATGCAATGCTCAGGTCTAGACTGCAGGCAATGGGAAATCACTGGGGTTTAGAATTCAGAAGTAACCCAATCGTGTTTTGAAAGGCAATTCTGCTGGCTACATGGAGAATAGATTAGAACTGGCAGGGAAATGAAGTGAGCAAGTCCGGTTCGTGATATCACCCCCATCCAAGTATGAGGTGGTCAAGGCCTTGCCTATGGTAATGGATCCAGTGTGCCCAAGAGAAGGGAAAAAAAATGGGATAAGTCAAGGCAAAAGCAGTCGCAACAGGGACAAAGTACAGATTTGATGGGAAATGGAAGGCTCAGAGGTTGTCATCAGAGTTCCAGATTCTGAAGGGAAAGCAGTTTCACCCATGTGCTGAGCTCAAGGTGGGGGATATTTAGGCTGGAATTTATGATAGCTCATTGTCCTGCAGGATAGCAAGGGGGTACAGTAGTAAGATGACTTTCAGTCATAAATCAAAGTCTTCAATGAATATTGGATAGTGACAGGAATAATGAACAGTGATGAGAAAGGAGCGATAAATGCAACTAGACAGGAAGAAAAATTACAGGGAAACGCTGGCAGATGGGATACAAATTCCAATATGCCACTTAGCAGAGGACAAGAGACATGAATTTGATCTTTCTGGGTTTCAGCCTCCCTAATCTGCATAATGGGATAAATGACATTTTTACATAGGACTGATATAAAGTGGTAATAGGCAAACTACGGCTCAAGGGCCAAATCCCGCCTGCTGCCAAGCTTTATTGGAACCCAGTGATGTTTGTTGGTTTACCTGTTGTCTATGGCTGTTTTCACACTACACCAGCAGAGTTGAGTAACGGTGGCAGGAACTGAAAATATTCACTATCTGACCCTTTACAGAAAATGTTGGCTGACCTCTGTTGTAAAGGGTCAATGTGCAAAACCCCTGAGTTCAGTGTATGGCACACAGCCGAGGCTCAATATAAATTTTTCCCTTTCTGCTCTTTGAGGAAGGTCACACTAATTATGGAAGGGACAAGAAAAATGTGGCCTTCACTTCATGACTCTGGGCTTCAGGGAACAAGGTTCATTTTTCCCAGGTTGTGAAGGAAGCAGTATTGTTAGAAGAGAACTGGTCTCAAAATAAGAAGGCAGGGTAAGTGTTGCAAGAACTCTCTGATGCTATCAGGAAGTAAAGCTCTACCTCACAGAGGACTTTGAAAACAGAAGCTAATCTAGCCTTGTAAAAAGCATCTGCTACTGTATCAGGTATCAATTAACCAGTCTCTTCCCCCAGAATTAAATTTCTGCTCAAAACAGAAGGCTCTGGGGATACTGACAACTACTATGAGGGAGTGAAAAGAAAAACCAGCTTAATTTTAACAGCCAGAGCTTGTGAATTAAGCAAGGGTACAGGATGGGTGAGGAATCAGATTCTTTCAAATAGAGAGGAAAAGTGCTATTTAGATACCGATTTTAAACAGTCTAGAAGAAAAAGTTTACCTACTCTTGGGCTCTAATGCTTTGGGATAAGGAAAAGCAAATGGTTGTTTATAAGTTAAAGACAAAATGAAGTCTGGATTTTTTTTCAGGTTAATCAACCTTCTCTAATTTGGAAACTTCACTACATTTAATTTCACTGAAATTTAAGTAGATATCACCTCATGAAATATTTAAAACAGGGCTTTAAAAAAGGTGAAATCCAACTGGAGCCTAAGAAATTAAATGGAAAATCAAAAGTTGTTCATGTACAGCATGGTGACTACAGTTAATAATACTGTATTGTACATTTCAAAGTTGCTAAGAGAATAGATCTTAGAACTTCTCATCACAAGAAAAAGAGTTTTTTGTAACTATGTTCGGTAATGGATATTAACTAAACTTACTGTGGCAGTCCTCTTGCAATATACGTAAATATCAAACCATTATGCTGTATGTCTGAAACTAATGTGATGTTCTATGTCAATTACACCTTAATAAAAAAATAATAACAATAAAAAGTTGTTCTAGGAAGTATAACTAAGACAGTCCCTGAGGAGGGGGGGTTCTTGAGGGGACCAGCAGAGCTGTGCGTGAAGTGGGGAGCAGGACAGGTTTTGCATTCCTGAAAAACAGCAGAGACATGTCATCTAACCTTCAGACTCTACTTTAGATGTGTGCATCAAAGTGCAGCAGAAAAGAAAAAGTTCAGTGCTTTGGCTTATGCTGGAAAACTTAACAAAGATAGGGAAACACAGAACCCAAAACAATTTTTTCCACTGAAATATAATATTTCTTCCCTCAAACACATACGTGTACCTCATGGATTGTTAAAATACGCCTATCAAAACAGTCTGCTACCCTTTCAGCTACCTCATGTATAACCAATACACAAAACTTTGAAAAAAAAAAAAAAGAGAGAGTTCAGTGATTAGCACTTTGTAATCACTCTGTAATTTAAAATATTTATAATGGCTCATGAGCTAGAGTTTGAAAAATAAAGACCAGTGCTTTAAAGAGATTTTTGCTTTGAATTTTAATATTGCTCATAATGCAATTACTTTAATACATAATACAATAATTTTCACACCTGCAGAATTCACTTAGGAAATATAATAAAATGTGCTAGATTTTTTTACACAGTAAATATGTAATAGCAAGTTCACATTATACTGGATTCTAGCCTACTATTTCATATTTTCTTTCATTGCATTTGTAGGTCATTGCATCTGTAGTATAGCAAATTATCACCTTTGAAAAAACAGAATTGCCTAACAATGTTTTTCTCCCTCTGAACTAAAAGCTACACTGAAATGGAACAGGTTGCTCACCTTAAGGATGTTATGCAAGGCCTCCTGTTAGTTTCCCGAAGTGAAAATTTCCATTGTATTAATGAAACACACTTATTTTTCATCACAGAAGTATGTTGCTATACTTCATAGATGGTGGCACTGAGTTACTTTTCCATCCAACCAAATTCTGGTTGAAACTGTATGCTTGGACACCACTGTAAAAGTTAGACAGTTCTAAAAGATAGGTGTGACTCTAAGATGTGAACTAAAATTTGACTGTTTAAGAGAAAAAGTCAAATTCAAAGAACAAATATAGCTGAGAATTTAATTTAGATGATACCAGCTAAGACAACTGCATTTCAATATCCAAAATTGTACTCTAGGTTTTACGTTAATTAGTGATAAAACAATGACTGGAAGCCTGGGAGTTCTTTCACTCATGTGCAAATATCCTGAGGTTCCTTTCAGGGAAGGATGCCACAATCGAACAGCCTCATTCCGAGCTGTGTAGGGAATACGTGGCTGTCCTTGGCAGTGTTGTGGCATAGGCTAGAGAAGCTATTTAAAGTGGCATTCAAGACTTGTGGTTGTGTCAAGAGTGACTCAACGGGACATAAGTAAAAGCGTGAAATCCAGGGTGGCAATGACCTCTAGCATCCTGAAACAAAATCCTAGGAGACTAATGAAATTTCTTCCTGCTATTCTTAGACCATTAGAGCACTTTCCATGGACTTCATGCCTGATCAGTTATCACAAGAGCTATATTCTGAATAGGTGTCTTACTCGGATGACAAAGTTGCATCTACCCTAAATTACCAAATATGGGTGGAAGTTTATTGTATTTTTGTGCAGGTGGATTTTTGTAATATAATATGCTATAGTGGAGAGGTGGCAGTGTGTATAAATAACATGCACCTCTCTCTTTCACACACACACACACACACACACACACACACCCCTAGTTCAGGTACGCCTCAGTGAGGGCTGATACTACCTGCTTCGCCCACCCAAGACATGCAAACATCACTACAAACATTAGCTGGATTATATACTTCAGGTTTCTGTTCTTAGTAATATCCAGAGTTCTTTCACTTAGCGCTTTTTCAAAATGTTATGATTTAAGGGGAAAAATACATTTGCTTCATGCATTAGCAAAAGAGTTCATGTAAACATAGATGTAGACACAGCCAAAACTAAATAATACATAGGTGAGAAATCTAAAATAGTTTGGATGTTAGCTTTTAGTGCCTCCTGGAAAGGTTTGGGAGGGATGAGAGCGAATGTCTTCCTCTTCCACTATTCTACCTGTCTCTGTGCCAGTCACTGTACTTCTTTGTTCCCAGTGGGATGGTCTGTGTCTAGGTTCTTTATTCTAGCTTGGTCACATCTGTGTATCAAGGCTGACATTGCAATTACAGAGAAGTCTCCATCTCCTCGAGTTCTTCAAAGTTCTGATTGTAAATTATAGAGTCATCATCAACTCTGTTCCAAGAGATGTGAGGAAAGAGTGAGTTGGGTAGGGCTGAATGCTGCTGATAGATACAGGAAGTGCAGCTTATGGAATGTGCCCACTGTCTTGGCCTGGAGACTCCTTCGTCCTTCTTTGGTCCACTGCTGAGGCAGGAAAAGGTTTAAAGACCAGGCTATTGGAGGGAAAGAATAATTTCCAGGCTGACTGCTACCTTAAAAAGCTTTGTCACTCTTGGAATACCTAAATAGGATATTTTTAATGAGGAATGTGTCCTGAGAGTTTCGCAAAGCTCTACTGTACCATATAATCTCCCCTATAAAATACAGGAACATTTAATAAGAGTTGGTATATGTAACAATGAAGAGAAAAAAACCAAATGGGGTTAGGCTAGTGCTCAGTGGCCAGCTAAGCTCACTCTCTAACAAAGTCAACCAGCTCCAACAAACCAACCTGGTACAATACAGCATTCAGATTTAGGCCTTATCACATTATAAATTATTGAATGTCATGGAACAATGGGGTTGTTGTCAAATAGAGGAAAACCACCAATGCTAGATCAATGCCAAAACCAAAAAATCTACTGTAATCTATGGTTACTTCATGAATTATACATCAGCAGCTGGAGGGTTTTTTTTCTATGTACTCATGCTTTGATCAATTTTTATTCCAGTAATTCTTTCCAAATCAACTTTGTTGATCATTTTGAAAGTATCTTTCTTCATTAGAAAGGTCAGTTCACAGTGACAGAGCTCAGATAAGGACACTTACTCTAAAGTATTAGTCAAATCCTTCTAGAGTCTTCCAAGTGGAAAGTGTTAAATATTGTGACCATTCCTTCATAATACTTATGCTCACCTAAAATAGTACAACATTCACTTTGTAAAGTCTCTCACTTGAAATAAAGAAAACAAATCTGTTAATAACCAAAGCAGTGTACATGAATTTTCAAAACCAGAATATTTAAATACTCCCAATGTCTGTTTTGTGATAACATTCGATAATGTAGAAAGAACGCCTTGGTTTTGTTTTGGGTTTTTTAAACATTGAAAATGATAATTACTTATTGAGATTTAAAAACCAAGCTTGAAAGGAATCCAAAAATCTTACTCTAATATTAATGAAAACCAATGATTTTTCAAAAGAGATGGGAAAAGTGCTTGAAAATTAAGACAAGCCTTCCTCAAATGGAACAAAAAAGCAAAGAGGAAAAGTGCATGATTCTTGGATAATTTCTTTTTTCAAAAATATTCCCATGTAAGGTAATCATTTATCATCCAAACTGGGACACTTTTTAAGAGTGAAAGGAGATGCTGTTAATAATTAGCCTCAGACAAAAGGCTTTAACCAGGGCATTCTCAGTAAAAGCAGGACCCATGGCACCCTAGGTAAGAGAATGTGTGATGTGAGCTTTTTATCAATTTCCTCCTCTGTTCTCACCATCTCTCCCCGATCAAATGAGGTCAAGTGGACAAAAAGTGGTGCAGTTTCAGGGCAGCCTTTAGGGGAAAACAGAGGAGCATGGATCTCAAAATAGGACCACTAGAGCTAAGGAATGGAATATTTGAAACATTTTAATCAAAACCCAACATTTTCTATCTTATCTCTCCTTTTTTTTTTTTACGCCTAATTTATTCCAGGCTTTCAACCATTTAGTCTGCATGAATTATGTATTTTAGAAAGAAAAAAAACCCCACATATCTCCAATCTAAACCTCTACAGACCCGCCAAGTTCTTTTAAGGACCTCTGAACTCTTATGCCATGTTATTGGTAGAGCACAAACCTCATCTGTACAGCTGGGCTGCAGAAAGGAAAGGGAAGGAGGAAGAAACAGTAAATGATACAGAAATGACATGACTGGTACACTAATTAGGCCCCTGGCAATCCTAGATTAGAACTCGGGGATTGCACAGGTCCCACCAAGGCACCAAGAGGTGCACTGATGTAGGGAGATTTCCATGTGCACTCACACTGCATCAGTCCGTTTGGGGGCCCATTGATGGTTCTGATGGCTGCTGTTGTTGTTTATCACTGAGACAGTCCTCGGAAAGCTCAACTCAGAGCTATGTACAGGCACAACTGTTTCCCCCACTGTGTGTGTGCGTGCCTATGTATACATACATAGACGTCGGCTTCCCTCTCTATCTATAATTTCTCTTTATGCCACTGGCTTTTATGAAAGACCTACACTAGGACCTGTTTTCACTAACTGAAAGAAACAGAAATAGGATTTTCACTTCTATGAAATGATAACTGCTTCTTTGCTTTATGTCATTTCAGCTTACAAAGGATTTCATAGGAATGCTCTATTTTCAGATAATGGGGGAAACCTGTACATGTGTATACACACACACACACACACAGACACACACACACAAATACACAACATGTGAAAGTTCTGTTCTTGGACTAAAAGGAAATAATTGGTGGCTCTCTTACAATATAGTTCTTTTTTTTTTTTTTTCATCCAAAACATTAGAGTAAGTGAACCATACACTGGAAATAGAATGAAAATGTTATGTACTCTTTTTCCCCTTTATGGGTACACAGGACTTTTTATTTTACTTGGATTTATTTTCTTTTCACTATTTCTGTGACTTAAGTTGCCCACACTCTAACTGAGGTGGAAGGCTGAGTGTGGTTCTCAGGGAGTAATCACCGATAGGGCAACTAAACAGGAACCATCCCCTGAGACACAGCTTTGACTTCTGGCTCTCTCCAGAGAGCTATAGTCCCAGCAGCAGACTCCATACATCTGTTCCTACAATACAGGCCTCTCTCTTGACCAAAACTGTCTAAGGTCTGCCGAGCATTCCCATGCTTGCTTTAGGTGTTGTGCTGCGCCAAGCCAATGGGCCAATGGGGATGGTCATGTGGGTGTGTGCAGGCAATGAGCTGGAGGCAGGTCTCCCCACGACTGTATGCATTCTCCATGGGATCAATGTCACTGTCAGTGGGAGAAAATTGGTTCTTGAGGGGAAGGGTGAAAAAATCTTAGATGTTACAATAGTCTGTAGCTCTCCAAGCTCCACCCTTGTGGCAAAATCTTATTCCTTAGTATTTAGTTTCTCTCTTTAGGGAGAATTTAAATTTAACTTAATTTTTCTCCTTAGGGGGCCATTAACGAAAAAAGGTTGAGAAATAATTCTCTAGTCAATCATCTTCCGTTTCCTGAGGGAAGGCAGTACAGGGAGGGAGAAAGGGAGAGAGGTAGAAAAAGAGGAGGAGGAGAGAATGGGGAAAAGCCTAAGAGGATGAGGGAGGAATCCTTAGGTAAGAAAGTGATGGCTGTGGATACCTAGGAGAAGTGGGAAGGGAAGCCGACAAGAAGCAGTCCCGCACCCTCTACCCTGGACCGTGCCCAACAGGGTTGCTGTGTGGTTCTCACTGTATGGGTTCAGATGAACAGAGAAGTCTTTCTGCAGTCTTATATTGTTCTTATCAAATAAGGGCTAAAGTCTAGCTTCCTGACCTGACACTTGAGACGGGCCCACTGGCCAGCATTGTCCCCAAACACCATATCCATGTCTGCGCCCAGGCTGAGGCTTGCCTCAGGAGGCTGAGCCCTCTCCTAAGTGGCTTTACCTGAAGACACAGTTGATGTCCTTTGTCCTTGACCTTCTTTAGAGATCTAAAGTGAAGGCACCATCTAGTACTGAGTCTCTTTCCTTTCGGCTCTCAGGGAGGCCCTGCTCCTTGTTGGTTGCTGGTTGTCATTTCATCACAAAGAAAGACAATCCCACGTGCCATAGGATCCGCTTCCCTTAAAGGCTTTCAAACACCTCTTAGAGTGAAGTTATCTATAATGCAAAATTTAAAGACAAACAGCTACTGCAGTCCCTTTGGGAAAAGGCCCAAGAAAAGGGAGAAAAACTATTTCCAAGCCAGAGGCTGACTAAATTGCCCAGGGCTGGAAGAGATACAGGACCAAGTCTAATTCCAATTCACCGCCCAGGAAACTGGCAGCCAGTTAAGCCTATCTTCTCCCCTTGCACATTCCTATGAAAGGCATGCCAGAAGCAGCAATTCCATGTCATGGTAACCCAGAGCTCTGGGCCAGCCCTCCTGCAGGCGCACTTGGTGGGCCCCACACTCACAAATTGCCTCAGATGTCAACTTTGTACGTTATCTCTACGTGAGGGTATACAGACAGTCCCCAACATAAACTAACAAGACTGAAAGAACCCAAAGTCCATCATACAGATATAAACTTGTGTCACGTTACCAGATCATACTGCATCATGGAAAACTATGAAAGAACACTTTCTATTAGCCCTGTTATTATTTTGTGAAAAGCACAATTATATTTCATGTTCTTCTGTGTATGTGTAAAAATGTTAATTTGTGAAATATTGGCAGTGAAGATATACCTGTTTAAAATCTGTTTTGGTATTTTTTTCAGTTGTTTATATACTACAAAGTTCAATTAATAGAAGTGACACCAAGAAGCATGTTCTGTAAGAGCCAAGTTGTTATTTTCAGGGTCATACCCAAGGACAAAACACAACTGGTCAAGGAGCCTTGCCATAATTTTGTGTATCATAGTCGATGCACATAGCTTGGGCTGAATGACTATTACTGAATTGATTACTGGGTATTTATTCCATGTCACTGAATAGATATTTTAACCTCTTGTGGAATACTTGATAGAAAAGGTCAAGTTTTTCCTTCTATTCTAGGGATTTGGTGGATAAACTCATAACTTCAAACTTCATTACAGAAATATTCGATAAATTATAAAAGACAGAAAAACGAAAAGGGAAGAAAACAAATGGTTTCAAGGATATGAAATTCCTGTTCAAGCGAAGAAAATATATTTTAAATTCTGGAGAGAAGGGAGTATTTTTCTACATGTCCACTTTAATGTGTGTTGTCCACACAGAGCATTCTATATATGTTCAACTCAACTACCCAACTGAATAAGCAATCACTGCAGAGGCAAGGTAAACAGATATTCTCCTCCAAAGATATCTCACCTCCTAAGCAAGTTAGGGAAAACACACAGATTCCAAGCATTCCAACACAAGAGCTTCATAGCATAAGCAGGATCCTGATGTACCCATAACCTAAATAGTGAGGGCTAGAGTATCATCCTACTACAGTTTTAGCAAAACAGATTGTTCCTAAGTTGTAAAAATACTATTCACACATAGCACTCACTTCATCAAGAATTATTCTAGAGAAATAACAAGTTATATGATTCCAGAAGAGTACAAGAAAAGGTAGTATTTTATATAAGACATCATACTGAGCTGTTTTCAAAAGGTTCCAAACCTCAGACAAATGAACAATACTTTCACTAAACTACCATATAATCAAATGTAAATAATTTCTATTATATTTCACCGTTTAAACAGAGAAGAAAATGTAGATCTTGAAATAAACAGATACAAATCCCTTATGAAAATTTAGTAAAGAATCTACTTAGGTTGGCAAAGATTCACTTGGCTTGATTAATAATTTGGAAACAAATTTATTATTTATAACTACATTAAAATTTCCAAAACCAATGTCCTGAGCTGCTGGGTATAGTTTGTAGGTAGATCTCTTATCCATGCATACATAATTTGAAGCGAGTTCCAATAATCTATCTGACATGCAGGTATATAGAACAGTGTACTGTAATAGGCCATTATTAAATTCTAAAATTTCTATTAAATTTTACATTCTAAAACTCGATTAAATTCTAAAATTTAGAGATTCAGTGAACTCCCTCATCTGGGAAGTCAGGTTATTGACCGTATTCTATCCTCAAGGGAAATGCTTCAGAAAAACAAATTTATATACCTTCAAATCTTTTCTATAACATTACTTAATTTTAGATATGTGTTAATAACACTGTTATAAGCAAATAAGCCATATTAACCTTCACATTTCCTTTGGTTTAGCTGCTGATTTTTGCATATGTGGATGATACCCTTTGGAACATCTGATGGAACAATGACTTAGACCACAGTTGCCTAAAGGTCTGAAAGAGTTCATTTAGCATCCAAAACATTCCTTTAAATCCAGAGTTTTATCTCCTTCATCTTTAAAATGCCTCTATACTTTCAGCAGTGACTCAAATATGTAACCTAACGCTTGACACTGCGATGAGCAGTAACCTTTCTCAACCCAAACCCACAAGTGTAGCACATTTCTTTCTTTCTTATGGATAAAGAAAAGCAAACATTATTCATAACGACAAAAAGACCTAGTGGAAATCTTTCCGTTTGCTACAAGATGTGCATTTCCTCATTATGTACAACAGAGACATATTTTATTCCACCAAATTCCATGTTCTGGTCAGAAAGTAAAATGCCTTTAGAAGTCACCAGGATGCAACACTAGGCATATCAAACAGGGCGGAAGCAGTTTTACGACCGTCTGCCTTCAGTTGATTGTTTACATAATTTACATGTTGTAAATTATCATATACGACCTTAATTTCCAATCAAAAGGCACATATGGTCTATTAAATTTCCATCATCTTCACTGTTTTTTAAGAAAGAACCACTGAAAAACTTCAGAGCAATTTAAAGAATTCACACGATGACATGTTTTTCTGCTATTTTCTTTTCTCTATTCCATATTCCACTTTCATCTAATATGCACAAAATACCAACACGAAGCCTCTGCAGTTCAAGACGACTCTTGACATTGTGTTCACAATTCATATTGCAATACAAAACTAAATATATGGGATGAAAATCAGTTTGAGCTAACCCTCAAAGTTGTAAATAAAATTAGATAAACAGCATCATGCCATTGAATTAAGTGCTGCAAATCGTGGCAAAACAAACTAACTCTGAGACTGAGATGCATGCAGGCACAATGGAAACGTGAATTTACCTTGATGGTAAGCAACCACGATGAGCTCTGAGGTAGGGTAATAGGTCAATTGTGGAAAAAAACGATACACCCACAGTCAGAAACACCACCATCAGAGCAGACTTCACAAGGGAGGTAAATGGATGCTCTGTGGACATTGACTCGCTCCTTATACAGCTAAAAGAGACGGCCCTTTTCTCAGGCGTGGAGCCTAGCAGCCCTCTGAGCTACACGGGGTCACACTCTCTCTTTCACTGCTCCTCTAGAGAACCAGGCCAGGAGGCTCCTCCTCTATCCTCAAGGACAGACCTCACCTCTATCGAGGAAGGAGCCCAGGCTCCAGCCTTCCGCAGGACCCCAGCTAGCGCTCTCCACAAATTCCAGCCACCGACCCCACGCAGCGCCACCACCACCTTTCCAGACTCTGTTGCCCAGGTCTGTTCTGACCCAATATCGATAGTTAAGACAGAGTAAGCCACTGCGTGCCATTTCACAAGAAGAAAAACTCTGACTACATCAGCTTCTGGAAAGTGTTTCTCACCCAGCAAGCACATGCTGTTCTGTCTTACCGGAACATCTCAAAAGAGGACAATCATGCTCACTGGAAGGTGGGCAACCCCTTTTCTGACCGCACACCGAAGAAAGCAACACTCCGCTTTTCATACCTTTGCAGCCACTGACGAGTTAGGTTTCTCCAGCAAGTCCCAGAGCTTCTTCCGCTTCTCCGGGCAGCAGGTGTTATCAAACTCTTCTCCCTCCCGCTCTCGCATGGTCTCAGCCTCCCGCCTCAGTTCTTCGTTCATCTGCTCCTTCTTCTGATGATACCTGGCTTGGCAGCAGGACTCCAGGTAGATCTCGTCAATCCCCCAGTAATCAAGCTCTTGGCCAAATGAGAGAGCGCACATTTCTTCCATCATATGGAGTTTGCCCGTCCGGTAGAAGTTTAAAATGGAAGTGAAGGCCCCCGGGTGCCGGTCAAAGAAATACTCGTTCTCGCTGAGGTTGTAGTCATCGCACACCTCCAGGAGGCTCTCGTGTGTGTTGCAGTCCCGGAGCTTCCCCAAGCGTGTCCGGGGCAGCCGGTCCAACGTTCTCCACAAGACTTCGTGGTTGAGGCCCCCCACGTTGATTTTAACCCTCCGCGAGCATGTCTTGCTCCTAATGATGTCCACAGGTTCTGGTGGAAGGGACAGTGTCGATCTTGAAGTCTTCCTGTTTAAGCCAGGGGGGACCTTTTCAGCCATTTTGAACTGGACAAAGCCACAGAGCCAGGCTCCTCAAAAGAATGAGCTGTGGGAGTGTCAGCTGAAGCGATAGCCCTCTGAGGCAGGCATTTCCACCAACACAACTGGAAAAAAAGGGAACAACAATCACTTGGTTATTTCCACTTCCCTAAAGCATTTCCCATTCTTTAAGATCGGTTTGTTGTTCCTGCACAACCAGGAGGTCTAATAGTAATTACTGTGTATTAATGGAGATAGGAATCATTGCCCCAAGGTATGAGAAAAGAGAAAAAGACAATACAATGTGCTTCACACACAGAAGAGGCTGCGTATTCAATTTTATACATCTAGAAGGTGGTAACTCCCAAATTTATCACCAGAGACCACTTTCTCAAGCTCTGGACTAACATATCTACGTGTTGGTCATCTTGTTCTAGATGAACAACCAACACCTTACACTAACCTGCCCACACCTCCAACTTGCCCAACTAGTTCCTGTTCCTTCTCCATTTCAGATTTCTGGCCCTCCACATCCCCACAGCCAGCCACCTGAGCTAAAACTCTGCGAAGTCCCGATCGATCTGTCTACATCCAATTAAGAACCAGGTCTTAACCAACTGCACCTTCTAAACATTGCTTAAGCGCTCCACCACCATGACCCAGTCCCTGTTACTCTTGAACCATGATTTTGGTTCAAGCCCTCATCACCTCTTGCTTACATTTCTACAACAGCC
The DNA here is from genome assembly GCF_963455335.1 of Martes martes. Taxonomy (NCBI): domain Eukaryota; kingdom Metazoa; phylum Chordata; class Mammalia; order Carnivora; family Mustelidae; genus Martes; species Martes martes. The sequence goes on from NC_137891.1 coordinate 60,133,112, forward strand.
TCTTAAATTGGATCCCAAACTCTGGTATTGTCAACCTAAAAACCTTTCTCCACACAGCTACTAGAATGATCTGCTAAGATACAAAATTGGCCCAATCCATGCTTTCAGTCCTACAAAGATTCATCATTACTGGCAGTATAAAGAACAGTTAGCCTTATTAGGTCTGGCCTACCCCTCCACCCTCACCTCTCATCCCTCCAACATCACTATATTCCAGCAACCCCAGACTACATACATCCTTCTGTCTCAAGTTTCTGGAGCTTTCTTCATGCTGTATCCTGGAAGGGCTTCTGCCTTTCCCACTTCCTTTTTACTAACTGCTGCTTGCTCTTCAAGGCTCATCTCAGACATCAATCACATACTCCAGAAAGCCCTCCATAATATCCCTCCTTTAGGATCGTGAAACCTCTGTGAATGTCACTTCTGTTTCACCATACCATGCAATAACACCTCTCCCATAAGATGCTGGGAGCTCTTAAAGACAAAGTCTTTTGTATCCTTACCACCGAGCACTTATAGATTGTGAGAGCTTATTTTTTTTTCGAAAGATTTTATTTATTTATTTGACAGACATAGATCATAAGTGGGCAGAGAGGCAAGCACGGGCGGGGGGAGAGGAAGCAGGCTTCCTGCTGAGCAGAGAGCCCGATGCGGGGCTCGATCCAAGGACCCTGAGATCATGACCTGAGCGGAAGGCAGAGGCTTAACCCATTGAGCCACCCAGGCGCCCCTGTGAGAGTTTAATAAATGTTAAATAATGAATCAATTCTTTGTTTTCCACAAAACAGCTGACAAAAGATCTAATAGGGCTAATGCTTATGGCCAGAAAAATGCATAAATGGGGGTTATTTGAATGACCTGCCTAAAATGAATCCATGTTCACTTGTTAAATGTGTATATGTTTGTGTGTACATACTATCTGTCAGAATGTGTGTGTGTGTGTGTGTGCATGTGTGTGTGTGTGTGTGTATTCTTTTGCTCCACAGCTTTTTCTCCTGGGCACTAATTCTTTAAGACATAACTGCTCTAGTTAGCCCCTCTTGTTGATCTATTATTTTGATCTTCGGCAGCAAGGATCTTCTTATTTGATCTTGTCCTATGTTTTTGCAGAAAATCATGGCGCTTCAAGCAATACATCCAAAACACCGCTTTTAATGTAAAACACCATGCTTCATAGCCAATGCCCTTTTATACCAAGGGGAAAAATTCTTAGATTTAAGAGGTCCTTATAATTAGAACTCTCTCCTAAGATACACACCAATGTCTGCATGTCTCTGATTTCTCCACTCCTATAAGTTAAATTTATTTCTCCATCTGGAATTCAAGTATCCTCTGAAATTAAAATAAGTCACATTTATGAAAAAAAAAGGTGGCTGGACTATGTAAGAAATGTTTCCTATACAACCCATAAATACACTTGAATTGAGAGGGTTTTTTTTTTTCCAACCACATGGTGACGGAAATATGTTAGGTAAATACATACACACCATCATCACAGATGACAAAAATACCTATTTTTATAAAAACAACGATGAGCCACAGTGATTGGGCAAATAACTCAAATTCTCTGAGCCTCAATTTCTTACTCTGCAAAATGAGGATATCAGTATCTACAGTACCACAGCAGTATTATAATGATTCAATGAGATAGTTTATGTGAGGTGCTCAGTACAGGGAGGTATATCTGAACAGAATAAGAAAATTTATATTTCTCCTTTTAAGTTTGCTTTCCAGTCACTGAAAGAAAACTGAGATTAAAAGCTACCCTAGTGACTACTAAGTAAATGCTAGCAATTAACTGTTTCCCTATTCATACGTTCTGTCTCCTCCAGTAAATTTTAAGTCCGGAAGGTGAAGAACTGTTGGTCCCACCTTTTCTGAACCTCACAGCATGTATCTTGGATGCCACTGACGCCCATGTCCAAATTTTGTATTCGGGTGACAAGGGAATATGTATATATACACATACACAGAACTGAGAAACAGGATCAGAATCAGGGAAAACAACTGAAAATATTAGAGATGGGGCAATTCCGGTAGCAAATCTCATTGTTTATTCTCCATTAAATAACTTGGTTGTAGACTCAATGACATCTCAGCAATTCACATAGGTTATGTGAACAGTCCACACAAATAATAAACAAAGGCTAATTCATTTTTAACTTGGTTACAAATACATATAAAATGAATTTACTCTTTCTGGAATATCATGTCATCCTAATGTGAAAAAGATAAGCAGTTTTTGAACTGACCAGAATATCAGATTAGAGGTTTTCTGAAAAGGGTGAGAACAAACCCCAACACTGACACAAACATCTCCTGTTCCGGTGCCAGGGCTTAGTGGGGCTTGTTTTCTTATCAAAATCATTATTAGGGGCCTGGGTGGCCCAGTGGGTTAAAGCCTCTACCTTCGGCTCAGGTTATGATCCCAGGGTCCTGGGATCAAGCCCCGCATTGGGCTCTCTGCTCAGCGGGTAGCCTGCTTCCCCCCCCCTCCTCCGCCTGCCTCTCTGCCTACTTGTGATCTCTCTCTCTCTGTCAAATAAATAAATAAAATCTTTTTACAAAAATCATTATTAAAAGCATAAATGCTATGTCATAGTCACCATTTGTCTCAGAGAATTTCACAGATGATTTCCAGTGACTTTTCCTTTTTGTACATTGTGTGTCTCAAGTGAAGAGAGGTCATAGGACTTAAATTTCACAATATCTCTTTTACTGATCAAAAACTTTCTATTATAGGAAATCCAGTGTTGACTGCAAATCCCAGAATAAAAGGCAGCTGAAATTCAATGCCCCGTCTTCAAAGCAGGGGTAGAGAAACTTAGGATGAGAGAATGTGACCCACTGATTTGATTTTCTTAAGACTTAAAGATGGTCTGCTCTGATTACTGTTACTCTGGTTGAAAGTTTTCATTTTCCTTTGGCAGAAAGTTCTGCTTGTTATCTCATAAGAAGTGCAGGCTCAGAGGCCTAAGTTCTGGCTGGAGCCGCTGAAGAACTCTGAACAGTGTTGAGAGAGTTCCTCAGGTGCTCGGAATAATCATGGGAAACAAATGGTTGCCTCTGGAGCCTGTAGTTGAAGTCAAGTACAGAGGACAGTACCTCAGAAATACACTCAGCCTTTCTGTCTGGCCCCCTGCCTGTCATTCTCCCTTCTCTTTCTTCCTCTGTGGATTTCCTCTCCCACCTTCCTGTCTGTCTTGCACCATACATTGCTTACCTTTCTCCCATTGCTTTCCCTCTCTTCTGATCTTGTTCCCTAGATTTTTCTGTCCTCAGAGCCTTTGACGAACCACAAAACCAAACTATATAATTTCAGACTTATACCTACTTCAAAAAATATTTTTTTTGAATTTTTATTTATTTATTTGACAGACAGAGATCACAAGCAGGCAGAGAGGCAGGCAGAGAGAGAGGGGGAAGCAGGCTTCCCGCTGAGCAGAGAGCCTGATGCGGGGCTCGATCCCAGGACGTTGAGATCATGACCTGAGCCTAAGGCAGAGGCTTAACCCACTGAGCCACCCAGGCGTGCCCACTTCAAAAATTTTTTGAAGGTCTTAATATGAAAACCTCTTAAGCAGAAAATGCCACATCTCCCTCCAGAAGAAGAGAAAAACATCGGTACTGAGCTGCTCTGTATGGGAAGTTGTATGAGCTTGCACAGGGGGCTCTGCTCTGAGCCTCAGGACCCCTGGGTCCGGTTGGGCTGAGTTTCTGCCTCCCCTCACCCTTCTGGTTGGACTTGTTTCCTCACCCATTAAATAATGGCATTTTATGCCTACAGATCATTAATATCCTATGACACTTGGCTCATCTTTCCTCCCACTATGATTCTGTGATTTTTGCCACCCTCCACTCCACTCATTATCTTCACTTTAGATAAAAGTGAACATATCCTACTACCTCGGAGTCAATGAAATTTTTTTTTCCTGATTTCTTTAAAAAGAGGTGGTTTCCGTGTTTCCTTTCAAGAAACCCTTGAGTATTTACCAGAGCTTGAAACTACCTTTAGAACATCATAAAAGTTTCACTTCTATTATTTAGTGTTTAGTTAAGTTTCCATATTTTGACTTTTCATTTTTCATCTATGTTCTTTTCCGCTATATTAATTTTACTTCTAACAATGAACCTGTTGGTTTCCTCTGGGGTAGGTACTGCATCTTGACACTCTTAAGGGCTCGCAAAATTTATGTTTTTAATTTTAGTAATTAAAATGGATATGATGCACCATTTTCTCACATTTAGCTTTATAAGTGAAATTATGTCTATCATCCTCATTTTACTCCACAAAAATTTATCTAGTTCAATTTAGTATAAAAGTATACTATAAAATGTACTAATTCAATGTTCAAATGATGTAGATGTTATGCAACTGTGTAAAATTTATATGCACTAATAGTTACAAACTGAATACTTTTTTTTTTTTTTTAAAGGAATAGATCTGTTTCATTTGACAGAGATCACAAGCAGAGAGAGAGGAAGGGAAGCAGGTTCCCCACTGAGCAGAGAGCCTGATGCGGGGCTTGATCCCTGGACCCTGGGATCATGACCCGAGCAGAAGGCAGAGGCCTTAACCCACTGAGCCACCCAGGTGCTCTGACTTTTTTATTTCAAGGGCAAAATCTCAGTGAACCTTTTCTTATGGCAGTTTGTTGATTTATTTCACCTCACTTGATTAATTGAAAAGTCAAGCTTGTAACAATCAGTCGACCCGTGCAAATGTACTAAAATTCCCTTCATTAGTCTGTTGGAGAAAAAAAGCGACTCTTTAAACAATAAACAACAACAAACATTCTCGTTTTGCACAGCTGCACTGTGCTCCTACCAGCAGCGTGAAATTATGCTGCCAACCCGTTCAGGGCCAAACCTGACAAAACACAACTTTTGGATCATGGCATCGTAATTACAGCTTGAGACTCCAGGTTGCGGCGGCTGCGGGGAGTGGGGTGGGGGGCTAGTTTACTGTACTCTCAAAAATACTACCATTATGTCATATACTTGACACTTCCTTAGGGTAGCAAGGCATGATAAGTCCCATGTGTGATCCTGTGAAGATGCAAAGCCAATCCTTCTAAAGATCTAAGCGATGTTTAACATTTCATTTCTGTGTTGCTAGTACACACTGAGCAGGCATTTGCACACAAGCAGCTCTGAGACCTTAAAGTTAAAATCGCTTTATGTAGAGCTAAAGCATTTTCTTAAATTTTCATGTATGGTATTAAGTAGTGAAGAAATCTTTTTTGGTAACAGCTATGTCTGGTTCAGAGAGCCACAAAGTTATAGACATAGTAGAAACCTGGAGAGAAAAGCACTGTAACTATGAGTTGAAAATATAATCAATGGGGTGCCTGGGTGGCTCAGTGGGTTAGAGCCTCTGCCTTCGGCTCAGGTCATGATCTCAGGGTCCTGGGATCGAGCCCCGCATCTGGCTCTCAACTCAGCAGGGAGCCTGCTTCCCCCTCTCTCTCTGCTTGCCTCTGCCTACTTGTGATCTCAATCTCTCTGTCAAATAAATAAATAAATAAAATCTTTAAAAAAAAAAGAAAAGAAAATATAATCAATACTTCTTAAAAAAAGTTTTAGTACTTCCTGAAATCTTTGAAATAACTTCCAGAATTTACTAATAAAAAAAAATAAAGTTATAACAAGTTAAAAATGAATCAGATTCACTGGAGAAAGATAGTACTTTAAAGGAAAGTCCTGAAAACTCAGCTATCCTAAGAAAGTCAACAAACCTACTGAATTACTTCAGAACCTGGCCAGAAAGATCAATGAATTTCATAGTGTTTATTGTTTTTTAATATATCAAATTCTAGTAATAACTGATACATTGTCCTTGTCATCAGAAAGGTGAAAGGCAGCCTTTCTTTTCTGCAATCAAAAAGCTGTTAATACCAATATGTTTCTTGATTTTAGCACAAATATTCAGTCCTTAGTTTAAAAAAAATCCAGGACTTTTATCCTTGATATAACCGATGCTTTTTTTAGATACACTCAAACAAAATCCTAAAAGCTTTGCTTTCAGTGGTCAGAGGAAGCATTGTGTTGCAATAAGAAGGGGAAAAGACAAGTAATAAGTAGAATATGCAATATGAGTGTCTTTCAATATCACAGATGTCTCTGAATAACCAAATTTATAAATAAACCATTTTATTTAGACACATAATATGATTGTTCTTCATCAGAATAGAGAACTATTTAAATAATTAGATCCCACATATATATATATATATGTTTGCTATAATTAGAGAGTAAAACACTAGGTTTGCCTTTAGAAACAGGGTTTTTTTATAAGATGTAGATGACAAAAATATCCTTCTCTACTTTGAAAAATAGAATACTGATATTATAATGCAACTTGGGCCTTTTATAAACTACAAGGTATAGTCGTGGCTTGAAATCAGTCTGTTTCCAAACACACAAAAAGGCTAAAACATTTAGAGGAACATTCAGCCATTCAGGTGATGGAAGATTTTTCTATTATGTAGGTAAAAATGCCCCTTACATTGGGGCTCAAGATGTGTTCTTTTAAATGTTTCTTTTTGCAAACATCTTCCCAGAGTCACAATGCAGTGAAGGGGATAAATAAAGATGAAAGGCGATGAGAAAAATGAAAAAGGCAACCAATGGAAAAACTACTGGTGCCACTGAAGGGAACAAAAACAAGGCTGGGCCACCCTGTCATATCCTGATAAAAACCACAAACTTCAATTCTATGTGGATGACACAATCTTCAATTTGGGTGATGGACTTAAATTTCATATGCCCTCTGGGTGTTTGGCCTAAGTTAGATTTAGCCTCTACAAAACCAAGTAAAAAAAATGTTCATGATATTTGGAAAGGATTTGAATATTTGTTAGGTTTCTTCCAATAAAATTAGTTTTTAGATCATGGAATGATTGATCAGGAATGTTCAGTAGTAATATTCTTTTTTTTTTTTTTAAGATTTTATTTATTTGACAGAGAGAGACACAGCGATAGAAGGAACACAAGCAGGGGGAGTGGGAGAGGGAGAAGCAGGTGTCCCACCAAGCAGGGAGCCTGACTCAGGGCCTGAACCCAGGACTCTGGGATCATGATCTGAGCTGAAGGCAGATGCCTAACGACTGAGCCACCCAGGCGCCCCCAGTAGTAACATTCTTGACAAGGGATGTTTCTCTCAGTTGGGCTCCACTTAATAACAAAAATACAATTTCCAATTACCTTCTGGTCCCTTACTTCTCATAATCGAACATGTTACAGGCAACGTGGTTTTCATTAAAAGTGTAAATAGTGAGTCTGATCTGAGATTAGTTTCTATGACCTAAACATTATACCATACTTTATATCCCCTCAGTTTGGAGACTGGAGTTACAAAATGTGGCAAAGGGAACTTGTATATGTTCTAGTCCAATTCCTCATTTCCAGGTTTCCAAACCGAGATCCAATGAGGTCATGTGACTTGGCTGATCTCTCTTTCTGGTAGCTGCTGAACTTGGGCTAGAACCCAGATCTATAAATGCCTACGTAAGTCTCCTTCTATTACATCCCACCTCATTATTCTTTGCTTTTCACCTTATAGCCCATTTTTAAAAGCTTTTATTTCTTTGTCTACCCCCATATCAAAATACTGATTCAAACTACACTAAGCGGAGATGTGATATTTCCTTTATATTGTTGATTTCTTTAAAGGCTAATGGCTGTTGTCAGGCAACTTGATTGTGCTCTTAGGAAGAGAGGTGAACTTCACAGAATCGTTCTTTTATTACCTCTCTCTTCTGAGTACTAGTTCTTATGATAACTACCCCCTTCTGGTGTGGATCCCTTCAGTCAATTCTGCACACTGCAGCCCCAACACCAGCAGACTGGAGTCACTTCCTACAGATGTTCCCGTGCTTCCCACTCTCTGGATAAAGACACACTACATACAAAGACAGCAAGGTCTGTCATCGACTTCTCCCTGCAGTTTTCTATCACGTACCTTACTCGCTCTCATTCTGTGTTCTGACTTTTTCACTCATTTCTTTTCATGTGCTGTTCTTCTACCACAAGGAATTTGCACATCTTCTATTTTCTCCCCTCTTCACCTTCAGATATCAACTCAAGAATCACATCTTAGGGGGCACCTCGGTGGCTCAGTGGGTTAAGCCTCTGCCTTCAGCTCAGGTCATGATCTCAGGGTCCTGGGACCGAGTCCTGCATCAGGCTCTCTGCTGGGCGGGGAGACTGCTTCCCCCCTCTCTCTCTGCCTGCTCTCTGCCTACCTGTGATCTCTCTCTGTCAAATAAATAAATTTAAAAAAAAAAAAGAATCACGTCTTAGATAACATCACCTGATTACCTTGACTATAAAATAATCTTATTTTAAGAACTTACATAGAATTACGTGCCTTGTACCTACAGCACTTGTCACAACAGCAGTTTTGTATTTATTGGGATGAGTATTTTTTTAAGATTTTATTTGTTTATTAGAGAGAGCACAAGAGAGAGCGAGCATGAGCAGGGGGGAAGGGCCGAGGGAGACGGAGAAGCAGGGTCTCCATTGAGCAGGGAGCCTGACTCGGGGTTCCATCCCAGGACCATGGGATCATGACCTGAGCTGAAGGCAGATGCTTAACTGACTGAGCCACCCAGGCGCCCCTGGGATGAGTATTTTGACTATTTGATTAATATGCATCCTCTTCAATAGACTCTAAATTCCTTGAAGGCAGGGATCATGTCTCATCTTATTCACCACTGTATCCCAAGTGCTTGGCATGAAGTAGACCCATCATGATATTTTTGAATGAAAAAGTAAATGATCAGATTTATATTTTACTTAACATTTATTTAAAAATCATATTCTCATTCCAGCTACTCCATATGACCTGCCACTCCCCAAATCCAATGTGACTTTCATGTCTGAAAGGCTCTTTTCTGCATTCTCCATCTGATAAATCCTTATTCATTATTCAAGATTAAGAAAAAATATTTTGTTCCACGGTGAATTAATCTCTTCTGCCATAATGGATTAAAAGTTGTTCTATATGTTATAATGCTTTTATCTTGTATCATAACTATTCATTTATTCATTCTTTTTATTCATTCATTCAGCAAATATTTATGAGCCCTACTCTGCCGGAGGTGCAGTCTCTGACATCATGAGGCTTATATTCTAGTGGAGGTAGATAGGCATTCTACAAACAAACACACAAGCAACTGACTACAACTGTGGAAAAAACTACAATGGAGAAGAAGGTTCCATGTGAGCTTTAACTGAAAATACCTTCTTGGCTGTGAGCTCTTAAAAGTATTAAGCTTCTCTTATCCATATTTGCAACTTTGGCATGCAAATGCCTAACAAATTTTGTAGACTATCCAAGAGAATGAATGAATGAGTGAATAATGAATTTCAAGGCACTATTATCCTTATTTTTGATCAAATGTTTTGGTTAACATCATCTAATATCAGTTTATTTTGGTGACTTCCAATTTGTTTAGAAGTTCTACTGGCCCTTATTTGTCTATCTTGACAAGGCCTGGGTTCAAGATAAGAACTAGGTTTTCTGGCCATTTGTAGGGAAGAAGTGATAAGACTCTAACAATTATTGCTGTCCCAATTGGAATATGCTACCTAAAAACACTACTGGGCCTAGTAATGTTTCAGCAGACCCTGGGTGACCACCTGTCAAGTATGTGCAGAAGAAACTCCTACCCTGTTGTGAGATGGAGAAGATGGCCTTCAGAGTGGCTTCTATCACTCAAATTTTATGGTTCTATAAGATTTAAGTGAATACCACTCATCTAGACAGTCCACTGGATAGATACAGAATAGGGAAAACCTCACCCTTTCAATTTCCTTTTTTTTTTTTTTTAAAGATTTATTTATTTGTTTGAAAGAGAGAGAGAGAGGGTGAGCTTGAGGGCATGTAAGTGTGGAGAAGGGGCAGAGGGAGAGAATTTTCAAGCAGACTCCCCGCTGAGCACGGAGCCTGACATGGGGCTCCATCTCATGTCCCTGAGATCGTGACCTAAGCTGAAACCAAGAGGGGGATGTTCAACCGACTGAGCCACCCAGGTGACCCCACCCTTTCAATTTCTTAAGTTTAAAATTTTGCAAAAGTGAATTTTCTATTTCTCAGTATAAGCTGAAAAAACAGAAATATGCAGGCCAGAAGAGACAATGAGATTGAATTTCCATTAATAAGAAAATAAAGAAAAGAAAGTAGCAGAATTAGTGAGTCCTTTCTCCTCCAGCCCCACCAAGAGATAAGCTTACATCCTTTAACAACCATCTTTTCTCTTTCTAAGTAATATAAAGTATTGCCATGGAAAGACTATATGAAGAGGACAAAGTTTAATCAAAGGAATGACCCAATGGTAATGGAAATACAAGCAGAGCAGTATTTGGGTTGGGAAAATAGCTTGAAAGGTAGAAATAGTTGAAATAGTTGAAAGGTAGAAATCCTTCCCAACATATTCAAATCACAATATGTGGGTAGCCACATCTTCAGACTCAAAGGAGACTATGGCCAAAATTTGCCTTAGGATGCTCAGTGTAGCCAAAGCCACAGTCCTGACTGCCCATGTTCAAAATACTGTCACGTGTTCTAGCTTCTACCATGGAAAAACAGTTTCTAACAGATCAATGGTATCCTTCATTAATGAAACTAATTTAAAAAATCAGAATGTGTCACAAGTAATCGTATGCTTGATTTTTATTCTGTGCATTAAGTAGAAAAGGAAAGAGGCTCACTGAACTACAGACATCCATCTCCACATCCCTTATAATTAATGTTTTCCATCCACCCTTGTCATCAGTGAGGATCATTAAACACCATTTATTAAGCATCCATCTGTGTATGGCACTTTATAAATACTCCTCCCCTTGCCCCTGCTCCCTTTCCCAATCTACCATGTGTCTCTGTTGTATAAAATGCTAGGGAACTACAATGATAATAAATAATTAATGGTAAGAGCATAAGGCAGATGGATGAGATGACCTACTAACATCTAAGAATCTTAGGATGCTAAATTTACTGCTAATAATATAATTTAGCACAATTTGATAAGAAAATATCAAAGCATTTGATGAGGAAAATGAGCTAATCATATTCCATCAACATTTTCTAAAATAAAAATGTGAAAATTGGGACCACAGATGGACTGACTGAAAGCCTTGAGTTCATGTGACTTATACCAGATGATACAGTCTTGAAATAAATAATGTGGAAAACAGTGTGGAAAAAATAATAAAAATTATGGTTGTGACAGTACAACAGGGAATGTCATTTTGAAGCAAAGGTGAAAATATTCATAAATAAAGGACACCTATTATTTTCACTGAATGGACTAGTACGTTTAAGAATGATGAAACTATGGACTTCCCCCCCTTTTTCAGTTCTTCTTTAATGTTGTCATATTATTTTCCCAATGTTTTTTCTTCAAGGAAAGAGTCAATAATATTGGGTTTAGGTATGGTGATATTTAAAGCACTCTTTTTTCACTTCTACAAGCCTCATGTAGTCAGGATTATAGTCCAAGAGTATGTCAAGGTAAAATAAGCTATTGCTGTAAGATTCAGATTTATAATTTGGATTTTATTTCAGCTTAAGATCAAAATGCCCATAAGTAGGAACTGTATTTCCTAGAAAGTAAGAATATTCTTGGAGATGTATATGAAGGAAAGCCAAAGTTATGATCTCATTTGCTTTGTGAATTTTGTTAATAATTACCATTTTTATCACCTACCACATGTTGGGTGATTATTGTATGTAGCCACTATGCTTATCCCTTAATTTTCAGAATGAACATGTTCATTAATTCTCAACCACCTAAAGATGAGTATTATTATCTTTAATTTACCAATAAAGAAACTGAGGCTCAGGGGCACCTGAGTGGCTCAGTCAGTTAAGCATCTGCCTTCAGGTCAGGTCATGATCTCAGGGTCCTGGGATCAAGCCCCATGTCAGGTTCCCTGCTAATGGGGAGCCTGCTTCTCCCTCTCCCTCTGCCCCTCTGTCCTCAACCTCCCCCTCCCCCTGCTCTCTGATCTCTCTCAAATAAATAAATAAAATCTTTAAAAAAAAAATAACCTGAGGCTTCAAAAGGTAAGTTCTTTGTTCAAGATGACATAAATAGTAAGTGCTGGTACCAGGATTCCAGTCCAGCATTATCTTAATGCAAAGCCTCCCATGTCTTTAACCTCATAAGATGCTGGAGATTTTCCTTGAATGGCAGGATTCTGGATGCCTCAGAATGATAAATTAATGGAAATATGGAACCAATATTGAGGTATATTTTTAGCATTATACAGAAGACTAAAACTCAAATAATTCTTATACCATTATATCTATCCTTTGGTCTAAGAAGCATGTATAAATATATTACATATCCTAATTTTCTTATGTATAGAGATGGTAGGGTAGGCAACTATTTTTGTAGTTCTAAATTTTTAAAACTAAACAAATTTTACTTTATTAAAAGATTTTATTTATTTATTTGAGAGAAAGCAAGCATGGGGAGAAGCAGACTCCTCCTCAGGTAGCCCCATGCAGGGCTCATTCCCAGGACCTGGAATTATGACCAGAGCTGAAACCAACCGAGCCACCAAGGTGCCCCCTAAACAAATTTTAGTAAATGACTTTGTAAAGTAATATTATTAGCCTTAGTATTTGAGATTTATAGTCAAGATAGATGCTTTAAAAATATAAAATTCAGGGGCACCTGAATGCCCCAGTCAGGTAAGTATCTGCCTTCAGCTCAGGTCATGATCCTGGGGGTCCTGGGATCTAGCCCTGTGATGGGCTCCCTGCTGAGCAGGGAGCCTGCTTCTTCCTCACTTTCCTGTTTGTGCTCTCTCTCTCTCGCTATATCTCTCTCTCTCTCAAATAAATAAAATCCTTCAAAACATGTATACAAAATTTATAGCATTTGGAAGGGCAACATTAGTGGATTGAAATGATTTTCCCAGGGTCCATTCAGCGTCAGGGCTAGAAGCCAACTCTCTTGTTCCTGAGTCTGTATTTTTCCACTAGATCTTGCTACCTTAGAGCACCAAAAATAAATATAAAAGTACAATAATTGAAGAGGAAAAAGTGAAGTAAGAGCAATCCAACTATCTCATATTCAGTTAATACTGATATATATATATATATATATATATACATGTATGTGTGTGTATATATATATATCAGTACATACATATATAATATAAATACTGATGAATTGAACCTAATTATTAATGAATCCTGACTGAAACATAAATCTATAATTTCTCCTATTTCAATAATAGTCAAAAGGGGAAAAGATCAAAAGTTACAAATAACACATACTAAGTTAGGTATATTCTTCCTTTCTCATTCCCTTCCTCCCTTCCTTCCAAAACCATGTGTTAATTGGCTATCACTATGTACTGAATGCAGGGGATACAAAATTTGGAAAGGTAGCCCTTGATCTCAAAGAACCCATAGCATTACTACAAAGAATATTACAAGAATTTTTGGATTTGTGCTTTTAACATATGTCTTATAGGCTCAGATAATATTATGGACTTAAATATTTCTTTAACTGGCACCTAATTAAAGCCTTCCGCCTGATTTAAACATATTAATGTAAAGAAAGGGAAAGGTATAAAATACCAGCAAATGACACAGATGTCTTAATTCATGGGGCTTTAAGGAGCATAATGTTCATTTATGTGAGCTATAGCCTTGGCCACCATTTGCAATTTTAAAAGCTTTTTGAGGTCTTAAATGAATTAATGAATTAAATGGATTATTTCACTAATTCATTTGACACAGACTTACCGAGCACCTACAACTATATCAAACACTGTGTTATAAAATTCCTGTCAGAAAATGGGTCCCTAAAAAAGAAAAGACAAAAAAGAGAAAAGACCAATCCTTACTATAATATTCCACTTTAGCTGCGCATATAGAATCACAAGCCAAGTTTATCATTAAGTATTTTGCTGGGCCTGAATGAAACCAGAAGACAATTTTAACAAGTAACTTTTTAATGACTTCTGAGCTTTCTATGTACACTCTTTCTATAAAGCCTAATGAAAATGCTCTCCTTAGATTTAGGGAAAAAACTAGGATTCCAAATTTAAAATGACATTTATCTCAAAAGTAGATTAATATTTAATGGTAGCCTAATTAATAATTGTGATTTTATGAACTAAAGACATTTAGCATTGAAGCCCCTAGACACATTTGTTCTAAACTATACAGACTAGAGAATAGGACTAAAGATGGACCATCTCTTCTCAAATGTTACTTTATGCTATATTTCAGAATTGTACCTTCTAAATACCACTTTCTCATTCTGGTATTATCTTTCTGGAAGATAGTGCTTTTTATTTGTGAAAAGCAGAACAAAGAATTCAAGAGATCCAGTCACATGGGAACTTTCAAAGGATTAAAAGCAACTCTAATGTTATCTAGGTGATAACTATTAAAAAAAAAAGCACAATACTTTACCGTAACATGCTTTACATAATAAATATTGAAATTATTGTATCTGTCAAATCTCCAAAAATATATCAATTGGCATGTCAAGAGCTATTATCATTTCAGAGGGAATTTTTTGTTAATAATCTGAACTGATAAAATAGCTCTTATAAATAAACACAAAAGAAACCAATATGCAAAAGGAAAGGAATTTGTTAAAGAACACAGTGTTGTGTCTGTGTCATTTTAGAGGTTAGAGAGGAAACATGAATAGAGGAAGAAACATGAATAGAAGAAGACAGAGAGATAGGATGGACAAGAATGTAAGAATGAAAGAGGAAGAAAGAAAGGAAGAAAGAGAGAGAAAGGAAGGAAGGACATCCTGTCTGGGCAAAGTGGGCATGAGAAAGCATTTAAGGTCACATTAGACACTTACAAAGATAATGTTCTATATTTGTATAATATTTTTCATTTTGTAGTTCACATAAAGAAAGAAATGCCTTCAATAAAGAACAATTCCTATGCATAGAAACAAATCATAGTGCATTCAAATCCCTTCACTGGGATACCTGGGAGATACTCCACGGAGTCAAAATAGGCATTGGTCTCCACAGATGGCTTGCATGTTTATATATGGTTAGCTGGAGGCTGATGCTGGTTGTAAGCGGGTATTTCTAGACTTTAAACCATACTGCTTTTGAAACTTAGTGCTTCCTAAAGTAATTCATGCTAATAATAACCCAGGCCTTCACTGTCTCATATGGTAGCCACTAGCCACATATGGGTATTTAAATTCAAAATTTAATTTCTCAGCCTCACAAGTCACATTTCAAGGGTTCAATAGCTTATGTGGCTAGTACCTGCAGAATCGGAGAGCACAGACACAGAAAATGCCCAAAACCACGACAGTTCTATTGGAGAGCACGGGTCTAGACAACTCTCCTGTGAAGTTATGAAGCTCAATTCTGTTCTGAAAATAGGGATGACAGAAAAATTCTATTGGAAATACCATGTTCTTCCTCAACTCATTCCACCAGTGGCTTCCAATCTTGCCAGTGATAGCCCCTCAAACTGCACTTTCAACTGTTCCAGCCCAGATTCTAGAAACATTTTAGTCCTGGTCAAGAAGCAGGTAAAGAGTGTTTGAGCATAAAATAGTGTAGGGCCATGGCCTGGCTGTTCATCAACATGCTGGCCCTACTCTTGTCCTCCTCTGGTCTACCCGGAGCAGCAGCTCTTGGTAGCCGCATTCCTGGTAGCTGTTCTGGGACCCAGAACCTGACTTAGGTCCTGGTTCCATCCATTCCTTCACTCACTGACCCAACGCATTAACAATGAGCACCAACCACGTGGCGGTGCTGTGGATAAAGCAGTGAATAAGGACCGTGTCTGCCTTTAGTTAGCCGACATTCTCACACAGCGAAACAACACGGGGAAATGACCTACAATTTAGAATTGGGGTGCTGCGAAGGAGAATAGAAGATGCTAAGAAAGAGAATAATGGAGAGACCTGCTCTACTCTGGGGGCCCGAGAAGGCCTCTCTGAGCAAATGACTTTTGACCTGAGATCAGGGACATAAGTAAGAGTTAGCCAGGTAAAAGAGGGATCAGAGAGCACCCCCAAACAACCACCTGTGCACGCCTTGAGAGCCAAGGAATCTCAAGCACTTTGGATAAACTAAAAGAAAGTCAGAAATCATAGCAGACTATGAAGGGTGAGTGGCCTGAAATGAGGCAGGCGGGCAGGGGCCAGACTGACCAGAGCCTCTATAAACAGCAGCCTTATGCTAGTGATGCTTTGGAAAGCAAAGAAGGAATATGGTAAGCCCGGAGTTAAGGACTGAGGCCTATAGTCTAAGAAAAGTGGGAAATTGTTTAAGGGGTTAAGGTACAGGAGTGATATGATCAGATCTGCCATTTATAAAAAAAGAAAAGCAAAGGGCAAAATGGAATGAGGGGACAAGAATAGAAGCTAGGAGTCCAGTTAATAAGCTTTAGTGGAAGTCCAGAAAGAGGTGTTGGCATTTTGGTGATGGCATAGAAAATGGTCCTGTCCATTGTGCCTGAAACCCTGCATTTATAATGTGACCATCACATGGCTTTCCTGACAACAGACACCCATGTCCAAACTAGTCTAGACTCCTGCTAGCTACATACAATAGACTTCTTTCTAAATAAATTCTTAAATATTCACAAACCATAGCATTTGAGCCTATGGGCCTGGATCTTCCTAAATCTGCCTGCCCCGTCTGAATCTCAAATACTGCCTGTTCCCAGACTCCCCTCCCCCATAATTTGACCAGGGCTTCCCCCAGTACTCCACAGATCTAACTTCCTGCCCACTTGGACTGCTACCGGCCATCCATCTCTGGCCTCTCCAGATGCCACGTGTGCCTACCTGGCTGGTTTCCTCTTAGAACTAGCTACCCCGGCCCTGACATGACTGAGTGCCCACTGTTAGAAAACAGGAGGAGGGAGTGGAAAAAAAAGCAAAGAACTCAAGTCCCAGAGTCTGCAAAGAACAAATCAGGTGACCGGAAGCAGAGCATAAAGAATCTCTGGGTAATAATGGTGCCATAATGTCTCAACTCCCCCATTTTAGCACACCACAGCCCACATGTGGCTCCTCGGTCCACAAGTATCATCCCCACCCTTTCATTTCCAGCAGCCTTGCCTTTGCCCGTCACTCTCCTTTCCAAGTAGTTCATAAAGAAGCCCCAATCAACTGGACCCAGGGCAGACTCACTGCCCTTGCCGCTGAAGAGGGATCTGGGGGGGTTCTTGTCTGTTTCCAGATAGATTATAAGCACTGTGAAGGTAATGACCAATATTGTTTAACCTGATGACTGAGAAGAGTGCTTTACCTAGTAAAAGTACTTAATAAATATTTGCTAAGTGCATGTCTTTAAAAAGCTAGCTACAATTTGGAGACAGCTGGGGTATGAGAAAGCAGTAAGTTCTTTCAGAGAAGGAACTACTGCTTTGTTTTGGGGAGGAAAACATAATGGAATGTTTGGCTATTACAGGCAAGTCCCTTTGTGGACCTGCTCACTGAGTCCACTGCACCTTGAGAAAGGATAGAAGGGAAATCCTAGATAAAGAGATGTGAGGAAGAGTCTAGAGGAAGAGAAAGGCCTAGCAAATGGCTTGTATCTGGGCCCCAGAGGGATCCGAGTGGGTGAGCAAACCCCCATGGTAAGGAATGGTAAAGACATTTGTAGAAGCACTGATGTCTAACATTCAATTAGAACTAGTTTCTTATCTATGGTAGAATTACCATCCTTTATCCCAAAGCACTCAACCAGAGTCTGTTACGGATAAGAGCCTCACACCAGTGATGCTTTAGGGAATTAGGGAAGACTATGCTGGTCCCAGAAGTCTGCATCGAGAGCCAATAAGAAGATGGGAGTGACGTGGGGCGATGTCATGCGTAGAATGGATTAACTGGAGAGTGAATGTAATTCAAACCCTTTCCTCCCTAATATATTCTGGAGGAAGACGACTATAGCTGGAATGGGCTAATTGTCTAAATTTATGCTTCACTTTTGCAAGAGAGAACAGTCACTGGGAGGCTCTTATTAACCCAGGGATTGCATTTCCCAGCCCCTGTGCATCTAGGGGGCCATCTGACTAGTTTTCATCAGCAGATTACAACCAGAAATGTTGCTGTCATCATTTCTAAGTCAAGATGTTTAAGAAGTAGATGTTGCCTTTTCAACTCTCCCTTTCTCCCCACATAAACACCTCTCCCCATTTGATATGTGGGTGAGAAAATTTTATATTATGTCAAGCCACTGACATTTCAGTTTGTTACAGCAGCTAGTATCATCCTAACTTATTCTGAAGCTGATACCTTGAAGGGGGTGCTTCCTTTATAAAAATCTAAATATGTAGCGTGGCCACCAGTCAGGAGACAGAGGAGACTAAAGGCTTGGAACCCTCCTCAGCCCTACTGAAACTGCACTAACTCCAGAGGAAATGGGTAGAAAGAGCCAGAATGCTTGTGTGTGATAGCTGCTTCTCAGTGCCTACAGCAAGGTGTTAACAAGATAATGGATGAGCTCAGGAAAGAACTGGCTGGTTTGAGAACAGAGATAAGGGCAAATAGCTAAACTCTAGAAATCCAAGACTATGAAGCTGCAACAGTACATTGCTTCGGGGACTCTAACAGTGAGGAATAACGCTGAAAATGGCTTCGAATAACAGATACGTATTTTTGACAAAATGACTCAGCCTTGCAACAAAGATCTAATAAGTCACCCAACCACCCATGGCTATTCTTTCAGATGACCTCAAAGTAACCACTTGAGACATGGTGGTTGAGACGTGAGCAAAGAAATGAAACAGGATCAAGAAGTACAAATAGGAAAGAATTTTCAATGAAGTTAGTAGTGTAACCAACACAAAGCAAACATATTAAAAACCTATGAAGATTTTGAGGGAATTGTATTGTCAAAGAAATTAGGAGCCTGGCCTAAAGAGTGGGGGTGAAAAAGAAAACAATGACTATAAAACAACTTCTAAGCCCAGCAAGAAGGGTGCTGAAAAGGTAATATAATTCCCAAGAAGGACATACTTCTCAACATCCATTTTGGCTGAAGTAATGGGTAGGGAAGAATCTCTCAAGGGTGACCAGGGCTACAGATAACAATGGACAAAGGAGTCATTCTAAGACAGAAAAACCAAAGTCTAAAAAAAAAAAAAATTTCTCCTACTGCCAGAGCAGGAGGTCTCTGGCAATGTCTAGCAGGATATCTTCCATGTTATGGGCCAATGAATGCATCTCCCATTCTTCCCTTTACCAAATGGGAATTTCTGAATGCAATTATTCTGTACCTGATCTAACATTATGCCATGGGAGGCCAAAAACCTGTCTTTCAGTATAAAGGTTCCTGGACAACGAGGAGCCAGTCTTAATGGGGAGGACTTAGCATCACCCTTACAGCATGGACTTTGAGAAAGGCACAATGACCAGGGGAAATTCAGGTAGTTTTCTGGGGCTGAAGTTTTGCTACATGTGGCCAGAGAGGCAGAATATGATAGAAATAGTTATTGAGCAGAATTTTGCTTCTCCTTCCATGATACATAAATGTTGCTGTGGAGTGGCTAGCCAGCCAGAGGTCAGATATTCCAGCCCTCTTTGTATATAGATGGAGTGATGTGATTCTCTCACCAACAGAATGTGAATGGAAACAAGGTAGGTCACTTCTCAGGTAAACCTTCTCTATGTTCATTCACAGCCACAACTCCCAGCTAGATACAGAGAACTCCAAATCCCTAGAACTTGGCAAGAACATGGGTCCCCAAATCATTGCAAAAAACACACACACTGGACTCTCATATGAGCAAAAAATAAACTTCTACTCTATTAATCACTGAAGTTCATGTTACCACAACCAAGACATTGACCTCTGAAGAAGAAAGAGTGGGTTTTCAAACCTGTTATTCCAACCCAGGTTGGGAGCTGACAGACTTAGGGACACTTGGGTTATAAATGTTTGCCATGGGGAATTCAGACCCTCCTCTTCTTCACCATTTCTGTTAGGGTAAGTCCTGGCCCTTATCCTACCTGTATGCTTCAAGAGTCTCCTAATTAGTCTCCTGGGCTTCAATCTCTTCTCCTCTTACCATCCATCTTCCTCACGCAACCTCAGAGACTGCCCCCCCCAACAAAAAGAGGACTGTGTCATGCTACAAAAAATTACAGTTAACCCTCACTACCTGTCCCATAGGATAAAATCAAAGTGATGTGACACAACACACAACACCTTTCCCATTTAATCTCCAACCTTCTTCAACATCATCTCCCCTCATTTCCCTGCAACTGACAATGTTGAGCCCCAACTACCAGCCAAGCCCTTTTTATGACACTGCTTTGCAAATGCTGTTCCCTCTGCCTAGAATGTTCTCCATCAGCCTCCTTTTTAGCCTGGAAAATGCTCACTCATCTCTTAAGAATTAGCTGAGTTGTCATTTCATCTGTGAAGTCTTGTGTGACACTCCCACATAGAAGACGGAATCCTGACTTTTATGAGCCAGCCTCACTATTGTGCCTACTACTGGGGTGTTTTCTATTATTCAGTTATCCTCATGGTCTGATTTTGTTGCTGTTTATTTTCTTTGTTATTCAGTCAGCCTTTCAATTTATCTTCTTACTAAAAACTTAGAGGGTCCTGATTTTTCCAAACAGGCCAGTGATGCATTAGAATGAGATTGTCTCCCTTCAGTGGGAGACTCTATCCATGATCAGTGTTGCTGAATGAGATTACTCCAGTCTTTTGGGTGAGTTTTCTACAACTGTGAAATATTTGGAAGGCAAGGCCCAGGAATACCAGAAACCCTATAATGTGTACAGAAATCCTGTGCCCCCTAAGTTTTACACTACTGATCTGACACATATGTGCATGAAAAACTAGCTTGTGAGTACCTGTGGTATCTTAACCCTGTTGTACAGCAAATGTTTTTTCTACATGGGAATTTTCTAGGAAAGTACCATATTTGGAACTTCACCAAGATTTGCTCACCATTTTAGAGAGTCATGTCACCAACTATAATGCTGCTCATGGGAGCTCATTCACTGATAGAGTACACCCACATGTTTGCAATTGTAGCTGTCACATGCAATGGATATATTGACTTCATTCTTATTTCAAAAATGCCAAATATACAAAAGTGTCACCAATATTCAGTTGAATGCTTTCTCTCAAATCCAAATTTATGCATTTTAAGTAGCAAGCATCTGACAACTTTAGTACCTCTTGGTATAGTTATCCTGATCACATACAAACTGACATACCTACAAGTTTATCGTAAGCAGCTTTCCTTTGATTTCTGGCTTCTATTACAGATAAAGAACTTACTGATTTTTCAAATATTACCTATGAAGATAGGTCATATTACCCATAAATACCATTTCAGGGAAGTAAAAGGAACATTACAAAACCCTGCTTACAAAAAGGGGACACTGGGTCTGATGGAGTAGTGAATCATGACTAAATACATCTAGGAACTCAAAGCAATCACATTTTTTTTTTACTCTCAGGATGCTTCTGTTGGGCAACTACTCCATTGAATTGCCATTCTGCTCTGCCAACAGCATTTATGACATTTTGTTATGATTTACTTGTCTGCATGTGCAGGCTGTGAGTGCACGCTGATTCATATTTATGTCCCCAGCACCTAGTGTAGGGCTGAGCACCAAGAAAGGAGCTCAGTAGATATCCTGAGGACGAAATACCCAATGAGAATCCTAAGGAGGTAGGCAGCCCCTGGCTCTTCTGATAGATCTCTGAATCAATTATTCACTATTTTGCCTATACCAATATTACTAAGCTTTCTTCATTCTGCCTAACATGAAAATGAGTTAGGTACAAACTCAATTTTCTCTCTTCCTTGTAGGCCCAAGCAGTACCACGTTCACCTTTGTAGCCCCAAAGAGCCCTGTGTAGAGGAAGCAGTCAATAAATATTATTTAAATCAAATTATTCCCCGGGAATAACGCTATACATACTGGTTACATTTTTAGTACTAATATTACTATACTTTGGGTATATCCCTGATTTTTAAAAAGGGCATTTGTGGATTGGGCTAGAGACCTAAACATCAAAAAAGTACTGCTTCTCTCGATGCAATACAAGTTCCAAAAAAACCAAACTTCTAAAATCAACTTATAAGCTGTAAGCCAATTGTAGATTGAGAGTTGTCTATACAGTATGCGACCAAGCTTATTAGACCTAACATCTGTGGGAAAAATTAAAATGTCAATCATGAGGATATATCTAAATATTTAATTATATGGCATCCTGCAGGGAATATCTGGCCATTTTATCTTCCAGATTTAATCCAGATGGTATTTTTCACACAATCAGAAGCAGTGGCTATTTAGAAAGAACTTTACCTCAATCATTATATAAGCTTTTCTTGATGAAAATCTCAGTAATTTATAATCTGATTTATGCTTTCACAATTACAGTTGTCAATTAAAAAAATGCATTCTAGACAATATACTAGAAAGTAAACCTGTCATGTGACTGTATTCCAATTCTATAATATATGGGAGGTACATTTTACACAGGAAAATATGGGGACACAGGTAAATGAAAATTATATATTAAAAAACTAAAAATTTTTCTTTTAACATATGAATACATAATTTTAACAAATTAAAAATGTAATGTAATATAATTAAAAATGTAATACTTTACTTTATTCAAAATAATTCACAAAAGTTTTTAAAAACTGGAAATGAAAACAAAATAAACTATCATTTGAAACTGGCCAGTCACTTCCCAGCCAGCTTTATTCCCTGTTGTCACTCTAAGAGCAGTACTTTCTAATGTTTCAGCATTCTGATAACAGTCTACCCAACTTTTAAAGATCAGCCTCCAGTAACCTCCAGTAACCTAGCTTCTGATTTTAAAATGATGTTGAAAATTTGGGGGTTTTTACCTACTGAAAGTCTCTCCTTTTGACCTATTCCAAGCATCCCTGTCATAACTATGGTCATATCCTTTAATGGGAAGACAGAGCTTCAAATAAATCTAGAAGCTGCAAACATCTTTTCTTATTCTGTGATCACACTTAATACTTCTTAATATCATAGTGGTTAAGTAGAGCCAGAATGCCTGAGTTCAAGTTTGTACCATTTACCTCCTATGTGACTTTGCACAAGACATTCTCTGTACTTGAATTTTCATTTCTGTATAATGAAGAGGATTAGTGATAGCTTCCTCAGAGGGTGGTTGTGAGAATATTTAATAAAAACACTGAAAACATTTCCTAGCTGAAGTGGTTGCTAAAATAATAATAGTAAAAAAAATTATTTGGTCTATGTAAATAAAATAATCATAATATAATTATTAAAATATAATACAAATACTTATAATAATGTTTTCATTTAATTTAAATTTAAAGAGTAATCACTTTAATAAAAGTTGTTATTCTTTTTCAATAATTCCCCAAACTATAGACTGTGACAAATTTTCATGATCTTCTTCATAATTTGCCTTAATTAATTTCTTAAGTATGAAACTGTTAAATGCATGTCTAAATGCCAGAGAGCCCTGATTCTGAACTATATATGTGATTCTTCCATTAGTTATATATTCAAGTTTTTTTCTCTACACTTTAAAAAATCCTTGAGAGGCAGGGACTATGTCTGCTATCTGTTTTACACTGATTACATTCTAATCAATTCTAATCTCCTTATACACATTTAATGAGTAATAAATGAATTAATGAATGAGTTAGTGAGTAGATATATGACATTAAATAACAATAGAGATAGGTAAAATTCAATGTACAAGAACAGGTACTTTTCCCTTAAAGATAATATGATAGGGAAAAAAAAAAGATAATATGGTAGGGTTTGGCTTACACAGACCAAGGAGTCTCTGGTCACACACACTAGACCTTTAGCTCGACAGCCTGGGCTTGTAGTAAAGAACTGGTGGGAATTTATATTTAAAAAGCTCAAAGAGGAAAAAACCACTGAAGAAGAATGGGTTATAGATCTAGAGTATGAAGACACTTATAGTATATAACTGAAAAATTTAAGACTGAGCTGCTCTATAAAGTTTATCTTATCATTTTGGGAGTAACAAGGTCATAAGCTCTTATCTTAAAAAATACTCCGAAAAATTACTGAACTTAAAAAATAATCATTTATAATGCATGCTTACTCTTCTCTGAAAGCTTTGTGAAAATAACGGGCATTGTGGTTTTATGCAAAATCCACTTGAAGAATATTAGCAAATCTCAAATAATATAATATTCTGAAATAAACAGAGTATCTTAACCTTATGTATTTACCCTAAAATGTACATGAGATGTCCTATCAACTTTAAGGAATTTAGTCTCCAAGGGACAGCACATTTCAAATAACGAATTACTTCTTTATAATTCCTCAAGGAAAAAATGTATGAGGTTAGAATGAATAAATTTTGTAGCTCTCCAAGATTTTACCAGTAATTTGGTCTGCTTTCATAGTATGTACACACATATCCCAATCTCCCCAGAATACCATTTCAAAATGCCAGATATAAATTCAAGAAAAAATATTTTTTCCATGCTTAATGAAGATTTTCCACAGATATACAGCCAGATATCCAAAAAGAACCTCAGCAGGTTATTATTCTGAGTTACCAAGAAATGTTACCGAAAGCATATCCTGCCATTGTGTTTTTTCTAGCTGTCTCACTTTTGTTACCATGCTGGAAATGAGAAGCGTGAGTTCATGCTCACAGTTGCTCCACGGTGTCAACAAGGAAACTTTAAAAGCCAAACAGCCAGGATTAGATAAGGTAATAATTTTCACTACTCCCATCTGAATATTCAGTAAACATGTATGCCTGGAAAGTTAAACTGTGGGATTTGGAGAAAAGAGAAATTGGAAATAGTTTAAACTGACACATGGATTGATTCTACTTAGAAAAACATCAGCGAGAAAGAAAAGACAGATGCTAGAATTCTCAAAGTGTCAGGCAATGGAGTTATTTTTTTGGAGTCGGTGTGTGTGTTTGTATATGAGGGAGATTTGGAAGCACTACCCTGGAGAAGGAATGGTGAAGGTTAAAAGGAGGAAGAAAGCAAAGAGAACTGCCAACTGATTCACTCCTTTCTCCAAGAGTCTGTACTGTGCCAGAAAAGGAAAAAGAGTGCATTAGACCGAATTCTATTCATGGTAAACAACTGGTCTGAGCCTGACAGCAAGAGGGAGGGGATTATAGTATTTACTTCGTGGAGGCATATTCATTCTTCTAGGTGAAGACAATACTTTTTATTCAGTGGAGAAAAAAAAGTTATTTATATACTGTACCCTCAATATTCTCAGAAAGTCTACACAACCACACAAGCAAGCACATTGTTTATGCCCTACATTAAAAACGCCACCCCTAGCAGCAATTAAAAGTACATACATATACATAATGGGCCACATTACTCAACTGTTTTAAGTTTTGGTTTATTTAAGAATCAAGAATTCTTTAGTTTAGATGTCTATCAATCTAATTCCTGTCTTATACGTAAGTTTTGGACAACTTTATATTTATTCACACACATACACCCTCTAAAGAGTGAAAAAAAGTAAAACTTTATTATATATATGTATGTGTGTGTATGTATACACACACACACACACACACACATATTTTTTTAATGTTGCTCTCTTTTTTGAAAATCTTTCCTGGAAGTTATGCAGTATTGACAAGTTGTCCTTTGGATTTTTGACCAGCACTTACCTTTCTCTTGTCTTATGAAATGTAGTATCTCAGTAGATGAGTACTGATAAACATACCAAGAGACCACTGTTCCACACAATGCCACACATTTAGAAACAGTAACAAATTCCTACTTCTCTTTTGAGTTGGGCGTAAAAAATCAAATTCCAACAAAATCCAACAACCAGTGCAAAAACAGAAATGTGCAATGCTACTTAAAATATTGACATTATTGCATAACTTGATTAGAAGGAATGTTGAGCCCACATGAAATAAACCCAGTGTACACCTGAGCACCCTACATTTTTCAGTATAATCTTGTCTCTACGATTCTATCACTTGTGCAGTCATAAATTATGCATAAATGGCATGTTTGTGCATATTGCACACTGACAATTTTTATGAATGAATACACAAAAATGTTCAGAATTCGAGAAAATGGATGGCAGCACACTATTTTGAAAACGGTCATTAAGCCTTGGAAGCAAATGAAGAGGGAAATGGTCGGTGTCTTTTGGTGCCATTCAGGGCAATTGTATTCCCAAGTCCCCTAGCAGAGTGTGTTGGAAACAGCCATGAAGCTCTTTCCTTAGAGACTCGTTCTCCCTCTCAGGAACCTTGCTACAGAACGGAGAACGCGCACCGCTTCAAGGATAAAATGCATGCATGTCTCTGTGCTCCGAGCACTGTTCATACATCAGAGACATCACACTCCCTAAATCCGGTCCCACAAGTGTGTGCATGTGAGTGTGGCATTTACCAACAAATGAACAGAAGGCAACAAGAGCTCGTCTCCTAGAAATAACATTCCCCATCCCTTCCCAGGCAGGCTGCTCAGCACCTTCTCAGGGGCTGAGAAGGCACTGGAGTGCCTTCCCCACGGGGACGGAGCCGTACACGAACAACCCTCTCAGGGCTAAGTCAGCTTCAGCTTTGTGTGTAAGTCCACTCGGCGCCATATGGCAGTTTCCAATTCCTTTCGCAACTCAAGTCTGGCTAGGCTGCCCGCGATGATTCATTCTTACAAGGAAGACCCCTTCGGGGAGCAGCAAAGCCCCTTCACTTACCTAGCTCCCACAGACCCCGCTCAGCAGGCGGCACGGGCTCGGGCACCACAAAGGGTTGTGGGATTCCCCGCTCCCTCCGGGGCTCCTCTCCCTGCGACGGTCCCCTTCGCCAATGATCTGTCGCTGGAAATCCCCCTCCCCTCCACGGAGAGGAGGGTCTCCCCGGCTGGCTGGAGCTCCTGGCGTTTTTCCCCCTCTCCTCACATCCCTGACTCTGTTCACGGTCTCTAGCAGGAAAGCTCAAAGGAGAGGCGGCGGGAGGAAGCTAAGGTATCCTTAAAAAGAACAATAATCTTCATCGATCTTCGCCCCCTTCCCCACGCGGGCCCCCATCCCCCTGCCGCCGCCGCCGCCGCCGCCGCCGCCCAGACTGGAGAGGGCTGGGATAGAAAAGGAAAAATCGAGCGGGGCTGAGCTCGCCGCGCGGAAGGAGCCGGGAAGGCGAGCCGCGCGGGCCGGAGAGTTGCCGCTCGCTCGGGCGGCCGGCGGAGAGGCGGCGGCGGTCGGCGGGGGCGGAGGGTGGTGGGTGCTTGGTGGGTGTGTGTCTGTGGCGGAGCCGGGGAGAGGCTGGGCGCGGGAGGCGAGGCAGGGCGCTCGGGGGCGCCGGGCCGGCGCGCACACCCGCCCGCTGCCACCCCGCCTCGCGCTCCGCCTCCTCCCGCGCTCCGCGCACCCGCGGGCTGGAGGGGCCGCCGCCGCCGCCGCCTCCTTCTCCTCCTCCCAGGCGCTCGCGGCTCTCGAGGTGGGCGGCGGGCCCGCGTGGCTGGGCTGAGCGGCTGGCCGGGCACCGCCGGGGACGCCCCGGCTCGGCCTCGCCGGGCGGGAGCTGTGCGCTCGGCCTGGGACAGCGCCCCCGAGCCCAGGGCGCGGCCGGGGCGCTGGCGAGCGGGCGGGCGCCGCCCACACCTCGGCGGGTGCCTCCCTCTCCTCCGGCGCGCCCGCTGCTCCCTGGGGCCCCGGGCCTGGCTCCACACCCACCTGCTTCCCTCTGTGGCTCCCGCTCGGCGGGGCAGGAGGGTCCGCATTCGGCGGGCGCCACGCACTGGGCGGCGGGGAAAGCCCGGGACGCCCCGCGTTCGAGCGCTGTGGTGGCTTCGCGGGATTCCCTGGGCCCTGGTGCTTCCAGCTGCTGGGCTCTCCCCACGCCCGCCCTGACGCGACCCTGACACGGGGCCCGCTACTTGACCCCGGGAACGTAGGGTGAGGGGAGATCGCTCCTGAGTGATAGGGCCCAGAGTATTTTCCCGGAGGAGTCAGGGCTAACCCAGAGCGCAGATGGGATGTGACTTTCCTCCCAGCGCCTTCAGGTTCGTTCAGGGGCCGTAGCCCTCTTCCGCAATCCCTCCCTTCTGGGTTTGAGGGAAAAGCCGGGTGAGTTGGTAGCAGCCTTAACTCTTGCTTCCCACGGGGGCGCTATTCGTACTCTGGCTTGCTTTATTTTGCCCGCTCTCTCTGAGATCTGGAGAATTTGTGCCAAGTTCCTCCTTGGCGAGGCCGCCTGGTGGACACCCAGACCTTTCCCCACCTTCAGGGCGCGGTGAAGACAGGATGAACTTGAATACAAACATCACCAGGCTCTCCAGTTCCCTGAGCCCTCTACTCCTTCCTTAACGGGCACAGTTAGAGGGGCTTTTAGGAAAACAAAGTAGCTGAAAACACCCTATAAAAAAGCATGTAGGCCATGATAGTATATTTAAAGCTGGGATCTCTACACCTTGATTTCTCGCCCTTCCATAGGCCTTACCTTGTGCTGGTGTTTGGGGAAGGATTTTTTTTTGTATAGAAGTTGGCCCTTCACACGCCATCACCCTCCCCCCACCTGTCCTGGTCCGTTGCTATTCTTGAGGCTTCTCTAGTATGAACACTAGGACTTCCAGATTGCTAGACCTTTATCACCAACCCTGACCTGTTTCCAAGCTTCAGCTCCAGATTTACAGGGACCTGCAGGATGTCCCCTCCTGCGCCTATGGTCTTTCCACCTTCCCATACATTTCACGTGCTTTTGGCAGATTGGTCTTCCCCGAGCACACCACTGACCATCTTATTTTCCTGATCGCAAAGGTTCCCTAGTTCCCCTTCCCTACCAGTGTCTGCCCACTTGTGCCCTTGCATGTGGACATCTCTCCTTCTAGGACACCCCTTTCCCCTTCTCACACCCAAAATCATCCCAGCCCTTCGGGTCACACTTCAAACTCTGCCTCCTCCAACTCTTCCCCTTTGATGTATAGCACACCGTTGGAGCTATCTTTTTAAAGACATATCACCTTCCTGAAGAGTAGATGTACTCCCCCTGTTCAGGTCTTACTGTTTATTTTTTAATTTTTTAAAAAGATTTTATGTATTTATTTGCCTGAGAGAGAGAGGGCACAAGCAGGGGGAGCAGCAGGCAGAGTGAGAAGGAGAAGCCCTGACATTGGACTTGATCCCGGGACGCTGGAATCATAACCAACTGAGCCACCCAGGTGTCCCAGGTCTTTCTTTTTAAGTAAGTTTCTCCAGGGTAGATTCCATATCCCTTAGTTTGCATTCCTTACATTTAACCCAAAGCCACATATGTAAGAGATACCTATTTATCCACCGAACATTTGTTTTGCAACTTCTCTTAGGCACTCTTTGTGAATAGAATTTATAAAATATTTTAAATTCACAAAAATCACTTAAGAGTCACTTCAGGTGTGCCTAAATTTAAGTGGTATACTCTTTCATAAATTTTAGAGATAGTGAAAATCCCCTTACTTTCTGGTCTTGCATCAACATTATGGTCATTGCAGTAAGAATTTACTAATTCTTTTTTTTTTTTTTTACTTTAAATTTTACTTTAAATATCCATTAGAGTTTAGAAACCCAAATCCATTTTCCTATTAAATGATCGTTTGTCAAGAGATCAAATTATCTATTGGCTAAAAGTCATTGCTACTGTCTCCATTTTGTGGAAGTAGGCCACTAGGAGTAGCATATCCATCATGCCTGAATTGTGTCTACAAGCATGCAATGCTATGGAAAAACAGTCTTTGGAAATAAAATCTAATTCTGCTTAATAAATTACTCGTGGCCCAAATAGGTTATGATGGAGAATCACCCGTAG
This sequence comes from Martes martes, assembly GCF_963455335.1. Classification (NCBI taxonomy): domain Eukaryota; kingdom Metazoa; phylum Chordata; class Mammalia; order Carnivora; family Mustelidae; genus Martes; species Martes martes. The sequence continues at coordinate 60,162,893 of NC_137891.1, forward strand.
TATACAGATTGTTTGGAATAGCTGAGTTCTCCATATGCACAGCTTGAGTTCTGGATGGCTGCAACGGCTCTTGTGTTGATTATCATCACATGGTTCTACTGCCTTAGAATATACGGTTTTGTATTTTTTTCAGTTGTTCTCCAAAGCAAAACTGAAAATGATCTTGCTGAAAAATCAGACGTGTTTTCACATTACTCCTTAAGCCATTTTTTTTACATTTATTGATACTTATGGAAACATTCCTTTGTTTATATTTTAATTTCTCAGGTTTACCTTGAGTTTTGATGGAATTATATTAATAAGAAAAGGGATAAATGTTTTGTATGTCAAAATGCTTTCCTCATAATGCTTGGCAAAATAAATAACTTTAATGTAAGTTTAACTTGCAATAGTTTTAAGCACATCAGCTGATAAAATTTAGATGAAGTGTTTCCTCATACATCACAAGCATAATAGATTTTTGGTATTTTGTTGTTGTTGTTGTTGTTGTTGAATAAAGCATTTGAAAATGTTTACTATAACCTGAATAACATCATTACTGACTACACTTTAATGTTTCAAGTTGGAGTTTCATTGGTGAATTGACTTGCAGAGAGAACCTGTATAGATTAGAATAAAGTAGTAAAGGCTCAAGGATGAACGTATTTTAAAATGTTAAAAGCATAAGGCTAAGAATTTATGGTTTGGGGGACTGAACAATTAAAGTTGGATTTAAGTTTTTGTAGAAGGCCAAATGGAAAGAAGTGTATGATGTATTGAGTAAACCCAAAATAAAAAAGTTCTAAAGGAACAATATTTTAAAATGATGCCAAACCCCATTAAAGGGGAATATTTACAAACATTTATGTAAATGTGGTGTGTGTGTGTGTTTTCTGGGAGGATATACATTAACAAGCTAAAGAAATTATCTTGAAGAGTTTGAGAGGCAGGTTTTATTTTATTTGTTATAACCTGATTATACCAAAAGATAGATGAATAGTAATCTTATTTAAGCCTCAGCACCATGAGGATGCTACAGTTTTAATCAGAAATCAAATAAATGGAAACTATACTTTTTAAAAATAAGGCCTAATACTACTGTGGTACTTATCATACAAGAAAGCAACCACTGAAGAATAACTGGGATTTACCACATTCTTAGACCCGATATGCTTTCTTCTGCCCTTCTAAAGGAGAATGTAGGAAAGCTGGGATGCTTTAGAGCAACTAAGAATCTTAGCAGCCACTGAAATCCTACACTTGCACATTGCAGTGAAGGCTTGAAAAATAAATGAGCTGTCTGTGTGTTCTTCATTGAGGAGATAAGTACTATCTCATTGATTCTTTTGAATTTAGTTGAGACAGATTTGCTGTCCTTTGAAGATTCAAAGTGAGAGATAAGCTCTAGACTGACTGAATTTGTATTTTTTTTTAACAGTTCTTGTACTGAGCCTGAACTTTTTGAAAGATGCCAGATGCTGAAACACAACATTTCTCTGCCATATAGTAGCATGAATGTAAGCACTGTATTTGCATCCATCCTTAGTGATACTTCCAAACATTACGAGTCTAGAACTTAGTTTCTTTGTGGAAATCTAAGAGCCTTAGGAGGAGGGGTTTCTGAGACCAATGAACTGCAAATTTCAAAAATATGCTACATAAGATCTGAAATGTAACTGTTATTCTGGGACATGATGAAACAAGAATTGGATTCCTAGTTAGATCTTTATCCTATGTCTGTTACGTATTTGTGCTGTGTAATAATAACAAGTAAGTTTTACCAAGACATTTACTACATGGCAGGCACTGGGCTAAATTCTTTACAGGTATATGCTCATTTGCACTTTATAATAGTTCTTTGAGGTAGGTCCCATCCTTATTATTCTATTTAATAAAGGAAGTAAGTGAACTAGAGAGAATTTAAATTATTTGCCCAAGCTCACACTGTCAGAATTGGAATTTGACTAAGGCAGTGTGACCTTAAAATTTTAGACTATTTTCCCTCTACCTCACCCCAAATTGATACTACCTTTCTGCCTGTTTCACTAGGTTGTCTCAGGTTCATGTGGGAAAATATCGTATAAAATATTATTTTTAATTCTCAGGATGGAAATCTGGTTAAGATAAATGTGGGAGCTGCCAACCACGATCTACCTAAAGAAAAGAAAAGGAAAGAGAAGAAAAAATGCGTTCCTGGTCCTAAAGGGGGATGGAGGTAGGATATAGACCTTCTGTTTTCCTAGTAGATAGATTGATGCTGCTCCATCCACACCACTCACTAGCTATCTGAATGATGTTTATCTGAGATTTGACCTGACAAGGCTGGGTATGTCTGGGATGAAGCATGTGGCCATGGACTAAGATAAAGGCTTTCGGGCTTACATAGGGAAGGTTACCTGTGTGAATCGCAATCCACCCAAAAGGAGTAATCAGCTCCACGTTGTGAACATAACACCAGCGTGGCAGATCAGAAAGCTTCTGGGGCTCTTAGTATAATCTAGGTTTGGGATAAGTAAGAAATGGAATAATCTCCAGTAGTAGAGGAAGAATAACCAGTCACACTGGAGAAGAGCCCTCTTTGCATTTACAAGGGCATTATTCTCAGCCCCAGACTTCACATCATTATAAGCAAAAAGTGGATATAATGATGTAAGATGTCTCTCATGGTGAGGCAAGAATCTTGACTGTCAGAAGCCAAGATCACAACCACAACAAGCAAAATTAAATGCGTTACCCACAGTCTTTTCTGAAAAAATTTCTGTGTAGATCTAGGACTCAACAAAGCAATTGGATTTAAATTGTGGTAGATATTCTAACAGTGCCTTTGTTCCCTTCTGAGAAGAAAGTCTGAGCTGACAGTACATTCAAAGGAGACATACTTCCAATAGGGCCATGATTTCTCAGAATGACAAAAAAGTATGCTGCCGTATTTCTTGGTCTTCCCAGTAATTGGCACTCTTGAACCTTTAAAACCTTCTTTGCAGTATCAAGCAGAAATATTAATCATTCCTAGGATCTGTAGCCTTAAAAGTATCACTTCTCACTACTAATTAAGGCCATGCTTTGATGTTTTGTTCTAAATAAAATATATCATGGTAATAAATGTAAAATCAGAGCTTTTTAAAAGAACCCTAACATTGTATATTCACTAAAATTATATCAAGAATTTAACTAAGTAATTATTGAAAAACATTAGGTATTAAAAATAAATAGATATAACTAGTGAAAATTAATAGACACTTATGAGAAGGAGTACAAACTCAAATGTAAGCATATTTTCATTAAAATATATTATGGAAATGGAAGAATGATCTTTTTTCAATAACTCTAACCTTTAGGTTGCTTAATTACCAGCAAATTGCCAGTTTATGGAATTGAATATACATGCTAATTATGACACATATTCATTATCCTAGTTCATATAATATATATTATTATGCCAAATATATAATTTGAAGTTAAATATTGCCAGTGTGTATTTCACATGTTTGGTTCTATTTATTAATCTAGTCCTTTTCAATGAAAAGAAATGAAGACTTGTTTCAACAAACATGGTATGTCTTGGAACATGAGAACGAGTGATTTTGACTGGAATTTAAAATTCAGAAACAAAAATTTTGAAACGACAACTTCTTATACCCCAGCCACCACTTCTACTCTGGGCATAACTAAACCGGACCCAAGTAGGTTTTAGCATTTGTCGTATTTCATATTTGATTTAGCTAATCATGTTGCTCACAGTGATAGTCACACATGGGAGAAAAGATGGAAATTCAAACATGGAAATTCAGCCTGTTAGATCAGTCTAACTGGCACAAAAGCAATTTAATTGGACTCTCTGCTCCTGCTATCAAATAAGCCCCCCACTGCCCTAGCTGTTGCTGAGTTCACCTGGCACTGCGTTGACAGACACTTTGGCATCATTAAGGAAGAAAATCTTCATGAACTTTGAGTTAGTCATGACTCATTCCATCAAATCCCTTTCCCCCACATAAGAAAGTGAGGGCAAAGAAAACTAACCTCTCCCAAGAACAGCAACAAAAAACAAAACTACATATCTTCTGTGGTTAATGCTGATTGGAGTAGGGGGATAAAATCTCTCCTGCATTAGAGAACTTCTCTTGATTCCTCTTTCAGTACTTGTATTTCCCTCCAAAATTAGTTCCCTCCAAAATTAGCTGTGGGTGTGCCTCTCTGGTACCAGGTGGGGTTAGCTAGTTAGAGTACACACAAAGAGGAGTGTGGCCTTCTCTTAGACTGTTTTGGAAATTACCAGATGCAATCATTATGACAACTGCCTTTGATAACAAGAGACACACAAAAAATCTAGCATAAGGCCCATCATATTCTCTTTACAGATTTCATTACTTTAAACATTTCCAATTCCAGGGACACCTGGGTGGCTCAGTTGGTTAAGTGGCTGCCTTCGGCTCAGGTCATGATCCCAGCGTCCTGGGATCGAGTTCCACATCGGGCTCCTTGCTCGGCGGGGAGCCTGCTTCTCCCTCTGCCTCTGCCTGCCACTCTGTCTGCCCGTGCTCGCTCGCTCTCTCTCTCTAACAAATAAATAAATTTAAAAAAAATTTTTTTAAACATTTCCAATTCCAATATTCCCAGGAGAAAGCTTGAAAGTTCATCATTTTGCACAAAATTCATTTGAAATTTTGAAGTGTACCCTATAGGATATCATGAAATAATTGAAAAGAGCATGTTTCTATCTACTACATAAAATGAAATTTACCTATTGTGAATGACAAGCTCAAGAGAGCTTGTTCCTGGGCATAAGACTTTCAATATAGTGTAAGGTTATTGGCTTATGTAATTCTCTATGTTGCCTATGGCAATTGCCAATAATTGTAGAACTAGAGATTAACATACACATACACACACACACACACTTAAAAAAGCCAAGTGGATAAATTGAATTAGCTGAACTGTGAATGTTGAGGAAGGAAGAAACACTTTGCTATCTCTTTACAAACTTTCCAGTTTACTCCCTGAAGCATGAGATTTGAGTGCCCGTAGACAATATTATTGTTTGGCTTGCAGAACTGTGAAGTACTGCTGGCATCCCTATTTGATAAATGTGCCTGTTGACATTTAAATGACTCTGTTAAGATTTGACCTAGAAAATTACAGTCCACTCTGTACACTTTATTACCAAAAGAATGTGGCCAGATGAGGGAATTTGGAAAAGAGTAACACAAATGATTAAAGAGGAAAATAGGAAGAGGAACATTTAAATGGTACTACTAGAGTGAACAATGAGGAAACAGAGATAGAGAAATCCTGTGTCTTATGATCGTATAAGTACGAATGGAGTTAATGTTGAGATAATGATCAGTGACTAAAGATAAATATAATTAAAGAGTGAGGTTAAAGATAACTACACTATTTTTAAAATAAAAATAAAATTAAAAAAAAGTGGTCACCAATATAAAAAAAATAAAACAAAATCTCATTTTACAACATAGGGAAGCTTCTTCTCAAAGTATTTAGTAAGCCCCTCTTTAAAACAAAAAAGTGAAACAAAACAAAAAAGGTACTTAGACTTAAAGGATGTAACATGTTCATGATAAAGAGTTACTTTTCTCACACTCTTAAGAAAATAAAAGTACATTAGAGCTTTTTTTCCTAATAAAACTCACTAAGGCAATGGGCACCTAAGAACCGTGAGACTTTCCTTGATCATTTATTCATTTTTTATTTTTTTATTTCTGTAAAGAAGAGTGAGCAGGGGCAGAGGGAGAGGGAGAGAGAGAATCTTAAGTAGGCTCCATGCCCAGCATCTAGCCAGCCTCGGCCAGGCTCCATCTCACTACCCTGATATCATGACCTGAACTGAAATCAAGAGTTGGACACTTAATCAACTGAGCCACCCAGGTGCCCCTCTTTGATCATTTAAATAATAAGGCACGTTATATATTTTGGAGACCAATTTTATGTTGAAAATATGTATCATATCAAGTAATAAACATCGACTTTATTAAGTATTTGAACTGCCTGTTCCATTGCTATATTCCAAAATTATTTATGATTTAGAGAATTACAATTCTAGTAAGTCTCCTGTATAAATGAAAACTTACTTGACTATCTCAGAGTAAATGATTTCTGTACAAAGTCATTCATTTTTTCCTTAAGAAATGTGTGGATTTCACAAAGTTTTCAGCATTCCAATTGGATATCCCTTCTTTATTTCCTTCACACTGTTGTACTTTTTTTTAACAATTTTATATTTATCACAGCTAGAGGAACAGTTTTAGTAGCTAAAAATGTGTAATAATTTCCACCACAAGTGGGGTTACCCCTTAGAAAGTTGCATGATGAAATGAGGAAAGCCAGAATCAAAGTTGACCACATCCTCCTTCCCTATGCTTCCATCTTTTCCTCCTGCCATGACCAATGGTATCCCTAAGACTTTCGTCCATATGCAGATGACTCCTAAAGCCACATTTCCTAATCCGTTATCATTGCAATTAGTATTGCATTTCCAACTGTGCATTGGATTTTTTCACTTAGATATTCTGCCATTATTTCAAATTAATTCATCTGAAATAGTTCTTCCCCTGATCACCGTACCTGACCACTGTTCTTTCCACGGTCTGCATCAGAGCTTTGGCAGCCATCTTGAACTCATGGCTTGCTCCCTCCCACATTCAGCTACTTAACTAAGTACTATGAATTTTCTTTCATAATGACTTCTCACCCAACCTTGAATGTACACACACACACACACACACACACACACACACACACACACAGCTTCACTCTCTGCCCCATTTCCACAGTTCCCCCCAGTATGAATATTTTCCCACTCTCACCTTCCCCAAACACTACTATCAACCTGGGTTCAAAAATCTCTCCCTGCTGCCTGTGAAATAAATGTTCAGTCCCTTAGCCTGAGGTTCAAACCTTTACATGATCTGACTACTTCATGTTGCCCCCTTATTCCCCACACTCATTCCTTTAGTGACTTTCTCTGAGAGATACAGCCTTGCCCAGTTCACTCTTCCAACCACACCATGTTCTTATCTTGAAATACCCTCTCTGTCCTTCTCCATCTTACTTAAATCCCACTTACTCCCTGAAGTAACTTTCTTGACTACTGTAAGCAGGAGAGCTTTTGTTCTCTCCTAAACTATACCACATTATCTACTACTCTTTTTTCCTAGAAAATGGTAGCATTTAGAATAGACATTCTTTCATCTATCATATATTACACCAGATTTCTAATGTAATACGTGTATTAAATGCTATTTCACAATTACTTTTCAAAGAGAGTTTCAGAGGACATCTGTTTCTTTAATTAGTGATAAGCAACTTGAGAGAAAGTTGGTAAAGAAAAAACTGAGAATCACTAGCTTTGAAATTAAAATAATCTATAAAGTTCAAAACAGTCCCAGGACATCGTCATGAGAATGGGGAAGTTACCTAGCTTCCCTAAGCTTCAGGTTTCCTGTTTGCAAAAAGGAAGAGAATATGACTATCTTGCAAGTATATTAAAGGTTAATTAAGATAATATTATGTAAAGATGGCAACCACAGAAATAATGTAAGTTACTCTCAGTAAATATAAGTTTTTCTTTTCCCTTTGTGTTCTCTAAGTAGCTTACTCACAGTGGGGACTTGGTCAAAATTTTTGTAACAATTTTAAATTTTTAACATTTCTTAGGAAAAAGGTTGCTAGACCAAAAGTGCATGCAAGATGATAGAGAGTAATAAGGTTGACAATGTAGGCTGGCGCAACCCTGAGGAGAGTGTGGATTGTCAGGCTATGAGCAGTTTTTCTCACTTAATCTGAAATATGAGACGCTGAAACACTTGACCTGAGAGTCCTGTGAACTATTGCTCTCTTTTTAACCTGCCTCCCTAGTAATATGTGGGTAAGAACCATGGGGAAGAAGAGGTGCTAGATATTTGTAAAAGCATGCACTTGGTTTCCGAAGGCTGGGTTGAATTTCTGGCCTTGACAGTCAATTGTTATGTGACCTTAGGCAAATCCCTTTACCTTTCTGAGCTTCTGTTTTCTTACCTGTAAAATAAGACTAATAATTTTCTTCTCATGGAATTTCTTTGAAGATAAAATGTGATTAAATATATAAAATAGAATTCACAAGATATGAAGTGCCACATGAATATAAAATGTTAAAAGTGACATATATGTCCTGTTTCTTAGACAATAGTATTCTTTAGATTTGGTGAGATACACTATATGGTTTACAAGTCTCCACACACACACACAAAATAAGATGCATGTCTATGTTTATGGTGGAACGGGAGTTTAACAACTAAGTAATGGTGGGGTGAATTCCCATTTCCAAGGAGGGCTATAGGTACAAAGAAAATAACAGTACCAAATGCAGTGAACCCTGTAGGATGGGTGCATTTAACTGCTAGTTGTCCCTTTTTCTTTCTTTGGTCTCAGTGCTGCCAGATTTCAAAAGCAGGTGGAAATGCCATAAAACAAAATAATGTAATTTGACTGCTTACTAAATGTATAAGACAACATTGACCACTGCAAAAAAGTAATAGCATTACATCAAATGAAACTAAATCCAGACAGCAGAAAATTCAATAGACTGTTGCAGAACAAAAGCATGCATTGTGCTTGGAGCCCGAAGGACCAACAGGGTAATGGTATTGAGGAAGCCCCCAGGTGGAGACATTGCTGTGTTTCTGTATTCAGAAATGGGAATATACTCTGTGAGATGCAAAGGTAATTAGGCCCTAAACCTTATATGGCTTTATGGAGCAAAGATAATTCAATTCAAATTCAGAAATCAACAATCTGAAAATACCCACAAATTATAAACAGAATTAAGGAATAAGTCATAATCAGTAATATTATGTTTCTTCGTATCATTTAGTGGCATTCATCATTGACTTTCTGGTTGCAGAAAAAAAGACTATGTTTCTTTGGTAACAATAAGTAATACAAAAGCAGTATTATATAAATAAATCAGCTTATAAATTTCTGGATTGGAATGTCGATTAAGTATACAAGATACTTAGAATACAACTCAGCTAAGTTAATATCACTAGCCTTTTACTGAAAATGAACTCAGAGCATAAGGACATGAAAAAAGTTTACTCAAAAGTATAGCTTTGATTATACAGTTTAATTATTTCTGGCTTGTATTTAAGCCTTCAGGCTTGACAGTCTTCCCATTTAAGGTAAAAAAAAAAAAAAGAAAAATCAAAATACATATTACTTTTAATTAAATTTCTGGTATCAAAAGATATTGCACAGTTTCCATTGATAAAATCAGCCCCAACAGTGCTTTTGTCTTTTCAGTCAATGATTAGTTTCATGGTGTTTCACGCTATTTTTTTTTTTTTATATTAGGATCTATAGTGCTTGATTAGGCAGTAGGATTTCACTATTTCTAAGTTACAACAGCATAAAAAGAAACAAGTACCCATACAGGATTCAAACTCTTTGTTGGAATATGTATGGAAAATCTTTTCTTAATAATATGATATGCTTGGTTACTTAGTTGCAGAACTCTGAAGTTTGTAAGAATGAGTTGTTTTTATTTTTATTTTTTTTAAAGATTTTATTTATTTATTTGAAAGACAGAGATCACAAGTAGGCAGCAGAGAGGCAGGCAGAGAGAGAGGAAGGGAAGCAGGCTTTCCTGACCCTGGGATCATGACCTGAGCCAAAGGCAGAGGCTTTAACCCACTGAGCCACCCAGGTGCCCCGAATGAGTTGTTTTTAAATACCATAACCAATCTTTGGATTTCTTAACAGATTAGATGCCTATAACTTACGTTTGAAGCTTTATTTTAAAACAACAAGGCACCTGGGTGGCTCAGTCCTTAATCATCCCAAGGTCCTGGGATCCAGGAGCTCCCTGCTCAGCGGAAAAGCCTGCTTCTCCCTCTCCCTCTCCCCCTGCTTGTGTTCCCTCTCTCACTGTCCTTCTGTCAAATAAATAAAATCTTAAAAAAAAATAAAGTAAAACATCAGGAAAAAGGCCATCTTGAAATTCTTAGGTCTTCAATAGGTATGTCTTATCTTAAGAGCACATGCTAAATTTCTAAGAACTTTTGAGAGAAATGGAACAAGAATCAGGTAGTCATTAGACTTCTTACTGGCAAAAAGTTCTTCAGATTTCTGAATAAAAACTATTTTAAACCTAGAATTCCCTACTTGGCTAAATTATCAATAAAATCTGAGGGAAAGTTTAAAAGATTTTTAGATTTTCAAAAAGTCAAAATATTTTCTTTTCATTTATTATTTTAAAATATTCTAAGTAGCTTACTTTATCTTTTCCATATAATTGTAATTGTTTATTATGGTAAAATAAACATAATATACAGTTTATGATTTTAACCATTTTTAAAAAGATTTTATTTATTTTTTCGACAGAGAGAGAGAATATAAGCAGGTAGAGCAGCAGGCAGAGGGAGAGAGAGAAGCAGGGTCCCCAGGAGCAGGGAGCCCAATGTGGGGTCAATCCCAGGACCCTGGGTTCATTACCTGAGCTGAAGGCAACTGCTTAACTGACTGAGCCACCCATACACCCCTGATTTTAACCATTTTTAAGTGTATAGTTAAGTGGCATTAAGTACATTCAGTTGTTTGCAACCATCACTATTATTCATCTCCAGAACTTTTTCATCATCCTAAACTGAAACTCTATAACATTAAGCAGCAAATACACATTGCTCCCTTCCCTCAGACCCTGATAACTACTATTCAGCTTTCTACCTTTATGAATTAGACTATTCCAGGTACCTCATAGAGGAATCATACAATATTTGACCTTTGTATTTGGTTTATGTCACTTGTTTTCAAGGCCCACCCCTGTTGTAGCATGTATCAAAATGTCATCTCTTCAAAAAAAAAAAAAAATGTCATCTCTTCAATGGCTGAATAATGTTCCATTGTATGTATATATCACATTTTGTTTATCCATTCATCTGTCAATGGAAGTTTGGGTTATTTCTACCTTTTGGCTATTATGAATAATACTGCTGTGAACATTGGTGTACAAATATCTGTTTGAGTCCCTGATTTAAATTCTTTTGAATAATATCCAGAAGTGGAATTTCTGGTATATGTTTAATTTTCTTAAGAAGCTGTCATACTGTTTTGCACAGCAGCTGCACTATTTTATATTCCCACCAGCAACGCACAAGCATTCCAGTTTCTCTACATCCTCACCAACACATGTTACTTTTGGATTTGTTTGTTTATAATAACCATCCTAGGGTATGAAGTGGTATCACATTGTGGTTTTTATTTTCATTAATACTTAGTGATGTTAAGCATCTTTTCCTGTGTTTATTGAGCATTTATGTATTTTCTTTAAAGAACTGCCTATTCAAATTCTTTGCCTATTTTTTCTCCAGTTTGGAATATAAGGTTTTATTGTAACTCTTTGGTTTTGTCTTTGTTTTTTTTTTTCTTTTGCCTATTTTTTAATTGGGTTGTTTTTGTTGTTGAGTTGTATGAGTTCCTTATATATTATGGATATTAATACCTTATCAGATGGTTTATAAATATTTTCTCCAATTGTGTGGGTTGCCTTTTCAATCTGTTGATCGGGCTCTTTGATATTCTAAAGCTTTTGATTTTGATGATGTTTATTAATTTTTTTGCCTATGGTTTTGATGTCTTTCCAAGTTCAATGTGATGAAGATTTCCTTGTATGTTTACTTCTAAGAATTTAATAGTTTCAGCTCTTATGTTTAGGCCTTTGATTCATTTTGATCCAGTTATTTTTGCATATAATATTAGGTAAGTGTCCAACTTAATTTTTAGCATGGAATTCCAGTTTTCCTAGCACTATTGGTTAAAAAGACTATCCTTTATCCATTGAATGATCTTGACACCCTTGTTAAAAATAATTTGGCCATGTATGTGAGGGTTCGTCTGGGGCTCTCTCCTCTATCCCGTTGGTCTGTGTCTTTTTTTATAATGCTCACCAATTTTTAAAGTGATTTATAGAAGTGTTCCAACTAAACCAAGAAAAAAGACAGGGTAGGTTTTAGGAGATAGAAGTGCCAAACCAGAAGATCAATGGTATGTAATCCCTAAATCACAGTTTTACCGAGACATAAAGAGTAACTAGTCCAAATATGAGCAAGGGACCAAAGTTTCCCAATCCAGACTTGGAAAGAGAAGGAGCTTTAATTGATTAAAGAGAATGAGAGTTTTGATAAGCTTGGCAATATGGTAAAGACATGTGGTGGAACAGAAAAAGGAGAATCCATTTGAACCTGACTATAGGAATGTTTCCTTTGAATGGCACAGTGCTCATGACATTGGATCTGTATAAAAAATATAATCCAGTCATACAAGTTGGCTCTACAGGAAACAAAATTTACATATTCATAATACTGTAAATTTTAAATTGTTCATTGAACTTTCAATAACAAAAATTAACTCATGGACAAATCAGGGACTTAATTGTACTACTAGAAAGAATGTAAAGGTTATCCATCTTTATAACATAAAAGGCATGAAATAAGGAGATGGGTTGGAGTTGAAGAGATGGATAGAAAACTGGTGTATTGGTGTCTTGATCATTTATAGTGGAGGTCAAGAGATTGATGACTGTGGTTGTTGGGTTAGGAAGTGGAGATTTAATAAGTTGTTTACAATTGCAGAGGCATCCAGTAGAAGAAGTGTAAACAGTGATAAATGATGGGGAGGTAAGGAAGAGGGGAAAGTGAAGTGGGGAGATATATGTGAGATAAACCCTCATCTATCAGTAGGATGTCAGTCGACACTGTCTAAAACTGTTATGAAAACAAACTCTAATGAGCAATGAGCACTAGTGAGCAAGTTAGGAGATTGTTGAGGCATCACAAAGGAACTAGAAGCAAACATTTTTAAGGGTTGTGTCTAAAGAGCAAACTGGTGAGTTGGAAAGATATAGCAGCAGACTCCTCAGTCTATTTGACTCTGCAACCACAGGCATATTTTGTTTTGACATTGTAAAGTGAAATACAAAGTGCAATGACAAAAGGAAATTGTGAAATCAGATTAGAATTCATAAATCAGAATAATTTGGGGTACTGATTTGATTACAAAATATTACTCAATTTACTAGAGATTCAGTGATGGACATCTTTTAAATAGTGAGGGTGCCATCTGCATTTCATCATTAGTCCTGGATCATAAACTGCTTGATAAAGAAGGTCTTCAAGCTAGAACATGAGAGAAGTAGAGCTATTAAATATTCATCTTAAAGTGTGTCTGAAATGAAAATGTAAATCATTTGCTTAAATGTTTTTCTTGAAAAATTCAATTCATAAATAACTTATTTATAAAGTGAAGGCAATTAAAAATACTGATATTATGTCTGTGTCTATAAACAGCAAAACTTCACTAATCCAGATCTCAAATATCTGACCCCTTAATCTATCCTTGGAAAACACACAAGAATCAGGATGTAAATTACAAACTTCTTAAAAGATAAAACCTCCTTAGTATTCCAAATCTATGAAGAACTTATAATACTCAACACCCCAAAAATGAATAATCCAATTAAAAATGGGAAGAAGACTGTAGGAATAGACAATTTTCCAATGGAGACATACAGATGGCCAACACACACATGAAAAGTTCCTCAACATCACTCATCATCAGGGAAATACAAAACAAAACCACAATGAGACATCACCTCATACTTGTCAGAATATCTAAAGTCAACAACACAAGAAACAACAGGTGTTGGTGAGGATGTGGAGAAAGGGGAACCCTCTTGTACTCTCTTGCACTGTTGGTGGGAATGCAAACTGGTGCAGCCACTCTGGAAAACAGTATGGAGGTTCCTCAGAAAGTTAAAAATAGAACTACCCTAAGATCCAGCAATCACACTACTGGGTATTTACCCAAAGAAGACAAAAATACTAACTCAAAGAGATACATGACCCCAATGTTTATAGCAGCATTAACTACAATAGCCAAATTATGGAAACATATATATATATATATGTTTCCATGTTATATATATATATATATATATATATATATATAAAATATATAATGAAATATTAGTCAGCCATAAAAAGGAATGGAATCTTACCATTTGCAACAACATGGATGGAGCTAGAGAGCATTATGCTAAATGAAATAAGTTAGTCAGAGAAAGACAAATACCATATGATTTCACTCATATGAGGAATTTAAGAAACAAAACAAAAAAATGAGCAAAGGGGGCAATAAAGAGAAAGAGGCAAACAATGACACAGACTCTTAACTATAGAGAACAAAGTGATGGTTACCAGAAGGCAGGTGGGGGGTGGGAATGTGTTAAACAGGTGGTGGGGATTAAGGAGTGCATGTATGTGGTGAACATTGGGTGATGTATGGAAGTGTTGAATCACTGTATTATACATCTGAAACTACACTGTATACTAACTAACTGGAATTTAAGTAAAAACTTTTAAACCTTTAAACTTCCACATCTCAGTATTTACCAAGACAGCTTCTCCTGTTCCCCCTGTTGGATATATTAAAAGATACTGACACCCGTATAGACACACAATCCCAAATTTGGGGGAGGAGTAGCCAATCTCTATGTACAGAGTTTTTTAGTAAGTAGGCAGAAAAAGGAATATAATAGGAGGTACTTCACAGCATAAAGAATGAGTTTTAAAAGCAAGGGAAGAGACACTTAAAAAAAAAAACAAACCTCAAGCGATAAAGTAAGTACCAAAGCTTTAAAAAAAAAAAATTGCAGTTGGAAGCCATTTAGTTTGCTAACAAACTGTCCCACATACCAGAAACCCCAGAAAGCTGGTGGAGCTTCAAAATTGCTATAATGAATGACAGACTGCTACCTATATGTAGATGACTTTCAAGAATGGATTTCTAACAGACCATTCTTCTGCACTCTGGACATACGTATTCAACTATGCACTGGATGTCTCCAGCTGGATAATCTAAAGGCAATTCCAACTTCTCTTCCTCATTCTCTTCTGGAAGCTACAACTCGTCCTGATTTCCTGTCTCAGTGGCATGACTCCTGTGCAGTAATCCACACTGTTCATATCTGCTGGATTTTATACACGGTTTCTTCTACTTGTGTTGTCTTCTTTTTGCACAGATCCCAAGCTGGCCAATACCTACTCATTTTCAAGACCCGATAGTGGAAGCATCAACTTGCTGGATTAAGGTTTCCTATCCTTTCTGGGTCTCAAAAGGTGGCTCATTGCACTCTGTTTAGACAGACATTTCTTGCAGTGTTTGTAGCTTGTTATCACTAAGTCTCTGTACTAGATGGTACGCTCCTTGAAGGTAAAAACTGTATCTCTTTTTTAAGACTTATTTATTTGAGAGAGAGAGAGTGTGTAAGCAGGGGAAGGGGCAAAGAAAAGGAGAGAGAGAACCTTCAAGCAGATTCCCCACTGAGTATGTTGTGGGGCTTGATATCGGGCTGTATCCCAGGACCCTGACATCATGACCTGAACCCAAACCAAGAGTCTGAAGCTTAACCAACTGAGCCACCCAGGTACCCCCAGTCTGTATCTTAATTGCCATTGGTGCTTAGTCCCAGACCTTCACTATCACCTCTATAATAGTGTTTACTGAGCAAATGAGTGAGTTATATAGAAGTTATGAAGTTATTTTTAATAAGAGCAAAGAATAGTAATTTTTCAGTTCTCAAAGGAGAAAACACAAATGTTGGATTAACATACAAAAGATGTTCAGATTTGTACCTTGTTAGGGAAATGCAAAAAAACAAAAACAAAAACAAAAACAAAAACACAATAATTTAGAATGCCAAAGATGGAAAATATTGATAGTTTCTGGGCTGGCCAGGATACATGAATCTGGCATTCTCAAACACAGTTGTTGGGACTATAAAATATTATAGCTATTATTGCAAGTAATTTCATAATAATTATGAAAATATAAAGTGTATATATTCTTTAACCCCAAAGTCTTACCTCTGGGAATATATCTGACAAAGATAAGAGGGTAGCAACTTATTAGAGAATTGTTTTACTAGCAATTTCTCCCCAAACAAACAACAAACAAACCAGCAAATGAAAATGTTCCTGGAAATCTAATTAATATGGTAATCAGTGGGTAAAATTAAGATACATCCATGCTGTGGAAAAATACAAAGAATGAAGTAAATCTACATGCATTGACTGGAAGAAATTATCTAGGGGTGCCTGGGTGGCTTAGTCAGTTAAGCATCTACCTTTGGCTCAGGTCTTGGTCTTGGGATTGGCCCTGTTGTGGGGCTCACTGCTCAGTGAGAGAGAGCCTGCTTCTCTCTCTCCCTCTGCGCCCTCCTGCCCCACTAATGCTCTCTCTCCCTCTCAAATAAATAAGTAAAATCTTAAAAAAAAAGA
This sequence comes from Martes martes, assembly GCF_963455335.1. Taxonomy (NCBI): domain Eukaryota; kingdom Metazoa; phylum Chordata; class Mammalia; order Carnivora; family Mustelidae; genus Martes; species Martes martes. Next base: position 60,179,197 of record NC_137891.1, read on the forward strand.
AATTTTCTGTAATATACTGAGTCAAAAAAACTTCCAGAATATGTATTCTTGCACAAGCAAAAGAAAATATGGAAAGATAAATTTGCCAGGGGAGACGGACAGAAGATTGATTTGCTTTGTATACTTATAAATTATTCGAATTGTTTTTTAATATTTTAAAATTAAGAACTTTAACATATGGAAAAGTACAGAAAATATAACTGATACCTCTTTTCCATCACTTAGATATATCAAATGTCAACACTTTAACATATTTTCTGCAGTTTTCTTTTTACCAAAGAATTTAAGTGTCATAGATAGAGTTAAAGGCATTTACCCATGTTCCTGTTCCCACTCTTCCTCCCAATCTCCCCAGAGATAACCACTATCTTAACATGGCGATAAATCCTTCCAATGCATGATTTCATAGTTCACCTGGGCACACATGCTTTCACAGACATCCCAGATCTCTTTTGGTGTTTAAGTTTACATAAATGGTATCATTTTTACCTATGGTTCTATTTTTTATACTCAGCATTCCTTTCCAGCTTGACCAACGTTGATGTAGTTAATTCATTTTAATTGCCTATAATATTCTGTTGTTTAGGCTTACCACAATTTACTTACTCCACTCTTGATGGAGATGAATGACATAATGAATATGTTGTCTACCTCTCTTGCGCATGTGCCAGAGTCTCCCTGGGTTATGTAGCAAGAAGCAGAATTGTAGGATCACAGAACATTTCTATTGGATCGATCAAGTTTTCTTTATTCCTCACCATTTTACCCATCAACTAATTGAGAGTTACAGATTCTTTTCTTATTTATTTAATAATTATTCTTAAATTCCTGATGTGCATTCCTTTTTTAGAATAATATGTGAAGATGAAAATTTATTACTTTTTAAAAATAATTGATAATGGTTACAGTATCATTTGTTAAATAATCTTCCCCTTCCCTGTTGCTTTATTATAAGGCTTTATTTAAAATCTTCTAATTCATTTGACGTATTCTGGTTTTTTGTTTTTTTTTTAAAGCTAACTATTTTAGTTCATAGGCCTGTTTCTTCATTCTGTGTCATCATTTTACCATGCGTAAATATATTACAGCTTTATAGCATGTTTTAATATTACTTATAGTTGCAACTGGGTCCTCAAGCTCCATCATAGCAACCTTGCCTTAAAAATACAATTTTAGCTGTTCAACTGGTTTAATCTTTTAATCTTCCACATAAACATGAGAGTTTAAAGGGATTTTTTGGGTAATATTTAATTGAGATTAGTTTAAAAGTATAGGTGAACTTCTAAAGATTGGTGACATGCATTCTTGAATCTAAAAAGCTAATAATCGGGTGCCTGGGTAGCTCAGTGGGTTAAAGCCTCTGCCTTTTGCTCGGGCCATGATCCCAGGGTCCTGGGATTGAGCCCCACATAGGGCTCTCTGCTCGGCAGGGAGCCTGCTTCCTCCTCTCTCTGCCTGCCTCTCTGCCAACTTGTGATCTCTCTCTGTCAAATGAATAAATAAAATCTTAAAAAAAAATAAATAAAAAGCTAATAATCAAAAGGTCTGGCTTCAGCTTGAACAATAGAAGCATTTTAGAACACTTGTAATCAAATTACAGCTCTTCCTGTGGTCCATGTCATGACTGGGAAATATTTTAGGTCCACCTTCTTTTTAAATCCTCTCACTCCAAATTAGTCTTTGCTCTTGTTTTTATGGCATGTTTATTTGGATTTACCGGATGTTTTCTAATGCCTTTGTTCATCCCTTCTCCATACATCCTATTCTACTCCTTCCTGGTCACTTTACTTATTCCTAAAGTACATCTGTTAGTATTTTTAAAAATATTTGCCGAAAAATGTTTTTTTAATCTAATTCTTAAATGGTAGTTTAGATACTTTTAAAACTGGAGGATCACAGCTATTTTCTCTCAGTAGTTTGACTTTGTCCCATTGGTTTTCAGCCTCTATTATTGTCTTTGAGAAAATAGCCATCAGCCCAAATGTTCCTTTGCTGATAATCTATCTTTTACCTCTGGGTGATTTTTAACAATCTTCTCATTGTTTATGATGTTTCGCATTTTTACTATGATTTTTTCCAGGTGCAAATTTATTTTTGTTCATTCCAATGAGACTAGGTGTTTTTTCGTTAATCTGCGGATTTCTATTTTATTTAAGTTCTCAGTATTTATCAGTTATAATATCTCTTAATATTCCTGTTCATTATACACTCTCCTTCTTGATTCTTTACTCCTTGTCTCTTAACAGCTGTTTCATATTTTTATCTATTTTTCTCAATGTGCTGCATTACAATGAATTTCCTTAGAAACATATTACATTTCATTAATTCTCTCTTCTACTGTATCTTACCTAAAATCTGATTTATTCACAAAGTTTTTAATATCAAATAGTTGAAATTTTTATTTCTGGATATTCCTTTTTATTTAAGAAAATATGTTTTATTTTCTTAGAACATCCTGGTTTCGCCTGTAATGTTTCCATTTAAAAAGAATTTTTAACATTCTAGATACAACTACTTTTGTGACTTTATATATACTAATATATATATATATATATATATATATATATATATATGAAAGTCTAATCTGTCTCTTTCTCCTGTCTGTTGATTTTTGCATAAGGTGGATGATTTCCTCGTACATCTTGTAATTTGGGGAGGTGAGTTTTTTTCAAAGGGGATCATTTTTTCGTGAGAACCACATGTCCGTTGGGTTGAAGCATGACCTAGAGAGGCTGTGAATTTGCTTCTGCCTGAAGTCCCAGTTGTTGGCCCACATCTGGGCTAGTTTTTGGCATTAACTTCTTATTTTGATGACTCCCTTACTATGCATTTGGTAAGATTTACAGGTACATGGCTCAGATTTCTATTTCCTTTCTCACCCACAGCTTTTTATCACTTCCCTGGACAGATGTATTGTCAGAACAACTTTTTTAAGTTCTTTTTTTTTTTTTTTTTTGCTTTCCAGTGCTCAGTTACGTGTGGGTGTCTCAGCTGTAGCTAAACACAGTGAATGGATGGAGCCCCAAAGTAATACCTTCTGTCCTGGCATGTCAGTTAAAACCCGAGTTCCTAGACCCTCCCTCTATTTCTGATCTTACATCCTGTGGGTTGCTGCAACTCTAGCTGGTGAGTTTAGCACCAGGAACTTTCTTCTCTTTTTTCCTAGCTCAGTTGTGTATTTTTTCAAGTTTAGTTGTATTTCATCCTTTATTTCTATGAATTTATAATAATGAATTTTCTTTGTTAGTCTGCAGTAGGGCCACAATGAGTTTCCCCTTAGAGTTTGAAATATTACAGGGAATAGGTATTAGAGTTGTAACTTGAAGGATAAATAAAAAAGTACTCTTGATAAAATAAAGATATTTCATATAGAATAATATTCCTTTGAAATTGATACAATTCTAGAAGTTTTGAATCTTGAGGTACTGCTCCCTTGGCTCTCTGGAAGATGCAGTTAGTCAGAATAATGTACTCCTTCAGGGTTGTGGACACTCTAGCATTCACCATACATCAGCTTTAGAAATTCATATATAACACTTTATGATACAATGTTGTATTATTTAGATTGAAAACATGTAGGAACTTATTTTATGACAGAGATAGCATCTTAACTCAGAGACGATAGGATTTTATGACAAAGATCATTCATTTTCAATGCTTGGGTAAAGCCTAAAAAGTAACCTCTATCCAGCCAAAGGCAGGTTCCATGATGCTCTGATGGCAGGTCCCAAAATGCAGACACACCATCCGAGAGAGACCACGCCATCTCAGTAGGACCGACCTGTGTTATCAAAAACAGCACTAACATAAAAACAACTTTTCTTGAATTTCATGTACCCCATGCTACTCAAAGTGTTTGACGTATTTGGCAGTTAGTCACTGATTCTCTCACCAAGTGAAGTAGGCACTGTTATTATCCCATCTGACAGATGAGAAATTGGAGCATAGATAACTTTACTCAGCCATAAATAGTAGAGCTGGGCTACAGATTCAGATTCAGGTTCTCTTAAACCTGATCCTAAACACTCTTCACATCACCTAGGAGCAGGAAGCACCAAAAATAATCCTCACCAGTTTTGCCACTTTGCCTCAGTTTTTCCTTAGTAGGGTAATTCTATTCCCAGGTTTCTACCCCCCATCCTCATGTAGAGCCACAGAAGGCATCATTCTTCTAAGTGTTCCTTTTTTCTCAACCTTTAGTATGATTATTCTTCCTGATTGAGCACCTACTTATCCTTCAAGTCCAGCTGAACCAGACCTCTTTGGTTCAGCCTTCCTTGATTTCAGGTGCAGCTTCTTAGTGCCTTGACTTGCTTGTTCACCCGTCTGTATCCCTCTTTACACAGAGAATGAGCTGCCTGTGATCAGGGATTGTGAAAAGTGTTGGGTCCAGAATCCCTGTGAAAGATGTGAATGAATGTTTGGCCATTTGCCACTGGGGTGTTTAAAAGAAGCAATCCGCAGCTACACTTGGCGGTTGTTTTCTCAGTAGAGTGGTTTAGTAGTTTCTCTACATCTTTATCTCTGAGCTCCACAGAAATGCAGAAGCAACAGGCCTACAAATGTGTCACCACTTGGGCTATAGAAATCCTTATATTCTATTAAATGAGAGAGGAAGAATAAAAATAAAGGGCTTAGGATCTGAAAATAAGGTCAAACTAATACAACAGAAATGTATACAATTGCTTATCTACTTTTACTTACTAGTATTTATGCTATATGGATATAAGTATATATATTTATATGATTATGGGCCTTATATGTGTTTGGGCGAGGAACATAAATTTAAGGGAGGGCCAATCATTCCCACACCCTTTTATCTAATACACATTAAATGTCTACTACATGCCAGTCCCTACCCTGCATTCTGGTACTTACAGGTTTACATCATGTACTTACAGCTTTTAAAAAAAAAATAACTGCAATTGCAGGGTCATAGGGAAGCTCTACTTTTAATTTCTTGAGGAATCTCCACACTGTATTGCAAGGTATGGGTGCACCAACTTGCATTCCCACCAACAGTGTTAAGAAGGTTCCCCTTTCTCCACATCCTCTCCAATACACGTTGTTTCCTGTCTTTGGGCCATTCTAACTGGTGTAAGGTGGTATCTCAATGTGGTTTTAATTTGAATCTTCCTGATGGCTAGTGATGATGAACATTTTTTCATGTGTCTGATAGCCATTTGTATGTCTTCACTGGAGAAGTGTCTGTTCATATCTTCTGCCCATTTTTTGATATGATTATCTGTTTTGTGTGTGTTGAGTTTGAGAAGTTCTTTATAGATCCTGGATATCAACCTTTTGTCTGTACTGTCATTTGCAAATATCTTCTCCCATTCCGTGGGTTGCCTCTTTGTTTTGTTGACTGTTTCCTTTGCTGTGCAGAAGCTTTTGATCTTGATGAAGTCCCAAAAGTTCATTTTAGCTTCTGTTTCCTTCGCCTTTGGAGACATATCTTGAAAGAAGTTGCTGTGGCTGATATCAAAGAGGTTACTGCCTATGTTCTCCTCGAGGATTCTGATGGATTCCTGTCTCACGTTGAGGTCTTTTATCCATTTCGAGTTCATCCTTGTGTACGGTGTAAGAGAATGGTCGAGTCTCATTCTTCTACATATAGCTGTCCAGTTTTTCCAGCACCATTTATTGAAGAGACTGTCTTTTTCCACCGGATATTTTTTCCTGCTTTGTCGAAGATTATTTGACCATAGAGTTGAGGGTCCATATCTGGGCTCTCTACTCTGTTCCACTGGTCTATGTGTCTGTTTTTATGCCAGTACCATGCTGTCTTGGTGATCACAGCTTTGTAGTAAAGCTTGAAATCAGGTAACATGATGCTGCCAGTTTTATTTTTGTTTTTCAACATTTCCTTAGCAATTCGGGGTCTCTTCTGATTCCATACAAATTTTAGGATTATTTGCTCCAGCTCTTTGAAAAATACCAGTGGAATTTTGATCGGAATGGCATTAAAAGTATAGATTGCTCTAGGCAGTATAGGCATTTTAACAATGTTTATTCTTCCGATCCAAGAGCATGGAATGGTCTTCCATCTTTTTGTGTCTTCTTCAATTTCTTTCATGAGTGTTCCTCGAGTACAGATCCTTTACCTCTTTGGTTAGGTTTATTCCCAGGTATCTTATGGTTCTTGGTGCTATAGTAAATGGAATCGATTCTCTAATTTCCCTTTCTGTATTTTCATTGTTAGTGTATAAGAAAGCCACTGATTTCTGTACATTGACTTTGTATCCTGCCACGTTACTGAATTGCTGTATGAGTTCTAGTAGTTTGGGGATATTTACCCCAAAGATAAAAGATATAGTGAAAAGAAGGGCCATCTGTACCCCAATGTTTATAGCAGCAATGGCCACGGTCACCAAACTGTGGAAAGAACCAAGATGCCCCTCAACGGACAAATAGATAAGGAAGATGTGGTCCATATACACTACGGAGTATTATGCCTCCATCAGAAAGGATGAATACCCAACTTTTGTAGCAACATGGACAGAACTGGAAGAGATTATGCTGAGTGAAATAAGTCAAGCAGAGAGATTTTCATATGGTTTCATATTTTCATATTTCATATTTTCATATGGTTTCACTTATTTGTGGAGCATAACAAATAACATGGAGGACATGGGGAGATGGAGAGGAGAAGGGAGTTGAGGGAAATTGGAAGGGGAGGTGAACCATGAGAGACTATGGACACTGAAAAACAACCTGAGGGTTTTGGAGGGACAAGGGGTGGGAGGTTGGGGGAACCAGGTGGTGGGTATTGGGGAGGGCACATATTGCATGGAGCACTGGATGTGGTGCAAAAACAATGAATACTGTTACGCTGAAAAGAAATTTTAAAAAAATAAAAAAAAATAACTGAAGTCAAAAGCTCATTCAGATTCTCTTAGCTTTCACCTAATGTCCCTTTTCTGTTGCATTCAGGAAGCCACATTCCCTTTAGCTGTCACATCCTCTTACATTCCTCCAGGCTAGGACACTTTCTCAGACTTCCCTTATTTTTGATGATCTTGAAAGTTTTAACATGCTGGTGGGGTATTTCGTAGAAGGTACCTGTTTGGGAGTTTTTCTGGCATTTTTCTTCATGATTAATTTGGGGTTATGGGTTTTGGGAAAGAAGATCCCAAAAGAGATCAAAGACGACCCACAGAGGTAGGTGTCATTCTCATCACGACATAATATCCCCCTGACTTAGAGCTGTTGATGTTGCTTCTTACCACCTGCCTGAGGTACTATTTGTCAGGTGTCTCCTCTATTTTCTCACCTTTAAATACTGTACCTTTGGGAAGGAAGTCACTGAACAGCCCACACTTAAAGATCAAGGAACGATGTTCTTCCCTCTTGAGAATAGAGTACCATAAATCATTAGAATTCTTCTACAGAGAAAGTCTGTCTTTTTTGCTTATTTATTTATTTATCCATCATTTATTTATGTTGGTATGGACTTAGAGATTTTATTTTATACTTCGGGTTATAATCCAATACTAATTTATTTTGTTCCTCGAATTATTGCCACTTTGGCTAGCGGGAGCTGTTTTCTTTGACTTCTGTGCCCCTTTGACATATTTCCGTCATTATTGGTTTTTGAGCGCTTTCTTACTTTCTGGCACTGTAGGATGCTCTGGGCTCATCTTGTATTTCCTGCTCCAGTTCTATAATTAGCCATTTCTCCAAGGATGCCTGGTTCCTGTTTTGGAGAATGGTATTAGACATCAAGATCTGGGCTGTAAATGTGCTCGTTGCTACTGGGGTGTTTTAATTCTAGGACCTCTCTGTTGACAAAGCATGGAAATACATATGTGTAAACAAATCCTTGTTCATGTGTGTGTGTATAAATATATATATGTATATATGTATACATATATATACACACACGTGTATATATGTATGTGTATATATTATATATATAAATATGTCCATCTCTATTTATAGTAAGTTATACATTAGTTCACACTGATGTCTCTAGTTCTAATCTATTATCACATGGATCATTCTGGCCTTCTCCCCTTGCTTTTCTGTAATGTCCCACTCCAACAGTGAGAAACCTGGCTCCCACCTTCTACCATCCATTTATTTAATTGTCCAGTTCCAGTATACATGTATAGCGGCTTCAGTTTATAGGCTTTTATTAAAAAAAGTTGAAGCCAGTTATTCATTTCTAAGTGCCATTATGGACTGCCTGTAGCAACAGAAATAAACATCGGCCTACTATTATTAGTGCCATTTGGAGAGTGTTAAGAAGATTAAAATAATCATCAAATATTTGTCTTACATGTAAATGGATTCTGTTCGATTCTACAAATATTTGCAAAGAGGTATCCATATTGACAGGTACTGACAAAGGCATGGGTGAATCGAAGGGACCCTTCACAAAAATAACAACACATAGTATAGGCATTCATTGAGTGACTACTGTGTGCCAAGCATTGTTCTGGCCTTTGAGGAAGCAAAGATGAGAAGCGTTCACTTTTAAGAGTTTGAAATGTAATAGAGCAGACAGATGAGAAGCAGGCACAGAACTAGAGAGAGGCACATGGTCAGAGCCTGTAAAGTATCAGAATATTTGCATAAGCAAAGAGGAGGAAGCGAGTGCTTTTTACCTGGGAGTAAAGAGAAGGTTTCAGAGAGTTGATATTTGATCTGGGCCTTGAATTCACGCAGAAATGCAATAGCAAAGAGAGATAAAGAGGAACCTGGGCCAAGGGAATAGCACACACTAAGGTACAGAGGCATGAAAGTATATATTGTTCCTAAAAAATCCTCAGTATCCTATTCGACTTATCCTGATAATATCCTATTACCACTTAGCAACATTATTTCCTGATAAACCATAAATGTAAAATATTAATGGAGCTTTATGCTTTGGAAACACGGTGACATTTATAACACCTGCACAATTTCCAGTGTGGGACAACCCGTGCAGAAGTGAGTTACTAATAGCATCCTCAGAGAATTAGCTTCTTACAACAACAGACATAGAGATTATGCCTGAGGAAGCAATGGAATAATTAGGTTTTGTGATCTCTTGGGTCTAATAGAACAAATCGCTTCATTTTTCACTTGAGATTAGCCCAATGACTAAACTATACTTTTAAAATGTCGTAATATTTATCACAACTTTTCTGAGTATGTGACCCTAAACACTATATAATCTTCTTCAAGGTTATATGAAAATAGAGAATTCTTGTAAAATAGCTATCACCAAAAGTATATTCATTTTTATCTGTTTGGGTCTATCATACTTAACAAGTTGCTTTGTCCTATTTTTACAAAAGTAACCTTCATTCCTCTATGATGACATTATGTTCATATGTTCCTTCTCCTTCAGGATTGTCATCATTACAAATAGTTTCCTATTATATCATCACTGGAATACCCACCAGCATTCCAAATCCAGAGCCATATAGTGTAACTACTGAGAATTCTTTCAACATCAACCATAATCAAAAGTTATTTTGGCAAAAATACCATCAGTAATTCCAACTTCACTCCAAAATATTAGGGCTAATCCTAGGAAAGGAAATATCATGAGGCCTAAAGATTTTCAATAATACTAATAGTAGTACCAAATGTCATCTGTTAAATTAGAATAAAGAAAAGTAACTCCAAGGCATAAAGGGAACAAACTTTGCACATAAAAAATTCCTTTATGAACAAAAAGTCAAAAGAGAAAAAGTGTAAGAACTAGGAGATTGACAGATATTATATGCATCTATATATATCCTATACAAAAATACCAAACTTGGCTAGATAGGATTTTTGGGTTTAACACATGTTTCTTTCTTTCTTTCTTTCTTTTTTTTTTTCTTTTCAGCGTAACAGAATTCATTGTTTTTTCACCACACCCAGTGCTCCATGCAATCTGTGCCCTCCCTACTACCCACCACCTGGTTCCCCAACCTCCCGCCCCCCGCCCCTTCAAAATCTTCAGGTTGTTTTTCAGAGTCCATAGTCTCTCATGGTTCACCTCCCCTTCCAAATTCCCTCAACTCCCTTCTCCTCTCCATCTACCCTTGTCCTCCATATTATTTGTTATGCTCCACAAATAAGTGAAACCAAATGATTCTTGACTCTCTCTGCTTGACTTATTTCACTTGTTTCTATTGGTATCAAGGATTGGTTTTGGTTGGAGGATTTGCTATGGCATCTGACATTTATCAGACCTTTGGGCCCCATCTACTCATGCCTTCGGTAATTCCATGGATGGGCTTGCTATAATGAAGGATGCTGGTACGCTGCTCAGATCCCCCCCCACATTCTTTTTACCTTCCTTCTACTTCAGCGTGCTCACTGCTATTAGATTGTTCCTGCACCTTTCTTCAAGAACCACTATTAGGCTACTCCAGTTGCTTCACATAGACAACTAGAGGTGGAGATGCTCAAGAATTTACCTATTCCTCCCCTAACCTGGAGCAACCCAATGGCTGATATAGAAATATGAAAGACCAGCTTACTTCCTGGAAACACAATAGATCCTGTGTTGTTATTTACACTCCAGACCTTCCTACATGATCAGGCTAAGCCTTGGTATTCACCTGAAATCACACCTGTACTTGCCAGTGAGGCCCTATAGACATGGCAAATCCTATCATGCTAGAAGGATCTGCTGGAAGATAAAAGTGCCACATGGAGTCTCTGGCAAGTCACAATAGGAATGTCACAGCACAGATTCCTGGGTTCTAGAGCAAGGTCATGTCGTCTGCAGCAGACAACTGTAAACCACTTGAAAACTTGCTCTCAATATTATTCTTTACCCTGGTAGAGATTGAGTGTCTGTACCATGGGATATCCTGTAACTATACAGACCAGGCTGGCCATCATGAGATGAGTGCTGCAGACCCACCAAGACTTAAAGCTCAGTTTTATTTCATTGTACAGTAAAGGTGATACATCTGAGTTCAGGCCCAAGGAGTTCTCAAACTCATCATTTTTGCACATGGCATCTCCTTTAGCTGTCTATGGCCTTATGGGGGATTGCCTATGACTGACTGCTGGAAGAGAAAAAAATGAGCTTGATTCATGGCTTAGTATGTTGGTGAACTAGAAATGGATTACTACTGCAATACAGTCCCATTTAAGGGTACTTCTGAAAGATAATGGCAAAGTAGAAATCTTCCTCATGACCATTTGGTGATCTACTTTGTGTTGAAATGAAAGTGCCTGAGGTAAGAATTTACTTGAATTTATGGGTGGAGGGGTCAATGTCTTTAGTGGTTGGTTAGGGCCCAGAGGAGTAAGATTGGAAGATTGGCCATAAGGTCATGGAGCGTGCATGTTGATAGACCAATGGAAGTTGGCACAAAGTGTAAGAGTCTTGGTATCACATGTTAACATCTACTGGGGAGCATCTGCTATAGAAGAGACATTAGCATACAGGTGAACTGAATAATTAGTCCAGAAAATGATGGTCACTCTCTGTCCTTGGCTACCTCAGTGCTGTGCAATGGGTTCGTGTGTGGGGTAGCTATGGCGGAACAGAAGCTATACATGGGCCGACCACCATGGATCTCTCAACAAGGCTGATATATCTTTTACTGCTGCTAAATGTCCAATTCATGAGCCACAAAGACTGACTTTAAGCCTCCAGTATATTACTATTTTGGAGGAAACGAATCAGCTACTTGGTGATAAGTTGATTACCCTAAAAAGATCCATTCTGTCCTGAAAAGGTCAGCAATTTTTCCCTATTGCAATTGAATCATATTCCAAGTATACATTTTCCTTTCTCTATGCTGATCTCAGCCTCTATCAGGTAAGACTTAGGGAGTATCTGAATACCGGCATACAATTCCACATAGCATTGCCTCTAACTTTGATAGCAAAAGAGGTACAGCAGTAGACGTATAATTATGAGATTCATTGGTTATACCACACACTAAATCCAGAAGCTACTAGCCTGACAGATTTTTTAAAACAATTTATTGTTTCAAAAAAAAAAAAGCAATTTATTGTTTCAAAAGTGTAAGAAATATCTGGTCTTCAGTACCCTTAGCAACCTGAGTTTTGACTCTAATCCTACTTTAAGGGTTTTTTTTTTTTTTTTAAGATTTTATTTATTCATTTGACAGAGACACAGCGGGAGAGGGAACACAAGCCGGGGGAGTGGGAGAGGGAGAAGCAGGCTCCCCGCAGAGCAGGGAGCCCGATTAATAGCTCTATCTTAAAGTAATAATATAAAATACAAATAAAAATTTATGTAAAATATTTGTCATAACATTACTGACAATACTAAAAAGCTGGGACAGGTTCCACATCAGGAAAATTGAGAGTTAAATTAAGATATGGAATCAGAAGAGACCCCGAATTGCTAAGGAAATGTTGAAAAACAAAAATAAAACTGGCAGCATCATGTTACCTGATTTCAAGCTTTACTACAAAGCTGTGATCACCAAGACAGCATGGTACTGGCATAAAAACAGACACATAGACCAGTGGAACAGAGTAGAGAGCCCAGATATGGACCCTCAACTCTATGGTCAAATAATCTTCGACAAAGCAGGAAAAAATATCTGGTGGAAAAAAGACAGTCTCTTCAATAAATGGTGCTGGAAAAACTGGACAGCTATATGTAGAAGAATGAGACTCGACCATTCTCTTACACCGTACACAAGGATGAACTCGAAATGGATAAAAGACCTCAACGTGAGACAGGAATCCATCAGAATCCTCGAGGAGAACATAGGCAGTAACCTCTTTGATATCAGCCACAGCAACTTCTTTCAAGATATGTCTCCAAAGGCGAAGGAAACAGAAGCTAAAATGAACTTTTGGGACTTCATCAAGATCAAAAGCTTCTGCACAGCAAAGGAAACAGTCAACAAAACAAAGAGGCAACCCACGGAATGGGAGAAGATATTTGCAAATGACAGTACAGACAAAAGGTTGATATCCAGGATCTATAAAGAACTTCTCAAACTCAACACACACAAAACAGATAATCATATCAAAAAATGGGCAGAAGATATGAACAGACACTTCTCCAGTGAAGACATACAAATGGCTATCAGACACATGAAAAAATGTTCATCATCACTAGCCATCAGGAAGATTCAAATTAAAACCACATTGAGATACCACCTTACACCAGTTAGAATGGCCTAAATTAGCAAGACAGGAAACAACGTGTATTGGAGAGGATGTGGAGAAAGGGGAACCCTCTTACACTGTTGGTGGGAATGCAAGTTGGTGCAGCCACTTTGGAGAACAGTGTGGAGATTCTTCAAGAAATTAAAAATAGAGCTTCCCGGGGCGCCTGGGTGGCTCAGTGGGTTAAGCTTCTGCCTTCGGCTCAGGTCATGATCTCAGGGTCTTGGGATCGAGCCCCACATCGGGCTCTTTGCTCAGCAGGGAGCCTGCTTCCCCCCCCCCGCCTGCCTCTCTGCCTGCTTGTGATCTCTTTCTCTATCAAATAAATAAAATAAAATCTTTATTAAAAAAAAAATAGAGCTTCCCTATGACCCTGCAATTGCACTACTGGGTATTTACCCCAAAGATACAGATGTAGTGAAAAAAAGGGCCATCCATACCCCAATGTTTATAGCAGCAATGGCCATGGTCGTTAAACTGTGGAAAGAACCAAGATGCCCTTCAACGGACGAATAGATAAGGAAGATGTGGTCCATATACACTACGGAGTATTATGCCTCCATCAGAAAGGATGAATACCCAACTTTTGTAGCAACATGGACAGAACTGGAAGAGATTATGCTGAATGAAATAAGTTAAGCAGAGAGAGCCAATTATCATATGGTTTCATTTATTTGTGGAGCATAACAAATAACATGGAGGACATGGGGAGATGGAGAGGAGAAGGGAGTTGAGGGAAATTGGAAGGGGAGGTGAACCATGAGAGACTATGGACACTGAAAAACAAGCTGAGGGTTTTGAAGGGACGGGGGGGTGGGAGGTTGGGGGAACCAGGTGGTGGGTATTAGGGAGGGCACGTATTGTATGGAGCACTGGGTGTGGTGCAAAAACAATGAATACTGTTACACTGAAAAGAAATAAAAAAAAAAAGGTATGTATATATAGCTTTGCTCAGTGGCAGTATCATAGCCAATGAGGTTTATCTGAGGCATGATTATTGCTAATTGAAAACTTTTCCCAATACCCCGCCATGACGACTTGAAATATAGTCGGCATTGGCAATTTTTGACAGTCTCTACGGAGACTCAATATATTGTTCTCAAAAGACAGTATAAAGCTTACCTGTTTATCCTGTAAAAATAAAAAAAGATGTGTACATATGGTGGAATAATATTCAACTATTAAAAATTATTCTTATTAGCAAAAAATTATTCTAACGGTTTTTAATAATTGATATAATTTTAAGGGGAAAATGCTTAAAATATTTAAGAAAATTTTAACTTAAAAGAAAACAGGAAAAAATATTTGCGCTAGCAGATACCAACATTAATTATAAAGCTGGAGTCATTAAAATAATTCAGGATTTATGCAAAGACCTACGAATATTAATGATGACACTAACAGCTGAATTTTTTTGGCTTTTACTGTGTGCCCTCTACTGACCAAAGTAACAGATAAGTATGAACTCACTTCATCCTCACAACAACAACAATATGAAATACACACTGGTACCATCTGCATGGAGAGGTTAAGGGTCTTGCCTCTCTGGAATTGAGTAAATTACTTAAAAACAGACCTAAGTGTCTGTGATACTGTGATGTATGATAGAGAAGCCACTGTAAGTCAGTGGCAAGGACTGGAACTATTCAATAAGTGATGCTGGACACAAGGCTTTCCATATATATGGGGGAAAATGACATTAGTTCCTGACCTCATACCATGTGCTGTGCATAAACAAACTCTAAAGAAACATTGAAATTATTAGAAGAACATATATAAGAAAATATTGATGACTGTATTGATCAGGGTCTGGGAAGGAAACAGGTAGTCACTCAAAAGTGGTAACCGAAGAGAGCTTAATGACTGAACCACTTACAAAGCTGTGGGGACAGTTAAGAGAAACAAATGGGGAATCATGAATTCTTCTGGGACTGATGACAGCCAACAATCCTGTTACAATCCCTAGGCTTGAAGGGGAATGGGAAGGGGTCAATTAAGGGAAAGCCAGAGCTACAGAAAAGGGCTACTCAGCAGGACCTCAGCCTGAGATAGAGGAATGCAATATTTCCAAACCTTCATATGGCAAAGAATAAATCAGGAATGCAAATACCTCAGTTTTTCTCTCTTCCTGCCTCTCAATCTGCAGATGTTTCCCGCTGGTGAGGCTCAACTGGAAGACAGAGGCCAAGTGAATCCAGCTGGCATAGAACACAGAGTAGAGAAGGGTGGAGGGTGAATCTGGAAGGGCAAACAGTGACTATCCAACAACACAATGACAGAGTCAAGAAAGGGACTTTTTGGATAAGATAAAAAAGAGCACAATTATTAGGGCATAAGGCTGATAAATTTGACTATTATCAAATTTAAAACTTGTATGATAATCCAGTTTAAAAGGCAAGAGTCAGATTGAGAGAAGGCATCTGAAACATAATAACAAAAATTCATATCCAGAAGATTCATGTATGTATAGATGTGTTTATGTGTATATATGTTTATACGTGTGTGTGTGTGTGTGTGTGTGTGTGTACCAAATATTGGTAGGCATGTGAAGAAAAGACCTCTCATTCATACAGGTGAATTGGTACACCCATTACAGGGAGAGTAATTTGGCAATATCAAGTGAAACTAAAATTGTGTATACCTTATGATCCACGAATTTCTCCTCTAAAAATATTGTCCAGACAAATTCTTGCAAATGTGCTCCAGGAAGTCATATTTTAAGAATATCCACTGTAGTGTTCTTTAAATATGAGAAGAAATTGAAAAGAACTAGGTATTATTCAGAAGGAATAAATAAATTGTGGTCTAGTCATATAATGAAATATTACCTAGCAGTTCAAATTCATAAGCAATATATTTACCTTTGACAATAAAGATAGATTTAAAAAATAGGTTGAATGAAAAACAGCTGCATTGAAGAAAGCTTTAGAACAGTATGGTGGCATTTATGCAAACATTTAAAAACAAAAATAATATAATGCAAATGTGTATGTAACAAAAATATAAAATATTGACTTGAAGGATGTGTGTCACATTTTTGAAAGGAGAATGGATCTGGGGAGGGAGAATCTAAAGTACTTCAATTTTTTAAATTATAATCAGTTAGCCAGCATATAGTACAGCATGAGTTTTTGTTGTAGTGTTCAATGATTCATTAGTTGCGTGTAACACCCAGTGCTCATCGCAACACGTGCCCTCCTTAATGTAATTCAATTTTATTTATAACCTTCTATTTAAAATGTGCGAAACCAAAATGGATTGGGCAGAGGTATACTAAAATGTTAATAGAGACTCTGGAGAGTGGCACTCTGGACAATATTCTTCCTTACTCTTTATTTTTTTCTCTATTTTTGAAATTTTCTAAAATGACCAATTGTTAATTTTATAACTTTCCCTTCCCCATGTTTTTTTTAACCATCCATGTTATAGGAACAATCATAGCAGGCTCCATTTTATTTTATTTTATTTTAAAGATTTCTGTCTTTATTTTGAGAGAGAGAGTATAAGAGGGGAAGAGGGAAAAAGTAGAGAGAATCTCAAGCAGACTCTCAAGCAAACGTGGGGCTCAATCTCATGACCCTGAGATCAGGACCTTGAGATCAGGACCTGAGCCAAAACCAAGAGTCAGATGCGTAACTAGCTGCGCCACCCAGACTCCCCACAGCAGCCTCCATTTTAGAAGAAAAACGAGTTGTGATCAGCATGGGCTATGAGGAAACCCTGGTGATATGTGTTCCTGATGCTCTCCTCTAGGCAGGTGTAAGCCACAGTGTCCTTAAGGTGAGATGATAATTTAAGATGTTCTGACTTCAACAATGCTTATAATTCTCTCCTCATGTTGTACTCAGCATGTAGAGTCATTGTTTTCATTAGGATTTTCCCAGTGTCATGTCCAGGTTAATGAAATATATGGGTGAGTCACCAGTGACTGTGTACATATTTAATGCATGTCGTCTGTTTTTAGGCATGTTCAAAAATAAAGCTTTTTGGTACTCTTCCTAAATTTATTATGCCCTAGTTTTTTTCCTCTTCTCAAAATTTTCTTACTCTACTACAGTTAGCTCTCTTAAACTGATTTCTCTGTTCCCCCATGCCTTCTTTCTCATTCATCATTTTTAAACCAGTCAAGCCCAAAGCCAAAAGGCACATTGTCCCAATGTGATCGACATGGAATTTGAAGTTGGATGTTATGGGTTTGAGTGCAGGCTCTGCTTCTAATTATTTGCATAATATTGAGCAAATGACTGTCTCTCTGAGCCTCAGTTTATCTCTAAATTGTAGATTGTATCACTTGGACCTGAGGTGAATGACCTCATCAAAATAACCAGATCACAAGTGTCAATGTGATTTGCAAACCATAAAATGCCAAAGGCAGGGTTTACCAGCTCTCTTGGACTAAGTAGGTAGCTCCAGGATACCCAAGGAGGGAGGAGAGGGGAAGGGGCTAGCCATCTCCTTGCCAAGGAGTGAGCCAAAAGATTTGTAGGAGGTGTCCCTCTCAGCAAATTACTAGTCAGTCTGTGAGCATGCACATAGAAGATGCTGTTACTCTGATGATCAGTGACCACATAATTCCTAGGTAAAAAGACAGAAGATCAATGGCACTGATCCTCAGTTTTTATAGCTTTTATAGCTTTATATCTTCTTTTCTTTTTTTTTAGAGGGAAGGGGCAGAGGGAGAGAGAGAAAATCTCAAGAGCCCATGCCCATTGTAGAGCCCAATACGGGGCTGGATCTCACAACCCTGAGATCAGGGCACAAGCCGAAATCAAGAGTTGGTTGCTTAACCAACTGAGCTACCGAGGCACCCCTAGCTTTATATCCTTCTGTACTTGGACTTCTTGACCCACGTCCCATGCATTCAATTAAGTGCGTGCTGCCATAATCCAGACCAAATGCAAATGCTAGAGTATTGATAGTCATTCCTTCAGTTTTAAAGAGCATTTTCTTATGTTCTAGGCACTGTCAGAAGCCCATCAGTGAGTGCACAGATGAAAATTTTTGTCCTTCTGGAAGAAAACAGCAATAAGCCAAATCAATCAGGAAATGATAAGTAGTATTAAAAAGTGATATATGCGTGCTGTAGAGAGTGAGGCAGGGGAGGGCTGGGGAGTAAAGGGCTGGGCTGTGCCTCTCTATGGGATGGAATGGAGGCCTGCCGAGTGTGCCTCACACACCTCCAGCTACACGGTGTGCTTGTTTCCTATTACCATAGCAAGTTACCCTAAACCTTGTCGCTCAAAAAAATACAAACTTACTATCACACAGTTTCCCTAGGTAGGAAGCTTGAATGGGCTTGGCTGGTTCCTCTGCTAAAATTGAGGAGTAGGCAGGCCTGGACTTCTATCTATAGGTTCCGGAGAAGAATTTGCTTCCCAGCTCACTGAGGTCTTTGGCAGAATTAGTTCCTTGCAGCTGTAGGACCCAAGTCCTTATTTACTTGCTGACTGTCCGCTGGAGCTTCTTGGCTCCTAAAGAACCTGCATTCCCACAACAGTTCACTAGGTTTTTCTCTTTTAAGGTTTATGTGGTTAGATTTGTCCCCAATTCAGGAGAGTCTCCCTACTTTAAGATCTCTAACCTTCATTACATTGGCCAGAAAAAAAAAAAAAAAAAAAGTAATACTTACAGGTTCCAGAGATGAGGATGTGAACATCTTTGGGGGTGGTTTGCAGAATTCTGACTTCCACAAGATTCAGGGGTGCCAGCATCAAGGCAGGCCATTCCTGGGGCACCTGAGACTCTCCAGACAGCTGACTTTGGCTTGGAAACTCCCTGAGGGCTTTGTGGAAACTTCATGGTGTGTGTGGCATTTGAGGATGCTACCACCCAACCTTCCTTCCCTCTCCCCCTCACCAGGGTCAGACTTGCATTATAGGAAATCCTCTAATAAAATTCAGGCACATTTAATCCCATCTGGGTGTCTGCCTCTTGGAAGACTTGAACTAACAGAAGACCATTCTAGGTGAGGGAACAGCAGTAGCAAAAGCCTTGAGAGGAGCCTTTCCTGCTGTACTCAAAGAGAAGAAGGCTGGTAGCAAGGGAGGATGGACTAGAATCCAGTAGCTGCAGGCAAATTTGTGGAAGTAGGTAAGGGGAACCTTTTACTCTCAGTAAGAAGGAGAGAAACTGCAGGATTTTGAGCAAAAGAATGGCATGATCTCACTTAATGTTTTACAAGGATCCTTCCTGCAGCTATTTGAGAATTAGATTGTAGGAGGGTGGGAGCAGAAATACCAGTTGGAAACTATTGCAAGATTCAGGTCAGGATGATGGAATTGCCTTAGGGTGGCAGGGTTTGAAGTGATCAGAATTTAGATGTATTCTGAAGGGAGAGACGACTGAATTTCATGAAGGACTGATTGAGATGCCAGAGGAAAATGGTGATAAGAATGGAGATGCCACTAATGAATGCAGAGAAGTGAGGAGTTGCAGCAGGCTTGAGGGGGGACAACAGGGGGTTTGGACATGTTAAGTTTGAGGTGTTCATTCAATACATGTGTGGAGATGTCAAGAGGCAGTTGGATGTATGAGTCTGGTGTTCGGGGAAGAAGTCTGAGCTGGAGATACAAATTTGGGAGTTGTCGGCAGTAAGATGGTGTTTTAAAGCCATGAAACTTAGACAAGCTTACCAGGGAGTGATTGTGGATAGCAAAAGTGTGTCGTTAATAAAATCACCTATAAGCCAGCATATCTGTATTACTTACACCCAAATATCGACATTCGAAAAGTACCAGAACATCTGTATGTTCATCTCTATATTTGAATTTCTGAGAAGCACACTGAAACACTACATCTCTGCCTAAGAACCAGTAGAATAAATTTTTACCTCCAACTTTCCTGCTTAATTAACAAAGTTGAGAACCAAAAATGTTAGATTTTTTTTTAACATAATTATTCTACCTGCAGAAATGAAACCTAATGTTACGGCCGGAGGCCAATTTGCTTATTAAGTTCACTTCTCTGTATATTTTAGACCTGAATTACATTCATTAGTATTTTCCATTTTCTTCGATCTCTGCTGCATTAGGACTAAAATAAAATCTATTTTCTTTCTCCTATGCTTATAAAAGTTGTGTTAACTACTTTGAATCAAATAGTTCTGACTGCATTCTTGCAGGGCAATTTCCCACATATACTTCTTCCACGGAACAATGCCAAGGAAACTGTCCTATTTCCATTACTGGAGAAAGGATTTACTCAGTCTGTCTACACAACCTGTACTGCAGGGGAACCTCAAGGTACACGGCTGAGGGAGCACAGAATTCAATCTCTCTGGTCTTCCCTTAGTTCCTACAAAATACAATAGATATTTATTGCAAGACCTTGATTAGACTCATGAATGTTTTGGGCTAGAAGGAATCATTACAATCACTTACTATCTCTCAACTTATAAATTATTTCAAAGATGAAGCTCTTATCAAGTATTTGCAATTCTTGCTTATGTGTCTTCTTTCTCCCTGTATCAGGTTCCTAGGGCTGCTGCAACAAATTAGCACAAATTTGGTGATTTAAAACAGCAAGAATTTATTTTCTCACAGTTCTGAAAGTCGGAAGTCTGAAATAAAGGTGTCTGTGGGGCCATGCTCCTTCCAAAGGTTCTAGGGAAGGATCCTTCCTTGCCTTCCAGCTTCTTTCTGGTGGTCGCAAGTATTCCTTTGTTAGTGGCAACATAACTCCATCTTCTTCTGTCTTCCCATTGTCTCTTCCCTCAGCATCTCTGAGTCTCCAATCTCCCTCTCCTTTATCTTATAAGGTCCACCCCAAATCTAGAAGGTTCTCATCCTGAGATCCTTAACTTAATTACTTAATGACATCTGCAATGACCCTATTCCCAAACAAGGTCATAATCATGGATACCAGAGGTGTGAAGTTTGGATCTAGGACTTAGACACATCTTTTTGGGAGATAATATTCAATCCATTACACTTTCCTTCCTACCTTTCTGTCTCTCCCTCCCTCCCTCCCTTCCTTCTGTCATTCCTTCCTCCTTGAGATGTTGATTCAGTATATATGTGGAAATGTCAAGAGGAAGTTGGCTGTGTAAGTCAGGTGTTCAGGAGAGAACACCTAATTTGGTCCCTGCAGCTGATAGGTCAGTCTCAGTCTTCAGCAGTAGCATTGGTGAAAGGGTGCTCCTGTCTTAGGTCCATGAATAGGGTTCATCTCTACCACTCGGGGTACTCTGTGTATAGTCCTCTTACATACCATCTTTGCGGTGACCACAGATGGAGCCTGACTGATGTCCCACCATTGGATTATGAAGTTTGATCTCTGGGGTGCAATGCCATGAGCACAGGTGCCTTCCCAATCTGTGCCGCTTCACAAGTCCATCCACGTTTCACCCGCAAACTCCTTGCTTCCATTCTCCTAATATTCCGGGCTCTTGATCAACCATCCAAGCCACTGGAGTCTGTTTATATTATTTCCCAGGCTATGTCTTCCTTCATATAAATTTGATGAACTGAAATGTTTGCAGCTCCACCCACTGAGAGGATTTCCCTGCACCATTATCCTTCAGGGCCAACTCTGAGTGGGACTGTAATGTAGCAGCAGTCCATTTTTGGCTGGCACCAATGTACTGAGCCAACCCATCCATTAAGTGAGGCTTGAGAATTTTCCTCCCTTATCAGCTGGTCATGGGAAAATTCCTGAGTTCTTAGGTAGAAAGTGAGGGAGCAGTATCAGTTCAATAGTAATAGGTGAAATGAGAGTCTTAGACACATGTTCATGTATTTTACTAGTGCTCTCTGGACCAGGCTGGGCTTGATCCCCATTGGATCATTTCCACTATACAAGGAATTGCTCTCACACCCACTCTACATTGTGACTTTGAATATCTGACAGTCACTGATATTGCATAGTCACTGATATTTCACTATCAAGCTTTTAGAGCCCTACTAGGGCTCAGGAGCATGCCAGGACCTAGTTTTCAAGTAATGAGTAGCCCTTTGCTGAAGAACATGAGACCTTGCTCTAGAACCCTAGGACCCTTCTGCTAGGGCTTGTCAAAGACTCACACAGTGTCCTCTCCACCACCATTCGATCTGCAAGATCCTATGACCTAAGAGGCATGGAAGATTGAACTAGAGCTTAAACCTGCTGCAGAACCCTTTACTGATTTGGGTCCCCCTTAAAACTAATAGCCTTCTAAGTCACCTGGTGGAGAATGGTTTGGGGGAATATTCTCAGGTATGGCTTAAACTGCCTCAAGATCTAATAAGGATAGATATATACCTCTTAATGTCAGGAGGTACATGGAGCAATAATTTATCCTTTACTTTAAAGAGGTTGTCTTGGCATGTCTCAGATCAATGGACTTACACAAAACTTACCAATATGATGGACCTATAAATTTATTTCCTATTTCTGATATGCAAATATGTTGGCAGAGTGTCCAGAGTACTTGCCACTTTCTGCTTAACATGAAGTTATCAGAACATTGGAGCAACGTATCATTCTGCAGAATTTTAAGACAGTCAGTGTCCTACTATGTTGTGACAAAGAGCATGAGAGTTAACAGAGCCCCAGAGAAAGACATCGAATGTGAACTGCTGTTTTCTCCGTATGAAAGCAAGCTACTTCTTCTTCTCTTTACTGATGGGGATTAAAACGAATTATTATTAGAGCAATAGCAATAGTAAGGCATCCAGAGCTTTTGTTGATTTCTTCCAACAAATAGTTGTTTGGTTCACAGAACCATTGCAGTGGCTCTAAGATGCAATCGTTTAGGATACATTTATCACCTGGCCTCAGTAAATGTCCATGACAACCCTTATGATGGAATTTGGGAAGCTCAGGTATTATCGCTTCCCCAAGCCTTGTATATAATAGCTCTCAAAAAGTGTGAATTTTCCCCTGTATTCAGTGTGAAGTTACTCTGATAAACAGCATCCCATCTCTTTGGGGAATTATTGGAGGAATATTTATTGAGTATACTTGCAGTGATGGTCAGGGTACTTCCTCAAGAAGAAAACGTCTCTGCTTCAACCAATGGCACTTGCATCTGAGATTTGACTCAGATATGGGAACTGAGCAAGGAATTGCAATGCCCTATTGAAGTAGTAGATGTTAACCTTCTTCTTGCCAGCTCTGAATTTTTTTCTTGTTTTACAAATCAAGCAATTCACTAGTCAGTTGACCGTCTATCTCATCCCTAAGATAATGATATATTAGTCATCGTGATAGATCAAGATAGGCCAATGTGCATTGTTGACCACTCTGGCTTAGCTACCCATTATGGTACTTCTGTCTGCCTTTGCAGTGTCTTCTGGCTTCTGCAACTCTGGAAGCATATTGCCTCCCCTGAAACTATAGATTCTGTTCCATGACAGCATCTCCTACTCTCTACCTTGGTGGTCAGAGGACAGTCATCATTATCCAAATATGACAGTGTCCCCAACAACTGACATTTCTTATTGCCTCAATAAGGGGCATTTAGGACACAGCCCTAAATTTCTTAATTAATCTGTTCTCTAATAAAGGACTACAGTAAAGTGTGTTTAACAGATTGAGGCATACTTGTTTGATACAATATCACATCCTCTTGACCCACCTGATTTTAACCAAGAAATACTGAACAGTTATGTGCTCTCTGTCACATCTCTCTGCTTGGCTACTCCTTAAGCTGTTCAGACCACTCACATATGACAGGGGCCACCCCAAAATGGGGAGGTGTTAATGTCTCCAAGCTCGGCCTTCAACCCCTGGGGAACAGGTGGTGGTAGAATGCTTCAGTCTCCCTTTCCTAAAGTGGGACAATTCTGATATGCATTCTGCACAGCTCCTCAGAGGACCACCAGCAAAACTGCATCCCATAGGTTAATACACTCATCAAAGCACCTTTGATTGGTCTCCCTACCATTCACTCTGTGGTATGCAGAATGGTCCCCCAAAGATGCCCACATCATAACTCCCAGAATACATTAATATATTAACTTACATGGCAAAAGAGACCTTGCCAATATGATTGAGTTTAAGGACCATGAGATGAGGAGACTGCCCTGGATATTCCAGGGGGGCCCAAGCTAATCACAGGAGGCTTCAAATGCAGAGAAACTTTCCTGGCGAGATGTGACTATGGAAGACTAGTCCTATAGAGGCAAAGTTGTTGGATTTGAATATGGTGGAAGGATTCATGAGCCAAGGAATATAGGCAGGCCTCTAGAACTGAAAAAGGCAAGGAAACACATTCTCCCCTAGGGCCTCCAGAATTGAATGCAGGCTACTGACACAATGATTTTAACTCCTTGAAACCTCTGTTCGACTACTAATCTATAAAACTCTAAAATAACAAATTTGTATTGTGTTAAGCCCCTAAATTTGTGGTAACTGGTTACAGAAGCAATAGGAAATAAATATGCCTGTCTCACTTTTCTATTTCTTCACTTCTGTTTTCTAGAATAATCTGAAATAAATTACCTGCAGCCAACTCCTTGTCTCAGAGTTCAAGCAGCTGTGCATTAAGAGACTAATGGTATAAAAACAAAGTAAATATCTAAAGGGAAGCTTTAGGAATAAGGTCAAAGAATAGGGAGACCGCCTTTATTTCTACTGGGAAGAGACAATCATTCAGTTTTCCAAGTTTTGGGCCCTGTTGGGCCATATTATTTTTAGATAATACCACAGAAAAGAACGAATACTTGGCTTAGACTCATTTCCCTTCTTTGTCAGTCTGGGTCCTTCAAGACTCAGCTAAGACACTCCTTCTTCTGGGATGCCTTTATGGGCATGGTCTAGAGAAAGATAACTTCTCTTCGCTTAGAGCTTTCTATCTTAGCATTACCATAGTGTTTTATAATTGCTTGTCTATGTGTCTGTTTTTCCTGAAATCTATTAGTCATTTTTCTTTTTCTTTCTTTCCCTTAAATCTATCAGTCATTTTTCTGTCTTCCCTTTAATCTAGTCATTTTTCATTTCTAGGCCCCAGCATGGTGCTTGGTATATGTCATATCATACCATATCACACTATATTATACTATACTATGATATATTTCACTTCATTTTAAGGCTTATTTTATTTTTGTAGATTTTTAGTTCATGTATCCTTTTTCTACTAATTCTCCCTAATGATGTTTTTGTATTTTTCTTGTTGTCTGTGAGATCTCTTTATGGAGGAGAATATCCTTTTGCAACAACTCCTCCCTTTAGAGGTCATTAAAATGAGTAGTAGTGGTTGAGCGTCTCTCCAAGGAGAGCAGTGGGAATGAGCAGAAGGGTTTCCACTGCTAGCATAAACAACCCACTGTCACCAAAGAGGCCTGACTGACCCTCACTCTACACATATCTAGTTTCACCTGTCTTTTTTTTTTTTTTTAAGATTTTATTTATTTATTTGACAGAGAGAGAGATCACAAGTAGGCAGAGAGAGAGGGGGAAGGAGGCTCCCCGCTGAGCAGAGAGCCTGATGTGGGGCTTGATCCCAGGACCCCGAGATCATGACCTGAGCCGAAGGCAGAGGCTTAACCCACTGAGACACCCAGGTGCCCCTCACCTGTCTTTGAGATGGATGTGAGGCGAGGATATGAATAAAATTAAGAAATGATTCGGGTTTGAGTAACTCTGGTATCATATTCTCCCTCACTACATTGCTAAATCTTTATGGGGAGAGATTATATCATTATTCTCAGTATGACCAGTGCTCCTGTGCTACCACATTGTTTGGTACATAGCAAGAACTAATTCAATGTTATCTAAATATTAATCAATCAGTAGTAAGCATTATGGAAGAAGAAGGGACTTCAGAAATTATCCCATGCAGAATTTCCTAAATTATCTCTGTTTTCTTCATAGTAATATCATGACATTGTACTTACTGATATCCAGCACATACATTTTTCTAAGGATTCATCATATTCATTAGCATACTAAAGGCCCTGAGAAGTTCCACAGTTTAGAAACATTTTATTCTGTTTAATCTGGTATGAAATGCTCTCCCCCCCCCCTTTTTTTTTCTTAATTAACAGAATGGTAATGTTGTGCTCAAGACTATTGGGAAGAGCAATTCTGTTCTAATCACTTAATGTAGCAGAATATTTAGTGAGCTAGTTAAGCTTCTCCTAGCTGGTTGATAGCAGAGCTGGGGCTAAAACGCAGTCTCTTGAGTTGCATTTCAGTGCATTTTCCCACTGTAAGATGCAGCAATTGTCACTCAGTGGTAATGATTGGTGGCACAGGTTGGAATGCCCCTGCTGCTAAGGGAAGGAGACTAAAGAGAAAGAAAACATCAGCAGCACTTTATGGAAAACTTTCAAAGAGACACACATCATCCATATTGTACTTTAAAAAATTTAGGAATGACAGAAAATTATTTTCATTTGCAAGTTTAATATTAATGAGAGTGGCATATTATTTGAAGCAATGCCAATTGCAAAGTGCATTAGAAAAGGGGACCTGAATGTCTTATTTGAAGAAAAGAAAAATAATTTAAAGGAAAGCTAGGTGATGAAAGTCTAAATCAGACATGAAGTCTAGGATGAGAGCTTGGCTGGGAACACATTTTCAGTTTCCCATGATCCATAAAAAGTATAAACAAAGTGGAACAAAAGACCCAAATAAAGTCTTTTTATTAGTTTAAAAAACTGAATCTACCTGTTTGAAGAAAATTAGAGGAGGATACTATTCATTGAACGCTTCTTTTAATCACCTATCATAATATGTTATTTTACCTAATTGTCATAAGACATGTGGAAGATGACCATTATCGTCACCCCTCTTTACAGATAGGTAATTGAGGCATAAGAAGGTTAAATTTCTATAGAAGTCAAAATTAGGAAAAAATACAAGATCCATTGAATCTTAAAGTCCAAGTTCTTTCATCATTCCATGGTACATATACTAGTTTTAGCTCTCAAAGGAAAATACTGAAACAAAGACCTTGGGTCTTTGAGAATATCCAGGACATGTCGTCCAATGCTTCCATTCTGAGTCTTCAACAGAAGGGTCTGATGGTGCTCAGGAGGCTGCAAAGTCTGTATTTGGGGGTGAAGCTGCAGCTTCTCTAGGATCCAAAGGCTCTGCTTGGGTCACAACCTGCAAGGTAGTAAACAAAAACAAATACAAGGGAAAAACAAAAGCAAAAAGAAACTAGTCATTACAGGGAAGGAAGCAATTAAACAAGAGACAGATTAAAATTTTTTTTTCTTCTCAACCTTTCTCAGTAAGCAGAGCAGAAAGCTGTCATAAAATATTAGGCATTTCAAAGGAAATTTAAAAAAGAATATTGCCAGTTAGGTGTAGGCTAATCAAATGGCCTTTACAACAAGTCGACAGTTTTCCCCTAGAAATGGCTCAGTAAGCCAGTTTGTATGGTGACTGCATTTTGAAGCAGATTAAGGCAAACATCTTAATAAAATATGCACAGTATCTCTTTGTGCTTTCAAAGTAAAAAGAGATGATTAGCGTTATGCTAAACACCTTCAATAATGCAATTTTTTATCTCTGCATGTGGAATCTTTTGCCAGTGATGAAAGATTATGCTATTTTCTGAAATGGCCTTTCTCTTTCCATCCATCCAGATGACAGGGTAATAAGACAACATGGGGTGCTCACAGTATCTCTCCCCCTGTCCTTCGTTGCCCCCCATCCTCCCTGCTCACTCAGCCAGCTTAGTTACTTCTTAGCCCTTCCCCTCTACGTCTGTCTCTTCGATATCAGACTCTCAAAATCCTCTTTGGGGCCACCATCTGTGCCGCTTCTTTGCTGCTATTACATCGACTCACCTTTCCTAATGGGTTCGGACTGTCACACTGTTCCACTCTTACTTGCTGTCCCCCTCAACCGGGTTTCCCGATCAGATGGAGCTAAACAGCAATCGGTGCCACCCTAGGTCCTTTGCATTTTAACCTTCCTTCCCCCTCCTCCAACCCGCCGTCCTTCCCTCTGTTAGGTTCTTACTCCCACGAGCCTGTGCGACTCCCACTGTCTGCTTTCTTTTCTGTTCTTTAGGCTTCTAGCCTCTGAAGAACAGAGACCATGAAAGTACACTGAGTAGGGATCCCATTTGATGCCAACCATGCAGCACTGATTAATTCTGTAGTTATCTAAAATTATTAGTTAATTGAATGTCTCTCCCTGAGGTAGCTTCCTAAGAAAACATTCATGTATATCCCTCCACATGCCAACCAGTCTCAGGCATCCTTGGACAATGACAACTAGCAGGGCAGACTGAACTCTACCCCCTCAAGCAGGATCTCTAATGAGATCTCTCCACCAACGTAGGCTGTCTGCACAACCCTCAGCTGAGTGTTTTTATACAACATGTACTATGTACGCCACCCTGGCCTCCCTCTCTGCCATTTATTTGGTATTTTATTGAACCTTTCAACACAAAATAGCATACAATTGATAATGAAACTCTTGCAAATGAGCAAAGGAGGAGGATCGTGCTGGTTTTCAGAGGGCAAGTTTAAGTTATATAATTAGATAATTCAAATGCTTTTGATTTCAAGTAACAGAAAATCCTGACCCAACGTGGCTTAAATAATAAAGAAAAATATATTACCTCACCTAATTGGAGGTTAGATTTCAGAACCGTTACAGTGGCTCAACATCATGAAGGACCTTGGTTCTTTATTTGTTTCTTTGCCTCCTCCTTATGTTAGCTCTGCTCTCAGTTTGTCTTGCCTTATGACTATAAAATGGCTGGAGTGGTTGCAGAGATGTCAAGAGACAGCAATGCTCAGAGACAGAAAGGTACTGTCTCTTCCAGGGCCTCCTTCTGTGGCGTGAACAAAGAGTTTTCTAGACCCTTCCCCAGTAAAATCACCATGACTTGGCATGGCTACCAGGACCAGCTACCAGTTACAATTTACCTTTGGAGCTGGAGATGAGGAAAAAGGTTGGACACCTAAACAACTCCAAGGATGAATCTTAACTGACTCAATGTCATTTGCCCATGGAAGTCATGATACATTATTGCTGGTTCCAGAACCCCAGTTCTGGCAGCTCTTCTTGATACTTCTGCAACCTTCCTTGGTGCACAGAAATCAACTTTGCTGCCACAAGACCCTGAAGTGGGTCCTGAAAATCCACTCTGTGACTGAGACCCGATCTATGTGTACCTCTCAGGCCGACAATGTCATCATCCTATTTCTGTTCCATCCTGAGTAGCCCTGTCTGCTGAGATGCATGATGTTGCCATTTTCCTCTTATTGTTCCATCCCTCCCTGAGGGTCTGTTCAGGAAGAGAGACTCTGATCTCTACTCTCAGATTCTACAATCAATCTGGACATTGTATTATCACTTACGGTCCCCTACCCTTTCCTCTCTCCCAGAGCTCAGTCCAAATGGCACAGAGTTCAATGAGTATCTAAACTCCCTTTCCTCTGAAATTTCCTTCATACTCCCATTGTCTTTGAGAATCTTTGTAAAATCTTACTGATGTGAAGTCATGCTCTGATTTATCGTAATTTTATTTGTACCAAATTCTTTCAGCACCTAATCTTATGAAAGTCAAAGTGTACATAGGTATATAGGAGAAGGAGCACTTAAGACTGAGTGGCAGAATCTTAGAAAGCTTTATGGGCAAGGTTTTTGAGGAGAGATATAAAGGATGAATAGGAATTTTCAGGAATAGTGAGGTAGGGAGTGGTTTTGATTGACATTGCCCAGATGATGAATGCTGTTGAGCACCTTTTTTATGTACCTATTGGTTACTGCACGTCTTTTTTTGGGAAAAAAAAATTTTATTTAGATCTTCTGCCCATTTTAAATTAGATTCTTTATTTTTTTGTTATTGAGTTATAGGAGTCTTTAAATATATTTTAGATATTAACCCCATATCAGATATATGACTTGCAAATATTTTCTCCCATTCAGTAGGTTGCTTTTTCTTTTTCTTTTTCTTTTTTTTTTTTTATGGTTAGGAAGTTCTTGCTCTTCTCTAAGAGAATACTGACAAGACCACACAGTATGTTAGCAGTAGGAAAATGGCAGTGGTACGGGTGATAAAAGAGGAAGTTCTGATAGAAATTGATAACTGATTCAATATAGGGTAAGGGAAAGGACAAATTTAGGGTGACCCTCAAGTTTCTGGCTTCAGTAAGTGGACATTTGTGTGCCATCTAATATGACAATAGATGTCAACCATAGGTATGCTTCTGAACATGTTGAGTTGGGGAGGTTTCCGGGTAGCGTAGAATCAAAGGCATCAACATTGGACATAAGGCTCTGGAAAGGGCAAGTCATTTGGGCTAGTTATAAATTTAGGAGTCATAAGTACCAAGATTATAATTAGACCCATTAACATGTATATGATTGTCCAAGGGAATATTTAATATGAGGAAGGGAGGGGATGAGAAAACAGACGAGAGAGATCCTTGAAAACATCTACAGTAATGATTGGACACCATAAATCTGTACTGGTATCCATCCGCAGGACCACGTGGTATCTGCAGTGGTACTAAGCAACCCAAGTATAGGAAGGGAGAAGGGTATATAGGCTTCTTTAATTTCACTTTCAAATCAAAAACTTCTTAATCTTCATTCTCCCTTTTATCTGTGCCTGTCTTTTTGCCTTGACTAACTCATCATCCTTGCATTTACTCCCAACGCTTCCAGCATTTGCAGGAGTCCTCACTCATTGACCATATTTATGCTTATATTGTTGCATTGTTCTTCTCTCCTTCTGCTGATTCCCTCTCCTTTTCCTACAAGATCCTGGCTCTCTAACTTAATAAAACACTTCCAGCCTCCTCTTGCCGTCCTTTGTTCAAATCTGTTCAATCACTTATGTTATAACCTCACTTGTTTTATCTATTATGGAGAGGGGGGAGTTAAGATCTCTGACTATAATTGTGAGTTCATCTATTTCTTATTTCAGTTCTGCTTCATGTATTTTAAAGCTCTGATATTAAATATGTAGAGTGGGAGGAGGTCACTGAGGGAACACGGCTACTGGTTGACATGTGAGCTGGCATGATAATGACATTATCATTATTTTTTGTTTCAACAATTATATATATTTTTTAAAGACTAAAAAGTAAGAAAAGTTTCATTCCTAGGAGTTTATTATGTTTTGTATGTTCATCTTGAGTAAAACAAGAAGATCTTCAGGGACCTTAAATTAATATGTCCACATTTGCTGCCTCAATTTTATTTTTCCTTTCTGATGAGACTACAGTGTTAATTTGGTAGGAAAAATGTTCTCAACTTTCTTTCCAAATGACTGTACACCTCGGTTTTGCAATTTTCAATGTGTTGGAGAAGTAGAAAAATTTCTTATGAATTGTGAAAAGTACTTCATAGAATAGAACATAAAGTAACTTCCCTTGTTCATTTACATGTTGGATATTCCTTAATGAATCAATTGATGATTATAATAATATTTTAGAAATAAAGTATATCATGCTGAGAGATATAGAGTAATTTTACCTATATTTATAGAGATATTAAATGAAATATAATAACCTGTCCTGTATTTCCTACTTTGCCTGAAAAAAAAAAAAAAAGAAATCATGTTGACTTGTGCACAAGGTAAAAAACTACCTGTTGTTTTATTTGTATTCTTCTCTTTTTCTACATTTTATAAATCTCAAAAATATAATTGAAGTTACTGTACACTTTGGTGAACTGAAATAAGAAAGAGATCCTTCAATGTAAGTATTTAATCTAAAAGAATGAGAACAAACTAGAATAGATAGCACATGGCTTGAGAGAGTTTATATAATGAAGAAAAGAAAAAAAACTAGTGAGCCATGATTAAGAATAAGTATGACATTTAAAAATTTATGAAAATATGAATAATGAACAGAGAATCTTAAAGTAACTTAATTTTTTTAAAAAAAACTTTTTTTAGTGATAGCTGTATGATTTATACTGGTCTCTCTGATGCATACACAACCACTGTCAATATAGATGATGATGGGTTTTAAAAATTTCAAGGGGCGCCTGGGTGGTTCAGTCAGTTAAGTGTCCAACTCTTCATTTGGCTCAGGTCATCGGGATCTCAGCGAGAAGATCTCAGGGTTATGAGATTGAGCCCTGCATTGGGCTCTACGCTCAGCAGGGAGACAGCTTGAGATTTTTTCTCTCTCCATCTCCCTCTGCCCCTTCTCCCCCCGCAACTCTCTCTCTAAAATAAATAAATCTTAAAAAATATTTGTTTAAATAATTACTCTCAAACACCTACTTTTCATAAATATTCTTGCCTCATGCATTTTGTCATATCAGTGTAGCCCTGATAAAGAGAAGTGACATTTACTATAACAAAAGAAGCATATCTGTGTGTGTGTTATAACATGTATGGTTATTATTAGGTTCTAAACAAAAATAGAATCTCTGTGACATGTACATAGTTATTTCAGAAAAAGCTGTTTGGTATTTTTTAATTAGTTTAAGAACTTACCTAAATTAGTCAAGATTGTGCTTACTTCAACAACACACATACTAAATTTGTCAAGATTATTACAGGCTGCATGGAAGATGATTATACTGCACATAATTTGCACTATAAATATTTGCATTCAATCTACCAACAACTTTTCCAACCCCTGACATAACTGTAAAAGGATACTAGTCTACCATTGGGCATCATTTTTTTTATACAGAAAGAATGGTGGTAAAATAAGTGCTTCTCGTTATATATAGGATAATGTTCAAATGTTTTTAGAAAATTGGATTTAAAAAAAAAGAAAATGGGATTAAAAATTCACTGGAAAGAGAAATAAAGATAATATAAAAAAGATCAATATAATAAAATTTTTTTTAATTATCAAAAAGGATAAATCTGTGGTGATATGGAGCAGCAGAAAAAGACAAGTAGCATTAGAAATGACAAAGCATATATGGATGTGAATCCAGCAGAGGTTTAAAAATCAATTAAGTAACATTAAAAACAATCTTATTCCAATACGTTTGCAAAGCTAAATGAAATTTATATACCTCTGGAGAAATGTAACTTACCTAAGAGAGTCAAGAAGAAATATAAAATCTGAAAATACACATAGCCATTAAATAAATTAAGAGTTAAAATTTCTTTACAAAGAAAACACTAGGTTCAGATGCTTTAATGATGCAGCACCATCATACATTCAAGAAACAGATGATTTCAACTGCTTACAAGGTTTTCTGAAACACAGTAAAAGGAAATACTCCCTGTGGTAGATTTTAGGTGGCTTTCTCACTAGCTTTGGGCTTGGATGTGTGAGTATCAGTTTCAAGGAGTAGCTGTTCTTCAGGCTAGTCCTGGAGTGAGAAGACATCTAGAACTCAATGGAGCACAGCCTAGTGCAGCTTTTCTGAAGCTGATCTGCAGACCCTGGGCAAGAAGTAAATATTTCATATTTAAGTCATTTCAATTCTGCATTCATTTGTTACCAAAACATAAACTGACTATATAATTCCCTACTCATTCTAAGAGATGGTGTAACCTAGAAACATTAACCTGAACAGGACAGTAGAATAACAAATATATATATAGTAAAATTTCATTCATGCTTAAAGATGCAAAAATCCTAAATTTGATAATAGCAAACTTAGTGATGTTTAAAAAAGATTGTACCTCAACCGAGTTGGAATTCAAGGAAGGCTTAACATTGGAAAATCTATAGCTATCATTCATCACTCACATTACCAGATTAAAGGGGGAAAAGGATATGAAATCTCAAAACATGCAGAACATTTAATAAAATATAACATTTATTCATATAAAAAAACTTCTTAGTAAAATAGGAATAGAATGTAAACATTGTTGTCCATGGTGAAGCATTATAAAAAAGACAACCATACTCAATATCACTGCTTCTTTTCAACAGTGTACTCAAGGTCTTAGTACAGCAAAACAAGATAAAGAATTAAATAATTGTGGAAGAAAAACAAAACTGGTTATATTAACAGTATGATTACTTCCATAGAAAACCCTAATAAATCCTATAGGTAAATTTATAGAACTAATACCAATAAAGGATGTCTGGACTCCCAGTTTTCAGTATGGCATGTAAGGAACTTAGAAATCATCATTCCAGACTAAAAACAACTAAAACTGAGACATCAGTTCTTTTTGGGTCCATCACCGAAGTGAGTTTACCTGGAAAACTGCTGCCCTCACAAACTGGAGAGACAGCTGGGTGAAGACAGAGAATCACAACTTGTCAGAATAGAAGCCCACAAACAGACATTTTCACAACAACCAGTATCAGGCTAGGAAAAC
Organism: Martes martes; assembly: GCF_963455335.1. Classification (NCBI taxonomy): domain Eukaryota; kingdom Metazoa; phylum Chordata; class Mammalia; order Carnivora; family Mustelidae; genus Martes; species Martes martes. The sequence goes on from NC_137891.1 coordinate 60,213,440, forward strand.
CTAAACTGTAACTGACAAATTGCTAGAGACTCAGAGAGAACAAGTGTGAGGGTATAAAAGTCAAGAGGGGCCCAGAAATAAAGAGGCCCTCACACTTTTGTTTTACCTCCAGGACTTCTAATAGTTCCTCACAGTGAATAAAGGAGAAAAATCCACCCCCCTCCTCACTGTGCTTCAGGCAAGGGGAGGGTAAATGTAACCATTTTGAAATATTCGAGAGCATTCTGTTCTCCTTAATAAGGCCTTCCCTCCAGAGAAACTGTTTTACCAGAGTATAATCTATTGGCGTTTTATCAGTGTCTAACCTACCCAGAGAAGGAAAATACTGATCTTGAGCTTCTCTAACCTTCCATGTGGGAGAAGGGAAATACCCAACCAGAGCCCACTCTAGCCATCCTTTCCCACTTAAGGGGGATAAAAAACTGAGAAGCATTTATGGAGTTCATAGCTGACAAAGGCAGACTAAAAGACCAAGACCTAACATAGGGCTATATAACACTTCCCCTCTCCAGAAATGTTACCACCACATAACTAAAAGTATACTTACTGGAGTACACTGTGTCTGTTTTTCAGCAAAAAGTTGCAAGGCATACTAAAAGCCAAAAACACAGTTTGAAGAGACAGAGCAAACATACAGAATGAGACTCAGATATGGCAGTGATACTGGAATTGTCAGAATGTGAGTTTAAAACAACTATGATTAATATGCTAAGGGCTCTAATAGAAAAAGTAGACAACATGCAAGAACAGATGGGTAATAATGTAAGCAGAAAGATGGAAATTCTAAAAAGAACACAAAAAAGAAATGATAAATATAAAAAACACTAAAATAGAAATGAATAAGGGCTTTGATGGGCTTATTGGTAGACTGAACATAGCTAAGGAAATAATATCTGGGGTTGAGATATATCAATAGAAACTTCCAAAACTGAAAAGCAAGGAGACTAAAGATTGAAAAAAAAAAAAAAGGAACAGGATATCCAGGAACTGTGGGGGCAAATATAAAAGGTATAATATATGCATTTTTTGAATACTATAAAGTAAAGGAAGAAAGAAAGAAATAATAGTTCCTCCTTTTCTCAATGGCTGAGAATTTCCCCCAATTAATGGCTAGACACCAAACCACAGATCCAGGAAGGTCAGAGAACACCAGCAGGATAAATGTCTAAAAAAGACACCTAGACATATTATATTCAAACTTCCAAAAAACCAGAGACTAAAAAAAAAAATCTTGAAAGAAGAGGAAAAAAATACCCACAGAGAAACAAAGATAAGAGTTACATCTGACTTATCCTTAGCAAACATGGAAATAACAAGAGGGTGCAAGTCAAATATTTAAAATGTTGAGAAAAATACCCCCCCCAACCTAAAATTTTGTACATTGCAAAATCATCCTTCAAAAGTGAAGGAGAAATAAAGACTTTATCAGACAAACAAAAATTGAGGGAATTTGTTGCCAACAGACCTGTTTTGTAAGAAATGTTAAAAGAAGTTCTTCAGAGAGAAGGAAAATAACATGGTTTGGTAAAAGATCTACACAAAGAAAGAAAGAGTATAAGAGAGGGAATAAGTGAAGGTAAAATAAAAAAAATTTTTCTTGTTCCTAATAAATCTAACACAATTTGCTCAAAATAATAATAGCAACAATATATTTTATTATACATGTATATAGATGATACAAGGGACAGAAGAGAGGAATTAAGAATATTTTGTTTTTAAAAGGTACATGCAGGGTGCCTAGGCGTCTCAGTCGGTTGAGTGTCTGACCCTTGGTTTGGCTCAGGTCATGATCTCAGGGTTGTTAGATCAAGCCCAGCATAGGCCTCTGTACTCAGCAGGGAGTCTACTTGCTGATTCTCTCCTTCTGCCCCTCTTCCCTCTTTCACATGCTCGTGCACACTCTGTCTGCCTCTCAAATAAATAAATAAATATTTTTTAAAAAGAGCACTTGCTGGGGTGCCTGGTTGGCTCAGTGGGTTAAAGCCTCTGCCTTTGGCTCAGGTCATGATCCCAGGGTCCTGGGATCGAGGTTCGCATTAGGCTCTCTGCTCAGCGGGAGCCTGTTTCCCCCTCTCTCTGTCTCAGCCTGCCTCTCTGCCTACTTGTGATCTCTGTCTGTCAAATAAATAAAATCTTAAAAGAAAAAAAAAAGATAGAAAGGGCACTTGTACTCCTAAGGAAGTGATGGAGTGTTATTTGAAGGTGGACTTGAATTAGCTGCAAGTTCAAGAGTAACCCTAAAAAGAGTATAGGAAAAAAGTATGCTTTCTCTGGTAAGAAAAGAGAGAAAATAATATTATAAAATGCTTAATTAAAACCAAAAAAGAAAAGGTGTGGAAGACAAAAATAGGAAAAAGAGTAAGGGCAACAACTACAAAACAGTAACAAATATGGCAGATATTAATCCAACTGTGTGAGTCGTCACTTTGGAAGTCGGTGGGCTAAATGCACCAATTAAAAGACAGAGATTGTGAAAGTGGATAAAAAGCAAGCCAACTATATACTGTATACAAGAAACTTACCTTAAATATAGAGACACATATAGGTCAAAAGTAAACGGATGGAGAAATATATGCCATGCTAACACTAATCAAAAGAAAATGGGAAGAGCTTTCTTAATTTCAGACAGGGTAGACATCAAGAACAAAGAAAGTTATCAGGAATGAAGAAAGGGATTACATAATGATAAAGGCATCAATACTCCATGAAAATGTAACAGTCTTTACTGTGTGTGCACCTAACAACAGAGCATCAAAATATGTGAGGCAAAAATTGATAGGTCTGTGAGGAGAGAGAGATAAATCCACTATTATAGGTGGAGATTTTAATACCCCTTTAACAGAAATGGACAGGTCTAGCAGGCAGAAAATCAGTAGGGTCTTAGTTGAATTCAATAGTGCCATCAGTCAACAGGATATAATGGACATCTACAGAGTATTTCATCCAATGACAGAATACACACTCTTCCCAAACTCACCGGGAACATTCATCAAGATAGACCACATTCTGGGCCATAAAACACAACTTCATAAATTTAAAAGAATAGAAATCATACAATATATAGATACAATATAGATCACAATAATGTTAAACTAGAAATCAACAACACAAAAATAGATGGAAAATCCCAAAATACTTGGGGAGATCAGACAGCACACTTCTAGATAACATAAGGGTCAAAAAAGAAATCTCAAGGGAAATTGAAAAATATTTTGAACTAAATGAAAATTAAAGTACAACTTGTCATCTCTTCCTGGCTTGCAGACAGCCAACTTCTCACTGTGTCCTCACATGGCTTTTCTTTTATATATATAGAGAGAGAGCTCTGACATGTCTTCCTCTTCAAATAAGGACAGCAGTCATATTGGATTGGGGCCCCACCCTTACTATTTAATTTAACCTTAGTTACTTTCTTAAAGGAGCTTTCTGCAAACAGTTATGCGGGGAGTTAGGGATTCATTATATGAATTTGGGGGGATGTGATTATCTCCATAGCAATGAGGATATAAAGCAATGAGAACTCAAACCCCTGGTAGTGGCATGTGTGACAAATTGTTTCACCTACTTTAGAAAACATTTGACAGCACCCCAATGGTTGAAGTTGTACATTCCCTGTAGCCTAGCAATTCCACTCCTAGGTATAAGAAACTCATACAGTTACTAGGTTTAGCAAACAAAAAAGCAGGACACTTAGTTTATTTAATTCCAGAGACACAACTAATAAATTTTAGTATTAATATGTCCCAATTTTGCATGGGGACATACTTAAGCTAAAAAATTTACTTGTTTCTGGGGCACCTGAGTGGCTCAGTGGGTTAAAGCCTCTGCCTTCAGCTCAGGTCGTGATCCCGGGGTCCTGGGATCGAGCCCCGCATCGGGCTCTCTGCTCAGCGGGGAGCCTGCTTCCCCCTCTCTCTCTGCCTACTTATGATATCTCTCTCTCAAATAAATAAACAAAATATTTTAAAAAATTTACTTGTTTCTCTAAAATTCAAACTTCATTGGATGTCCTCTATTTGATTTGGTAACACTAGAAACTCATACATATGTGTACCAGGAAACATGCGCAAGATTGTTCCTAGGAATATTGTTTGTAATATAAAAACAAAGTGGGAATAACTCACACATGTATGAGAATTCACACATGGGGAATGTGTAAATAAATTGTGGGGTGTGAGACAGTAAATGTGGATGAGCTCTTGTTATACACATTGTCTTGGATGAATATCACAACCTCAACAGAGGGAAGGAAACCAAGTCACAGAAGAGATATACAGAGAGATTCCATATATGTAGCCTCAAAATTCTGCAAAGGGAAGCAATATATTTTTAAAGATTCATATAAATGTGGGAAAACAATGCAGGAAAGTAAGGGCAAAATGAACATAAAATTAAGGATGGTGATTACTTCTGAAGAGAAAGAAGGACAATGAGGTGGGGAGGAACACACAGGGTGCTTCAAAGATATTGCTAAGATTTTCTTTCTTAATCTGATTGCTGAGCACGTGAGTTTACGGTTTGTCATCTTCTTTCATCTCCCCAGCTATGGTGAACAGAAAGGCACCTGGGAGTCCCACCTGCAGACCACACAGCGGGTGGGTTTGCAGGGCAGGCTGGGGCCAGCAGGTGATGAGGAGGAAAAGGAAGAGCTGAGCGGCTCCTGTGAGGAGGAGGGAGAAGAGGACTGGGCTGCAGCTGAAGGGGAAGGGGATGAGGACATCCCAACGTCACCTCCAGGGTCTGGCATGGCTGTCTAAAACCCTGTGCTGGGCTGGGTGAGAACGAGTGCTGAGTCCCTGTGCCGTCTGCTACCCCCAGTATCTCTGCTTTTGGACTGACCTGGAGGTATCTCCTCTCTGCCACCCAAGTGGGGAATAAAAATGGTCTGTTTTATTAAAAAAAAAAAAAATCATGCATCTGTGTGGGTGGGTGTATTCTTTTAATGTCTGAAACGATATAATAACAGTTTCTATTTAATAAGGGTTTTTAGAAAGATTTATTTATTTATTTAGGAGAGAGAGCTAGGTGAGAAGGGGCAGAGGAAGAGGAAGAGGGAGAATCTCAAGTAGACTCCTGGTTGAGTGAGGAGCCAACCAGGGGCTGGATTTCATGACGCTGAGATCACAACCAGAGCCGATATCAAGAGTCCCACACTAAACTGACTGAGCCACTCAGGTACCTAATAAGGGTTTTAATAAATGATTTATGTTATATATATATATATATATATATATTTCACTCATTTATGAACTACTATATTCCAGATCCTACACTAGGGCTCAACAATCCTCTAAAGGACAACAATCCTCTAATTTGGTATTATTGTTTTTTTACCCTCACTTTAGTGTTTTTTTGTTTTGGTTTGGTTTGGGTTTTTGGTGATGGTGGTGGTGTGTGTGTGTGTGTAGATTTGTACGATGCCTGGTATGGAGAAAATACCTAGTAAATGACAGCTGGTAGCATTACCATATATCTTCGAGGGGTAGATATTGATTTAGTCAGCATAGTTAGTAGATTGTGACTCTAGGGCAGGACTTGGTGTGATTTCAAAGTCCAGGTCTTTCTCCAGTTTATTTTCCTGTGTAAGGTCTTGAGTTCAAAGGAAGAAAATGTACTCAGAGCATGCCTTGCTACTCAAGTTAATTTTTTTATTTAAGATTTTACTTATTATTTGAGAGAGAAAAGAGCATATGTAAGCATGATTTGAGGGAGGAACAGAAGGAGAGAATCCCAAGGAAAGTCCCCATTGGGCATGTAGCCTGACACAGGGCTTGATCCCAGCACCCCAAGATCATGACCTGAGCCAAAACCAAGAGGTGGATGTTCAAATGCTCAATCTATTGAGCCACCACATGCCCCTCAAGTTGAACTTCTGTGTCTGTGAGCATGATGTGCACCCTGCTGGAAGAGACAGTGAAAATGGTAGCAGGACAGAAAACAACAGAGCACTTGGGATGTGATGAGGGTAATTGCTGTTTGTAGATATTTTGTGGCCATTTCTGTGCACATGTGTATAATGATGTAAAATATCATTTTTGCTTGTAGGTTGCTTGAAAATTTGAAAGCCTGTGAAAAAGAGAAATCATTATTTTCCCTCCTAATTGGACTTTTAACAAGATTAAGGAAGGTGAATCTGACACACAGAGGGTAGGTGTCTTCTCAGTTGTCCTACCAATAATTCCAATTTTTGAGTCTCCCAAACTGTTTTCATGAGTTCTCCCAGTGTCTCAAGTCTTGTTGAATGGCACCACCAATCTACACATTTGGCTTGGGTTCTAATTTCCCTCCACTGTCCTGGCCACCACTTCACTCTTTAGGTCACCACCATCATTGAGCCTCTTCAAGTAAGCCCTATCAAAATAGGTCTCTTGGCATCCTACTCTGTTTTGTTAGTTCTAGCCATTCAAAATTCCTCCACCTCTTTACAGAAGAGTGAACTTTCTAAAGGATACATTAGATAGTGCTCCTCCTCTTACAACCTTCCATGGTTTTCTGTATGCTTAAAGAGAGGTCAGACTCCTTTTACAGTAAGTTATAGAATCCTACTTTAAAGCCTTATTCAGGTCCTGTAGCCACACATCCTTCATTCCCTCCCCAGCAACCACTCCCCAGAGTGATCTGTTTGCTGTTGCCTTATCACACCACACTGGCTGTCACCTCCACTATCTGCCATCTACTGATAAATGGAGGCAAACTGAATCCAGGCTAGGTACTCAGTGCTTCCCTTTTCCCTCTTTCATACCACAGGAAGGCACTGAATTTCATTCTGTTCACTCATCCCATCCTCGCCACTGGCCTCCAAGCTCCTTGAGGTCATGGAGGACCTAGCCCAGTTCCGATACATAGTCTATTTGAGGGTTGACCGAAAATGTTCATAGGCAAATAAATTCAAAATAAATCATAAAATATTAATTCTGGAAGATTCTGGATTAGATCATCTGTAAATAGTTATTCAGACTTACCTCTCATTAGGCAGCTTCTCTGAATATGCACCCTTCAGTGATAACAGCCGTTCTGAAACCATTCTCAGAGGTATATAAATAAACAGTGGAATTACACAGTGGTGGCCTATTTAATCTTTTCCAGAATCATACCGATCATATCAGTGGATGGAGGACTTTCTCCATGGTAACATTCCTTTGAATGCAAAAGCTCCATGCACTCTAAAAGCAATCACTCAGGGATGCTATACCTGCCAAATCCAACTCTCAATTAGCTGGAAACTTGGACCAAAAAGAGTGCCCATAGGACAGGTGATACACTATGTCCTGTATGCTGAAAAGAAGATACAAACTGTGACCTGAAGAATTCTTCATTATAACTATTGCCATAAAAGACGGGTACATAACACCTTCCCTAAGAAACTCAATATAACAAATATGTTCTTTATTTTTAGATAATGAATCAATAGGAGCGCCAACTGACTCTTTGTCCCTTGACTCTGCTCAAAGATGCAGAGCTTCCAGCTTGCAGAAGAGTTTACAATTTGTATGGGTAGATATTGGGTACATCTTGAACATTCTTTGAAACATCCAGAATTACTGAGATATGCAAATACTCAGTATTTGAGGCAGAAAAGAGATGAAGTGTCAATAGTAAGCTATTGCTACACCATTGAAAAGATAGGGAACATGATTTGAGGCATAGCAGAGTCTAACCAGTAATTAAAGTGACTACAAAAGCCAAAATACTGATAGACTTAAATATCTGATTTCAGACATAGTCTATTTAAATTCTCTGTTTGGGAGAAATTTGGATGCACACCAGGAACAAAAGGTATTGTGAAATAATAAATAGCAGGATTATTCTGTGTGTAATTTCTAAAACCTATAATAATATTCTGAAAATGTTTGGAAGGAATTGTCATTTTGAAATTCTGTGATATGTGTTACTTCTTGAAGGAGGAAGTCATTTGAAGGTTTGACTTTATTTTTGTCAACTTGGTAAACTTTGAAAATGAAATAAATTGAAATCATTCATTCATTTAACAATGGTTTATTGAGCACTGATTATGTATCAGGCAGTGTTCTAGACTCTTGAGATAAACAGTGATCTGAATAAAGTTCTCAACCCTTGTGAAGCTTCTATTCTGAGGGGAAAAGCAAGACAGATAATAAACAATAAACATAAGAAAGGAGAGTAAACAATATAGTACAGTAGTCACCCCTTATGTGTGGTTTTGGTTTATCTGCAGTCAGTGGTTTCAGTTACTTGTGGTCATGCGAGGTCTGGAGGCAGATGATCCTCTTTTTGACATATACTCAAACATAGTAGCCCAACACTACATCACCATGCCCCAGTAATTCACCCCACTTCATCTGATCATGTAGTCATTTAATCATCTCACATCCTTGTAAGAAGGGTGAATTCAGTATAATAGATATTTTCACAGAGAGGGAGAGACTACCCTCCCCAAAATTTTATTACAGTATATTGTTATAATTGTTTTAATTTATTATTAGTTATTGTTGCTCATCTCTTACTGTGCCCAATTTGTAAATTAAACTTTATCATAGGTATGTATGCATAGGAAAAAAACAGTTTATATAGGAATCAGCACTATCCATGGTTTCAGGCACTGAAGGTCTTGGAACACATCCCCCATGGACAAGAAGAGGCTATTGTGTAAATTAGAAAGTGATGATACTGTGTTAAAAGAAGAAGAAGCAGAAGAGGACAAGAAAAAAGGGAAGGAGGAGGAAGAGGAGGAAGAGGTAGAAGAAGAGGAGGAGTGGGAGGAAGAGAAAAAGGAGGAGGAGAAAGATGAGGAGGAGGAGAAGAAGGGGGGAAAAGGGGAGAAGGAGAAAGAAGATGGAAGGAGGAAGTGGGAGAGGAGGAAGAGATCAGGGTAATATATATTTTTTATTTTATTATGCCATGTTAGTCACCATACAGTACAGTTAGTCACCATACACATACAGTTAGATACCATACAGTATCATTAGTTTTTGATACAGTGTTCCATGATTCATTGTTTGTGTATAACACCCAGTGCTCCATGCAACCCATGTCCTCCTTAATACCCATCATGGGGCTCACCTATTTCCCCATCCCCCCCACCCTCAGTTTGTTTTCCAGAGTCTGTGGTCTCTCATGGTTCATCTCCCCCTCTGATTCCTGCCCCCATTCATTTTTAACCTTCCTTCTCCTAATGTCTTTCATGCTATTCCTTATCCTAAAATTTGTATGGAACCAGAAAAGACCCCGAATTGCCAAGGAAATGTTGAAAAAGAAAAACAAAGTTGCTTAATTTCAAGCTATATTACAAAGCTGTGATCACCAAGACAGTATGGTACTGGCACAAAAACAGACACACAGATCAATGGAACAGAGTAGAGAATCCAGAAATGGACCTTCAGCTCTATGGTCAACTAATCTTCAACAAAGCAGGAAAAAGTTTCCAATGGAAAAAGACAGTCTCTTCAATAAATGGTGTTGGAAATTTTGGACAGCTGTATATAGAGGAATGAAACTAGACCATTTTCTTACAGCTGTATATAGAGGAATGAAACTAGACCATTTTCTTACACCATACACAAAGATAAACTCTAAATAGATGAAAGACCTCAATGTGAGACAGGAATCCATAAAAATCCTAGAGGAGAACACAGGCAGTAACCTCAGGTGATATTTTTGAATGAACTGGTCAAGTACGTACCGTAGACCACAAGAGTTAAGCAAACAGCGGTTGGAGGTGAGGGACTTGGCTGTGCAGATGTCTGGGAAGGGGCCTCCCGAGCAGAATGAACAGTCGGTGCATGCTTATTTTGTTCAGAGAACAGGAAGGAGGCCAGAATGACCAGCATGGTAATCAGTTTATTGGTTAAGCTAATGCAATGAAATTTTAATGGTTTCATTAGTCTTAATGGAATAGATTTTGTTTTTGCTCACATGAAGTCCAATGGGGAGCAGAGGCAGTAATTGCTTCACTCAGAAGCCCAGACTGATGGTGGCTCTGTCATCTTTAACATGTGACTTTCAAGGTCACTCTGGACATTGATATCCAGCAGTTGGTTGATTTGATAGGCCAGGGTTAGGGTGACTAACTGTTTCCCACTTGCCAGGTTTCCCAGGATATGGGACTTCTGGAATGAAAACCGGGACAGCGCACCAGGATGGTTGGGGACTGTCAGCCAGGCCTAGAAGTGCATCATGGCAGGCCACATGCTGTGGCCACAAGTAGCTGCGTGGCCTCACATAATGCAAAAGGCTTAGAAATGCAATCTCCTGGAGTCTAGAAGAGAGTGAGTGAAGTGAGGCAGGAATAGGGGACAGATCCCATAGAAGAGACCACTGGAAGGACTTGGAGTTTTACTCTGAGTGAGATGAAAAGAATCAGAAGGTTTTAAGGAGAGGAGTCATATTTCACTTACTATACTTTTTAATTTAACAAAACACATATGATTTTTTTAAATACCAGACACTCTTGAAAGCATTTGCAAATGTATAAGTAATTTAATCCTCCTAACATCCTTACAGAATAAGCCCTTGTATCATCTCCATTTTACAAAGGGAGGAAACAGACATGGAGAGGTTTGATGACTTGCTTAAAATCCTGGAGCTGTAAGAGATGGAATTGGCATTCAAATCCAGGCATTCTAGCTAAAGCCTGCAGGCTTTTAACCATTCTAATATTCACCACTGAGGTAACTCCCCGGGGTTTTGCAGCATCCTCAGGGCAAAAGCAGTAGATGTGGTTTGTCTGTTACTGGCCCTTGTGTGTCGGGGAGCAGCCTCCCTCCCTCATGCAGGTAGACTTGTAGTCCTATCCTTCTCTCCCTGGACCTGCCCTTCCCACTAATACCTCTCCTCCAGAAGAATGACAACAAAAGCAATAATCATAGTGCCAGTCGTTGTGGTGGGTGGGAAAACAGTGATAAAAAATGAAAAAGATACTTTAATAATCACCTCGAAGACCTCCACCCCCTGTTGACTCTTCAGGCTCTTCTTCCTTCCTCCTTCTCCTGATTCAATTCTTTTGCGTAACCACATGGAACATTTGCTTTTAATCAGTATAAATATTGCTTTATCATTGACTTAAATATAATTTCATAACTGAAGCTCATACTTTTGTGAATTCTCTCAATACTGGAATCTAAATGTTGGAAAATCCTGCCATCTGTTAACATAGACTCCTAGTTTGAAAACAAAGTGAAGTAAGCCCTGTGAATATGTTTAGGCCAATTTTAGAATAGATTGAGTAACCATTAATTATCTTTCATAATCAAGAGGAGCTGAAGATATCAAAAGGTAAGTATGAGACCTTGCTTATTTCCTAAAGAATCTTTAAGAAAAAATGAGATGCCGTGGCATCATGCTGAGGCCAGTGCTACATACCAGCAGATTAGAAAAAAAAAATTGTTTAAACAAAGGAGACAAGGACAAAGCAGTCCGAAAAACCCAATATGAGCAAGGAAGAAAAACATACTGATTTTGAGATTAGGGATGGGGTAGGAAACAGGTTTCCCTAGAAGCTGGTTATAAGGGGTACCCGAGTGGCTCAGTGGGTTAAAGCCTCTGCCTTCAGCTCAGGTCAGCTCAGGTCATGATCCCAGGGTCCTGGGATCGAGCCCTGCATCGGGCTCTCTGCTCAGCAGGGAGCCTGCTTCCTCCTCTCTCTCTGCCTTCCTCTCTGCCTACTTGTGATCTCTGTCAAATAAAAATAAATAAAATTAAAAAAAAAAAGAAGCTGGTTATAAAATGGTGAACAGGGTCCAGATATACTTCCCATCAACTCTCCATCAGGTAAGTCTATGTTTCAGAGTTGACCTCCACAAAAATAGCTCAATTAGCAATTTTCATTGCTGGGTAAAACAAGAGGTATTTATGTAAAGCTGACAATTCGTGTTTCATTGCTCACATGTTTGTTCTTCAAAAAACATGAGAATTCACCTCTTGTAAGCTTGAATATTAGTGACTATGTCTAGTATGTGTCTGGAATTGCTAAAACTTCCTTCTGAGACCTGAACTGATTATTTAATTACTTGCATACATTGGCAACATTGCAGGGATATAATTAGTATACTTTCGTTTCATTCATAAATTAGAAAGAGAATGTCTTTCCAAACATGATTAGAGAGTCATGCCCTTGGCTTCAGGGTAGACAGTAAATCTAATAAACAGAAGAATATACTTCCTTTCATAGCATATTATTACCAGGGAATAAAGGAATTAGGATATATTCATGGAGTTTTTAACATTAAGGAGTTTCATGTAAAATGAAATTTATTGGTGGCTTTCAGTAACCAGACACAAATTTAAACAGGAGTTAAACAGTGCAACCTTAATTTCCTTATTTCAGACTGACTTGAGTTATGAAAAAAAAGATGTATATACAAACATCAAAATCTCTAGTCTCCAAAACAGGAATATGTCAAATGATATATTGAGGCTAAGAAAAAATTACTCAAACTTCTATTTATATATTTTTTTAAAGATTTATCTCTTCATTTTGGAGAAAGAGAGAGAGCAAGAGTGAATGAGAGAGTGTGATTGGGGGCAGGAGCAGAGGGAGAGATTCTTCGAGCAGACTCCCCACTGAGCACAGAGCCTGATATGGGCCTTGATCGATCCTAGGACCCATGAGATCATGACCTGAGCTGAAACTAACAGTTGGTCACTTAACCCACCAAGCCACCCAGGTGTCCCTAAATTGCTATTTATTCAAATTTTATTAATATTAGTTTACGTACATTGTTTATACACATATATGTATACTATATACACACCTATGTACTATTTATAGTTTGTTAGTGCGACAGTACATGTATGTGATGTATAAATAATAACATACATATATTTGGATTAACTTCTCAACTTTTTTTTAATTGATAGGGTATATAATTTTAAAAGCATGAAGACACTTAATATCACATGATACTCTCCTTATCTTTGGAGTGTATCAGTCTCTAGCTATTATGATGAGAGAATGAAACAATCCATCCTAAAAGAGGTAAGAGTAACAGCTAAAGTAGACCAATTCTGGCTCTACGTGATGGGACCAGAGGCACCAGATGGTGCATCTGTAGCAGATGGTCTTTTCTTGTGCCCCAACATATACCCTTAGTCTCCCTCTAATTTTGGCTGCAGTTGGGGGAGGGCAGTTCAGTGGGTCCACGGACTCAAATGACAGCAGCCACCTCCAGCCTACTCTTGGTCTCTCACTTTGTGCCTCCACGTTTTCCTAAAGTCGCGGGAGCCTTCTCATCTGGAAGTAGAAGTGCATAGACATCTCTTGGAGCAACCCTCAGCCCATGGGGCAGGAACCTGCAGTGGGTCAAGCCCCACTCCCCATCCTTTGGCCTGGCAGTTCTCAGAGGTTCCAGGGGAGTCTGCTCTTAGCAGATAGCTAGTCTTTTTCTTGGCGTTTCCGCTTTCCTCGTCTCACTGTCTCCTCTCTCTCATTCCTGGATTCCACTCCCAAGCTACCTACAATTGAATTCTTATCTCAGGCTCAGCTTTGGGGAGAATCTGAGCTAAGACAATGTTTTAACATATTTCTATGAGTCACAACTGAAATATTTTATTGGAGGAATTCAGAAATTATTGTCAAATGAGAATTTGCTCAAATTCACTAGGTTCTGCAAAATCCAAATTGGAGAATGAGATGTATATTAAGACAATTACAAATTTTCACTTGAGACATCAAACTGAGGAGAAAAGATACAAACTCCCAAGAATGAATAGAACCCAGAAGGATGCCATGTTTAAACTTTCAGTTTTCTCTCTAAAAGAAAAATTAACCAGGATGATGGTGAGGTTTGAAACTACTCTTCAGCAATCAGTGGTGTTAAATACTAGGGAAAAGCTTATTGCTTCCTGGCAAAAGTCTTCTTCATCAGCCAGAATGAGACAGATGCAGTCAAGGTGCTCCGAGCTTGGTTACTGTGACTATCCCCAAAGTGTTCTCGGGGCCACCTGGTTAGAGTTTTTCTACTTTCACATTACTTAAATAAGTTTCTTTAATTTGAACGTTGATATTAATAAATGGTTGGGAAGAATCACAATACTGCATGATCAACTTGTCATACATACACTGATAACAAGTTACAGTTTACATAGCAGAAATGTGATTCCCCACTCCCACCTCATTTATTTTGTCTTGGCCCAGTAACTTGGTGTATAAGACTCCCTACTTTCTCTATTTCTACCTTTCACGTAGGGGGGGTGGGGAAAGCTAGGTGGGAACAGTTAAGTATCATGCTCCAAGCACATCTGTTTTGTTATGGCAGGGATATTGGCAACTACTGGGTATTTCTTTTAACAATATGGTGTGAATGATTTATAGTTACATATCAATACAGGATGAACCAAATAATCTCTGGCTAAACTTGTGTGAAGAAATGAAACTGGGAGTGTTTTATAATTCAAAAGCAAGAATAGCTGTAAATGCAAGCATGACCAATTTAAGCTGACCTCTAGCCTTCTAGGTTCTTAGCTGAGACCCTCCTATAATAAGAAGACAGATCAACAGGAGAAAAACTCACTTAGTTCCATGTGTATGGGAGCCCCATAAAGATATGAGACTCAAAGGCAGCCAAAGCAATGGAGGTTTATATACCATCCTGAGCTAAGGAAAGGAAGGGGGGCTTGGGGCTTCAAAGAGGTGGAAAGCAATTCACAGGAAAGTGAAAAGAGGAAACGTTTGGTGAATACATGTTTGCCAGGCCATGCAGACAGGTGTCTCAGATGAAAATGTTATCTCTGGTAATAGCGGTCTCCCCGGTGGAAGCCCTCTTTCCAAATTCTTTTAGGCAGTTATGGGGGAGGTATATAGCTTTTCCTGATTCTGCTGGGTCTTGACTGTCTTCAGCTCAAAATAATCCGCATGCCAAGTGTCCCATTTTGGGGTGGCGTAGTCTGCTCCCCTTTACCCAACCTCCCTGGTGCACTCAGTATGAATGGTCCTTTCAGAAAATGATTCGTTTGCAAATCCACATGTCTGAGGGGGTGCAGGCGTGCAGTGGGCATTTCTCAGTCCTCCCCAGCTTGGCATGGCAGCCAGATCAAACTTTCATAATGTGCTACTTTTAGTTTATACAATCTTTAATGACCCAATAAGCTCCTTGGAAGTGATTCAGTTGTGTGTAAAAATGAATATCCATAGAAAGGCCTATAATCTAATTGATTAAAAGCTAAAGAAAGGATTTTCATTTTGTGTCAGTTCTCCATCTGTTGCAAGACCCTTACGGCAGTGGGCGGGGGAGCATACTTCTAGGGTCACTGCTCTTTGGACACCGTAGCATCATTAGACTCTGCTGGCTCTGCGGTCTTTGCAGCCTCACTCACAGAGGAGATGGTGTTGCGGCTTTCTGTCATATCTGCTCTTGTTTTTCATCTTCTGTGCTTGTATTTTAATCTTTATTATATCTTTGGCTCTTTGCATTTGCACATTGCCGAGTGGGAGACAGTACCCTCTATCTATTTTGGAAAAACAAGACTCCTCTTTTTATCTTTAGTAAGCTGTGCTTGGGCTGTCTTCCTCAGTGCTGGGCTTAATTTCCCAGTGCTCCTTTTACTCCTGAATTTTACTCACTGAACTTTTGTTACTTTTCTGGTTTCACGTAAGTCTCAGGCCTCTAGTCTTTGGGTAACCCAAAGTGTGGCAGCTAAACATGACTTCCCCACAGCATCGTTTTTTAGTACTTGTGGGCCAACTTGGGCCTCCCTACCACTTCGGTATCCAAACCCATTTCTAGTTTGTTCTAAATGAGGGTCTCAGGGTTTTATGTAGAGGAGAAAATTATATTTTTATAAGATAAACTTATAAAGAATTCCATTTCAACAGTTTGAATTATTATGTGTAATAGTAATAGCCAGTAGTTATCCCAAACTTACTACTTACTAAAATCTTTAAATGTGTTGTCTCATTTAAATTCTTACAAGTAATTTTATGAGGTAGAAATGATTATTCTTTGCATTTTTACAAATACAGAGTTTAACTACTTTTTAAAAATAGTACTTAAGTTGAATTTATATGCATTATGTGGGGGGGGGGCTAAAAGTCTTATTTTTCATGAATCACACAGACCACTATATGAATTCTCTATCTTTTGATATTATGAGCTATTCTGATTTTATCTGCTTTAAAAAGCAAAGTTGAATGACTAGGTATGTGGATTGTGGAAGGTGGGAGCTACATTTCTCACTTTTGCATAGAGAAGTTGCAGATAAGCAAGGGGGAGAGATTGGTATAAATCTTATAATACAGGAGTAGAATCAGAGACATCAAAAAGAACTCATGTTTATCCTAGTATTTACAGAGGTGACTATAAAAATGATTGTAAATGTGTAGGTTTGCATGGCTCAGTATAATATATTTCTGTTCTAGCTCGGTCAGCTCAGAGGCCTTAGAGGCATGAAGCACAGTGGCAATGAGCACCCCCAGTGCCCAGAGCTTGGTTTCTAAATATCATTCTGCAATGGAGGAATCAGGCTGCTTGGAGAAATAACTGAGTCTAGGAGCGGGATAGGGAAAATATAGGCTGATCCTCAAGCTGTGCCCAAAAGTAATGCAGTGCTCAAAACATAAGGAAAAAGAGCACTACTGGGTATTTACCCCAAAGATACAGATGTAGTGAAAAGAAGGGCCATCTGTACCCCAATGTTTATAGCAGCAATGGCCATGGTCGCCAAACTGTGGAAAGAACCAAGATGCCCTTAAACGGACGAATGGATAAAGAAGATGTGGCCCATATACACTATGGAGTATTATGCCTCCATCAGAAAGGAAAAAGAGCATATAAAACAGACACAGAGCCAACATGAAAGATCTGCCAGTGGCCAAAGCTGAAATAATCTGGGCAAAATAAAAATTAATGTATAATCCAAAGTAAAATATAGATGAGTTCATACTGATTTCAAAAAAATGACTGAATGAATAATATGTGGAAGGGAAGGGACAAACCCTCTTTAAAGAAGAATTCCAAATAATATATGTAGATACTCCCTCCTCCTCTGGAAGGGGGAGCTTAATCCCTCCCCTTCTTCCGTATGCACTGGACTTAGTAAGTTGCTTCAGAGGACTAGAGTACGGAAAGGGAGTGATAGTAATTCCATGTTATAAAACCTGGCGAATACTATTGAAGGGAAGCAGAGTCTGACACCCCCAAATATGCCACTTTTATTTTGAATTTAAGTTAGCAAGAAAGAGCTGGTATAAGGAGAGCACACTGCCCTCCTTTGTCCCCCTGAAATTAGGAAATAAATCCCCCATGTGAAGCATGCCTAGAGGACTGAAGACATCCCTATCACCAGAAATAGGGAATTTAGGGTCATGAAGGATGTGTAAACAAACCTTGCTACTTTTTCACCATTTCACTCTCTAAGCTCAAACCCCTTTGTCTTGTCAGCTCTTCATAAATTTATTTCTTTGTCTAAAATGTATAAACGCTGCCTACTTTGGGCACTTCTTTGAGTCCCATTTTGTTGGGTGGCCCCATGTGTACAAAGCTAAAGTTTGTTTTCCTGTTCATCCATCTTATGCCGATTTAATTATCAGGCCAGCCAAAGAATCTAGAAGGGAATAAGGAAAAATTTCCTTTTTCCTTTTTTTTCCTTTTTTCCATTTCCTTACACTATCTTAACCAAGTTATTAAGGTGAAGATCCTCTTGTTATATTATGCTGTCAAATACCCCTTCAAATACCTCAAATACCTTTCTGACAGAATGAGAAGGGCATCTCAACCTCTATGATATTCTTCCCAAAAAACCCATGCCCCTGTCTAATCATAAGGAAATGCATCAGACAAACCCTAATTGAGAGACACTCGACAAAATACAAAGCAGCACACCTCAGAGCTGGCAAAGTCCTGAACAACAAGGAAGCTGAGAATCTGTCACAGACCAGAGGAGGTGAAGGAGACGAAGACATTCTGTGCAGTGTGGTACCCTGAATTGGATCCCAACACAGAAAAGGATATCGGTGGGGAAATCTAGTGAAATAAAAATAAAGTTTAGAGTTTAGTTAAAAATAGGCCCTGACATTGATTTCTCATTTTGACAAACATACCATGTTGATGTAAAATGTTCACATTCATGGAAATAGAGTGAGGGGTATAGGAAAAGGTCTATTACCTTCGTAATTTTTCTGTAAAAATATTCTAAAGTAAATTTATTTTTTATAAAAGTAAAGTGGAGAACTGAAAGAATCATCCCTGTCTTTATCAACAGTGATAAAGCCTTCAGTTGCTGGTTACCTGGAGGTGGGCTGGGCTTACAAGCAGGATAGGAGAGAATCCATTTCAAAACAATGTTTTTACAGTATCTGCCATATTCAGAAAATGCTAGGCCCTCTCATTTCATTTTTTAAATTTTTTTTTATTTTTTATTTTATTTTTTAAAAGATTTTATTTGAGAGAGAGCACGCAGGAGCAGCAGGGGGTGGGGGGCAGAGGGAAAGGGAGAAGCACACTCCCCGCTGAGCAGGGAGCCCTTCTCGGGCCCAGAACTCTGAGCCCATGACCTGAGCCAAAGGCAGACACTTAACTGACTAAGCCACCCAGGCACCCCTCCCTCCTTCCATTTTAACTCACAGCTTTTTTTTTTTTTTCCTTTTCTTGCTTTAACAGAGGCTCTGAGCAGAGGGAGAAAGAGTTGTAGCAAAAGGAACTCTATTTTTTACATTCAGAACCCTCCATGATGGTACATCCTGGTATCTAGTGGACATCAGTGCAGAAAAATATCTGCAAGCCTTCCCCACGAGATTCTTAAGGCACATATTTATAGGCATTCTGCTAGCAAGTGGGAATTTGGAGGGACTCTTCCTTTCAGAAGAGCTTCTGCCTTCTGAAAACCAGGGCTAGGTCTGTGGCTTAGGCTCGTGGCCCAGGGGAAAGCTTCTCCTCCTTTACAAACTCACATCTTACCCCAAGTACCAAAAACTGCAGTAATAGGACCAATCCACTGTGTATTTGTATTTGTACCTAAAGCATCCCAAGTTTAACAGTGATTTCAGGTCAAGCAAATCTCCAGTCACTTCGGGTGATGGGTGGGTGCCATGCAGAGGGTGGCAAGAGTGACGCAGCAACCTGCTTATACAGAACCTTCTTACCTAAGTCTCTTGGGGAAGGGAAGGTGCAAGGGGTCTTGGGAAAGTTGACTCTCCAACACTTCAGGTACGTCTGAAGAAGGAATGTTGAAACCTGTTACATTTTTCTCACTTTTCCTATCCCAAATCTAAATGCTATGTTTCTACCTAATTCCTCAACATCGAGATATTGGCGCATATGCTGACACACTGACATTTTCATGCTTTTATTAATTAGCAATTAATGCCAAAAGTGCCGAGCAGACATTTGCAAAGAGGCCAATTAAAGACTACATATTGTCAAAATGCCTAAAAGCCAGAAGCCCAGCGGGCAGGAGAGCCTCGGCAAGCAATGCCCCACTGAGTGATTGTTCTTGTTCAAATCTTCTAAGTATGAAAACTTGTCAAGCTTCCTTGAAAATACTTGTTCCCAGGTTGGTACTGGTAGAGTTAATGCAATCTTAGTCAAGTTCATGGGGAACATTTTTTCAGAAGCAAAAGCATTTAATATATACAGCGGTATGTCAGTTTCAAACACTGTTGAGAGAGTTTCTTTCCTCTAATTAAAAAAAACCTAATTAGGCCTAATAATCCAAATAAATTAGATACTTTTAAATATACAGTCTACATTCTATGATATAGCCTATTTACAAAGAATGTTGCAAGTGAGATTGAACATATGGGGTCGATTAGCCCTAGAGTTACATTTTCAGCCTGGGATTTAATAGTCAGTCATGTGACCTGGGTAACCACTCTGAATTTCAGTTTTCCTATTTATAAAATTTAAATGGTAACACATGTCTCATTGGGTTACTGTGCCTATTTGATATACGGCTGGATATTTTGAGGCTAACTTTTCCTCCTCGCAAGTTTCCTGACCTCATCTTCCTCATTCTTTCTGTCAGTTCCCACAAATGACTGGCTTCATCTTCCTCTGGGCAGGTGTTGGGCAAGAAGTGAAATAGAAGCAGCCTGAGAGACTCCGTCTGGCTTTATTTTTCCAAGAGCATAAGCTCATAGGAGAACTTACAGGTTTTGCCAAAGGGAAGACGAGGAAGAAAGGGGTGTGTGCCAAAGGAAAGGATCTGGAAAAACTTGAAGAAGGATTTCTCTCTGTCTACTACACCGATATCCTGGGATGTGAAAGGAACAGAGAAGACTGTGGATTCTAGAAGCCAGTGGCGTTCATGCTGCTTTCTGGCAGTGTCCACTGAGGCAGCAAAAACGCAAAGAGGAATGACTACATGGTAGGTAGAGGCTGTTGAGGCCTCAGGAAGCTCCACAGTGGTCCCCTGTGACCCAAAATTAGCTTAGAAGCCACTGAGTACCACAGGAGCAGAGAAGCCGTGTGGGTAGGAAGAAGGCGTGTTTCAGTGGGAATCTGTGAAAACGCATGGCCGAGGAGCAAGGGTCCCCCACTCCCCCACCGGTTCTTTGTATGCTCTCAGCATAGTATCACAATTCTAGATGGTAGGGGAGGAAACCCAAGAGTGATTGTCATTAAGTTTCTTGCCAGCCAGAGGGATGGGCATGAAAATAAAGCTTAAATTGATTAATTTAAAATGAAGATAGGAACTATTTCTTGCATACTTGAGCATATGGAATGAAATCCATGTCACATCTTATGCAAAACATATGTGTTCCATACGTGAAACGTCATATGTGAAACACATATGTAACATACCTTCCCAGGTATGTGGAAGATACTCGGTTAATATTAGCTACCCTTATTTATCAGTTAGCATGGATAACTATAAAAAGAGTAACTTAAAAAAACCCTCTAATATGAAACCATATTCTGTGAGAGACAAGTTTGGATATATTGGTACAAATTTCTCTGAACCTGAACTTGGAACTCATTCCCCATTGTAATACTTAACTGAGTACCAGAGTGGTTGAGATATACTTTGATGTGCTAGAGGAGGGGAGAATCTGATCAGTGATCAGATAAAATGGTGCAGTCTGGATTCAGTATTTTAGCCTTATTTAACTGGGTAGGGACAAAGCCTTAGTCCCCAGAGCTACACATACATCCAAGAGCTTTTGGACTGTTTTTGTTTTGCTTTTAGTGTTTAACCTGTAGTGATGGAAGTCTCAGATGGGGTAAATAATACATTTTGGGGTAAACAACGCCTTTGACTGACTGTTTTGGTGAAAAAAAGCACTGAACTGAGACCTAATGGGATTTGGCTCTTGGCTACGGACTTGGAGCTCTAGGACTCAGGTTGAGCTGAGAATGGGGGTGAGGGCAGCAGAGATGCCTTCAGTGTTGAGCAAGTGAATGCTGTTGCCTTCCACTAGAAGCAACAATCCCAGGAGGTCAACCCACTTGGTCAGGGTCACCAAGAAAGACATAACTCACACTCACACAGGCACTGTTGGAGCAACACTGTCCTCACACAGAGACAAAGCAGGACCAGCCTTAATTACGAGTGTCAGTCCCCCATCAGCCAGTGGGGCTCACCTTGTAGCTGACAGGAAGATGGTTTCTGTTGCAGGCAAAGGACTTTGTTCGCTCCCTGCCAGGAACAGATAGAGCAGTGGGATGGGTCAGGTGCCTTACCATGCACACAGTGAAGCAGAACAAACCCAGAACATGGAAAAGAGAGAGCCAAGCAAATATGCCCGACCTAGGCTGAGAGAGCTCTTTATCTCTCCATGAGGAAATGTTCCAGGCCCAGGACATATTGTTTTGTAACCGTTCAAAGGTCAAAAGTCTTTACACCTGGGACTGCCTTTCTTAACATGTTGTTTCCAGCAATGGCTAGTGTATCCTTAACCCATTGTTGTTGATCTCTCTGCGAGTAGCTTCCTACCTGCCATTATTCTTTACTTTCTCAATCTTTAGAATTCTTAGAATTGGAGAATTGTTTGGGAGGGAATATATATCAGGCTACCAAAACAATTTACAAAACAATTTACCAGGCCAAGAAGAAATTTTAGTTTTTCTATTTGAATTCTGACATTTGCTAGTTCTAGTAGCCTAGGATGGGAATTCTCTCCTGTGTGCTGAGCAAGAAAAATCTGCACAAAAAGGTTGAGGAGAAAGAGGTCATCTTTGACCTTCTCCAGGGCTCACTTCCAGGGCTCCAGATTCCTTGGAAAGCCTTCCACTGACCTTCTAATACAGGGATTCCCTGTGTGCCCAAGGTGACCGTACATCTAGTTTGCCTTCCACAGCCTTTGTCTGCTTATCAACTTTTTCCTACTTCACCTTCCAAGTATCACTATCCCTTTGTTGTTCAAGATGGCAAGTAGCTATTCTGATCAATTACTTCATTATTATTATTATTGCTGCTAATAATAAACACTTAAATTGCTGATTATAAACCTACTATTTCTATGATAATAGATGAATTTGCCCCACATTTTTGGCTGCCTCAGCGAGGAGAGGCATGTTACTAGTCTTTCATGCCCCAGAACCCAGGGTTTCTGTATGTCCTCTTAATCCAAAAAATGGTTCTCATAAGAAAACCTTAATGACACAGAAGGGATGGGATTAATGGACAAGTAAGGAAGTAAGATAAGGTGGAGACTTCTAGGAAAGCCAGGGAACTACTCTGGTCTTCCTTGAATGACCATAAAGTTTCAGCCCAAACCTAGGAAAGTAAAAGCCAAACTTTTAACATCTAAATCGTAGACATGAGGAAGAATGGATTTCTCTTGGTCTCTTTCAATCTAGCAAAACCTTGACTTTTTGAGGTCGCCCTATTAGAGTTGCAGGAAACCAACAAGGACACTGGCAACTTTCAAAGGTTTCCTCGACACCAAATCGCAAATCCATTGGCGCAGAAGTGGAAAAACATAAAGTGATGAAGTGTAGTGGTTAGGGGCACAGATTTCTAGATGAGAAACTCTCCCTCAGTCCCATATGTGGACACAAGTCACTTCTATAGATCCATAGCATGACTAATAACCAGTGAATGGAAAGTGAGACAGCTACCTGTCTCCAGTAAAACCTGACATATAGGACAGATAATTATAAATGATGATAATAATATATTAATTATAGAAATTAATAATGAAAATTTTTGTTTTGATTTCTATATATTTAACAAAATTCTAAATATTTTGCTTATTTTTAAAACTTAAAATATATATTTTATTTTAAAAAGCTTTATAATAGGGGTGCCTGGGTGGCTCAGTCATTAAGCATCTGCCTTTGGCTCAGGTCATGATCCCGGGGTCCTGGGATCAAGCCCCATGTTGTGCTCCCTGCTCAGCCAGGAGTCTGCTTCTCCCTCTCCCTTTGCCCCTCCCCCTGCTTATGTGCTCTCTAATAAATAAATAAATTCTTTAAAATAAATAAATTAATAGCTTTATAATATAGTTTCCTAGAAAACTACTTATTGCAGTCAATGTTTGTTAAAGATTCATTAAACAATGATTATTTTTGTGATTTATTTATTAAATGATTTATTAAGTGTCCACTATGCATAAAGAGCTATGCCAGGCCCTCGAGATACAATGGTGAGGACAGAGAACCATGGTTCCATCATGGAGCTTACAGCCCAAAGGGAGAGACAATAAACAAACAAGTGACTACGGAAATAAACAAAATTAAAAATTGTGATGTTTCTAAGGGAAAAAAAAGAAAAAAGGTAAATTACAGGGTCACACAGAAGAGACTACTTCAGATTGAAAGGTTAGGGAGAGCTTCTCTATGGAGAGGACAAATTGAAAACAAGATAATAAGTGGTATTTTGTACAGTAAAAACTGGGGAAAGAGGACAACAATCTGCCCAGGGATGAAGTGGCAAAAAGTTGGGTATCCTAGCCCATCTCAGAGAGGGTCCTTTGCGGAAATGATGAGTGAGCCAGGCATCATGGATCATGGGCCTGGACTGGATTGGTTGGGGACCAGATCATGTGGGGTTTTGCAGGCTCTTCTAAGGGGGTTGAAAATCATTCCAGGCAGGATGGAAAACCATTGATGGTTCTAAGGAAGAGAGTGGCAGACTCCGGTATTTAGCAGACAATTGGGTAGAGTTGTGCACGTGAGAGTTGACCTAGCTCAGAGAGGGTAGTGGGGACAAGTACGGAGAGAAGTGGATGGAGCAAAGCTGTGCTCTGAAAACAGAGTGGACAACACTTACCAATGGCCTGGGGTGGCATGTGAAGGAGTGAATGGGGTAGGCTTGGAATTTCAGTTTCTATTTTACATAACCGGTGGATGAAGGCACCATTTATGGGATAGAAAATGCCAGAGGAGAAAGCTGATTGCAGGGAAAGATCACGAGTTCATTTCTGGACATGCTGTTCTCATACTCATGATTCCAGGCCAGCCCAGCTCCTCATAGGCTCAGTGTAGGTCCCTGCCCCCGTGAGGGTGGGTGAAAAACGTGCTGCCAGGTAGCGGAGCACTGAATGAATTTGTGGTGCAGTATTTATGGCTGATGGCTAGCAAATGTGGGCAGATATTTACTGTATTAGGATTCTGTTTTGAGTGGCAGAAAACCAATTTAAACCACTTACTCAACAAAGGAAATGTATTGCCTCAAGTATCTGAAAAAGGCAGGATTGCCCCAGGCACAGCTGGATATTCAAGTGTCCAAATGATGTTGCTCTCTCCTCTTTGTCTCCCTCAGTCTCTCTCCATCTGTCTCTGTCTACTTTGGTCTATTTTTCTTTCTTCTATACTGCTTCATTCTTAGGCTCCTTCTTCCTGATGATAAATGCCTTTAACTTCAAATGTTCATACAGTCCACATAGCTCACAATCTCAAAGGCAGTGTAAGAGCCTCTGCCCCAGGGCCCACATAATCATGTACTCATGAATTCCAATCACCTTGGAATGGAGTTTCCTCGACAGTCTGGATCACATGTTTACTCCTGGGCAGGGTAGAGTTGCCCCCAGTAGAACCACAAGAAATAGGTTCTGCAGAGACAGTAGTTGAGTTCCCAGAGTGGGAGAAATACTGGGCAGGCTACAGACCAGTCAATGGCAAGAAACAATGACTTTATTTTCAGAATTGTTATCTGCAGCTCTTCTCTTTAGCAGGAATTGCATTGCCAGACCAGTTGTCTAACGAAGGCAGATCAGAAAAAATCCTTGTCCTCTGTCTATATAACAATGCTTATATTTCTATTTCTAATAGTAGGAGGCATGCATCCACCACACCAGAGGTGACATCAAGTGGTCAAGATATAAATTAAAAAGAATAGTGGAAAAAAGGACTCTAAAGAAATAATAATCTGATGGAACAGTGGGGAGTATATTGAGGAATATAGACGAAGAAAGTTGATGATCGTTGGACTTGGATATGTGGAAGTTTATTATACCATTCAATTTATGTGTATATGTTTGAATTTTTCCTTAGTAAGAGGTAAAAGTTTAAAAAATGAGGGAGGTTGGCAATGACTGATGACAGAACACATCATCTTTTAAATGACAACAGGAAGTTATTGTTTTGTGTTTCAAGATGTCATTCTTCCCAAACTCCTGAAATAGAATTACACTATGGGTTTGGTAAGGAAATCAGATACGAACCTGTAGTAAAACCATCCATCATAGCCCACAATCAGCCAATTATCTAAGTCAAAGGCTAAGGTTAAAAAAGAAGAAGAGGAATAAAACTGCAAATAACCTTGTAGCATTCTCAGTAGATTTATCCAAAAGAAAAAAATATATGATAGTTTCCATTATGGAAATGCCATGCACTAGGCCTATCTACTCCTTGGCTAGAATTTTGAAAGCATTCTAGGATTGTAATCTATTAAAAAGGAGACACAAATTTCAAATGGAATGCATTAAGTTAGTGAATTTACTATCTTGAGAATGCCAAAGATTTCCTTTTTAAAATTATATAGACTGTATTTTGAGTTCCACCCATAGGGTTGAAAAGAAAAAAAAAAAAAAGAAAGAAAGAAAACAACAAAAACTAGTATTCCCTCTTTCACAGCATTCCCTTGGTGGTTCTAGAGATGAATTGATCTTCCAAAGGGCACTTTATTTAGTTTAAGCCTTTTAATCCACTCCATAACAGGAGTGAGTAATACCCAGATCCAGTAAGGAATTCTACAAAGTCCATACCTCTTAGCCTTAGTTTATATAGGGTAAATAAATTTCCAAGGTGTCAACTAAGAATAATCTCAGATTCTCTATGACCTTAACTCATTGCCTTTAGACGTTATGTACCTTTAAAAAAAAAAAAAAAAAAACTATACCCAATGGCCAAATTCAGGTCTTCTGAGATGAGTTCATTATTTTTGTTATACTAAAAAAGATTTGGAACATGAGGTTTAACATTATATTTCAGATTTAATAGGCTTACAGGTAGTTTCTTTCCATTTTTATGTTGTATGCCATTCCACTAACTTGGCTGTGGTATATAAAGCGGGCTATGGAATATAAATTGTGTATGTGTGTGTAGGCTAAAAGGGAAATACACACATACCCCTATGGTAAAATAGTGCCTGGCATGTTACAAACATGTTACTTTTTAAATTTGAACCATTTCCCCTCAATAAATGTTTGTTAATTTATTTGTAAAAAATATGAAAAAGAAGTATCTAGTGTGATTTGCCTTATCGGACCGACTGCCTATATGAACCCAAGGGAAAAAATAAAATCAGGAAATGTTGTCTGGGGGCACCGTCTTGGCCAAATGACAGACCCTCATGCTCATTCTTAGTTCCACCATATTGATTGGAAACAGCACCTTTAAGGAAGTGCATCTGGGTCTTTGGTCACTTGCAGTCTTGTTTCCTTTGTCCTTTGTTTTTGCTTGGTAATTGATATGGTTGGTATATCCAGAGAACTTTTGAGCACTGGGCACAGATTTTCACACTGAAAAATAAACAACGTAAAGAGAGCCCAGCCAAATCCACTGAGTGGGGATGCTCCGTATGGTCAGGTGTGATGTAGTCACACAACAGGCATGTGTTAAGTTGGTAAATGTGTCCCTGAATTGATGCATTTGCTTCTGGGCTACATTTGGCACCAAAGTCTTCCCAACTTAGCAATTTCAATTCCTTCCATTAAACTCTCCATGTTCGTCTCTTGTTTTTCTGACCATCTGTGCTCAGAGTCTTTTATCACAAAATTCATAAATATCTTTGCTAAACTAAACAAATTAGTTTTTTCATAGATCAAAGAAAGAGACCTGTTTCAAATTCCCCAAATTCTGTAGAAATAAGAGCAGAAGACTTAATGTCTGTCTCCTTTTGGACCTAGATAAGCTGGTGGATTGAGACCATACATTTTTGGAACATCATTGTTTCTCACCAATTTTATAACATACAGTTCTTTCCTCATACTCTTTAAAATAAGAAATTATGAAGAAAGACATTATGGTTCACTTTTTTTTTGCTCAAAAGATTTGAGATTCATAATTGCACCAACTAACCAGTAGTTCTAAATGCAAAATATTACACACTGTACATATTTAAAAGTAATCTATTGAATGACATAATGAGTGAAAATTGCCTATTTCATTGAATTATGCCTATTTTTTAAAATACCCAACACAGGCCTAACACATAGTAGGCGTCCAATGAATGCCAGGTAAAATTAATATACAAATTTAAACAACTGAATAAAATAGCTATAAATCAATGACTTTGTTCATAAAGGTATTGATTTAACAACTATTTGGTCAGTATCTACTCTTTCCCAAGGACAGTGCTAATATTGGCTAAAATAGAAATGCAATTCCTGATCTTGTGGAGTACAGGTGTGAGTGCAACAGATATTAATCATTATTTACAGTTAGGATTGTGTGATGCAGAAAATACTTTGTTGTATGAGAGAGAATTACAAATAAAAATTCTGTATAGTGGAGATGAACAAAGCCTCAAATAAGACTTTCTTGCAAAAGATGTTTAATCTCCAATCTAATGGATAAGCAGGAAAGATAGTTGGGAATAGGGTATAACTGACATACTGTTCTTGACAAAATGTTTAACCTGAATCTAATCTTGAGAAAGAAAGAAACTAAATCAAGATTGTTTGAACTTTTTCAAAATAGAATGTTGGTGGGGGAAATGACTAAGGTAAAATGGAGTTCATATTGTAACTAGTTCTGTTAGTTATCTGTTGTGTGTATAAAATTACCCCCAAACCTAGCAGCTTAAAACAGTTCACTATCTCATAAACATTTATTATCTCATACAGTTATGAGAGTCAGGAATTCAGGAGCAGCTTAGGTGTGCAGTTCTGGCTCTGGGTCTATCCTGAAGTTGCAATCAGGGTGTTATTTAGAGCTGGAGTCCCCTGAAGTAGGGGTCAGCAGACAGCAAGTATGTTAAGCTCCATCAATCTCTGTCACATTGTCCTCTGTTCTCCTCTTCCTCTTCCTCCTCCTTGTTCTTCTCTCCTTGTTTTCCTCCTGTCTTCCTCCTCCTTTTCCTCCCCCTCCTTCTTTTTTTACCTCCATTAAAATGCATAAAAACTGTTTTGGGGTGCCTGGGTAGCTCAGTGGGTTAAGCAACCAACTCCTGATTTGGGCTCAGGTCATGATCTCAGGGTCGTGAAATCAAGCCCTGCATCTGCACTGGGCATGGGGCCCACTTAGGATTCTCCTTCTCTCCCTTTCCCTCTGCCCCTGCCCCCACTCACACTCTTTCTTTCCCTCTAAGTAAATAAATAAAATCTTAAAAAACAAAACACTATTCTAGGTTAGAGTGCCATATAACAACAGGCCATGTGAGGGACTTGGCCCATGTGCTGTAGCTTGCTGACATCTGATCTAAAGGCTACTACAAGACCCATTTCCAACAGGGGCTCATCCATATGGGTGTTGGCAGGAGGTCTCAGTTCCTCAATGTGTGGTTCTCACCATACAGCTGCTTGAGTGTCCTCATGTCAAGGCAGCTGTCTTCCCCCAGAATGGTGGTTCCAAAAGCAAGAGCTTGGAAGATGTCACAATTTCTCTTACGACCTAGTCTTTTTTTTTTTTTTTTTTGAGATCTCCATACTCCACTTATATTTTATTTTAATTTATTTTATTTTTTTTATTTTTTAAATTTTTTATTTCTTTTCAGCGTAACAATATTCATTGTTTTTGCACCACACCCAGTGCTACATGCAATCCGTGCCCTCCCTAATACCCACCACCTGGTTCCCCCAACCTCCCACCCCCCATGCCCCTTCAAAAAGTCTTGAAATTTATACATGGTCACTTCTGCCACATTAGAATCAAGCCATTATATTTAGCTTACACCGAAGGAGAGGCGACCCACTTTTAAAGGGAAGGATTATCAAAACTTTGTGGACAAATTATGAAATTAACACAACAGTCTTGTCCTCTATGATTCTCATCATACTCTTAATGGTGAGGAAAAGTTAGAAAACAGCACTGGGCACTTTAAAAATTTACCTTCTTTACTCCAAATAGCTTTTGTAGTTAAGAACTGAAGCGAATGATACTTGAAAGCAAAGATCTCTTTTAAAGAATCTGTAATATTGGGGAGCCTGGCTGGTTGGAAGAGCATATGACTCTTGATCTCAGGGTTGTAAGTCTGAGCCTCACGTTAAGTATAGATATTAAATAAATAAACTTAAAAAATAAATAAGAAAATAACATGTCTATAATATTGCTATCTTATAACCAAATTGGCGTTGACCTCCAAGTTTGAAGCAATGATAGCATGAAAACTGATAAGGGAAAAAAAAGGTGAGTTAAAATGTCCCTTTTAAGGTTATTGTGCCTGTTGAAGCTGCAATTAAAATACTATTGTTCTGAGGCCTAGAGGCTATAATGTATATTGGGATGCCATCTAGAACACAGAGTATACATAATGGGTGCTGATTAAATGCAATATTATCTCAACAAAGAATTATGGCCAGTATTTAAGCGTTTATGACTCTGGATGATCACTGGAAACTAGCAGGGTTAGATGTTATCTTCACATCCAAATTAAAAGTATAAATCACCACAAAATAACTGATGGAAGGAGCAATGTTATTTTGTCCTTGTCACAGCAGGATTATTGCATTGAGAAGTTGCCTGCATTTACAAATGGACTAATACACTGGCTTTGTGTCCAGAGTGTGTGGTCTCCCTATTTAATGACACGGGACTTTAAGAACTCCAGAGCAAGTAAGCTAATATTAACTCTATTAATATGGGTTCTTCACACCAGTAGTAGAGGGTGAACTTAAAGTAGTCAGGATTCAAGTGTTTAGAAAACACATACATAATTGTTTGTTCTCATTAGTTAT
Organism: Martes martes; assembly: GCF_963455335.1. NCBI lineage: Eukaryota > Metazoa > Chordata > Mammalia > Carnivora > Mustelidae > Martes > Martes martes. The sequence continues at coordinate 60,243,630 of NC_137891.1, forward strand.
GAATACAAAATTACTTTTCTTCTACATCAGAGATTTTAATTATAATACTGAATTAACAGTGGTAAAGTAAATGACTTTTAAAAATATTTTTGAAATTGTTGATTCTTGTGTAATCGAACAATGACCATCACCAAAGGGCACTTTGACCTCAAGGCTTCTGTTGAACATTTTCACAATGTTTAAAAATGTTCAACTCCAAAGTGTAGTAAAGTGAGTAACTTGTCACATTCTTATTAGGTACATTAATAAGATCTAGAGGGGGAAAGATATTTTACAATTGTTATATTTAAGGTTCCCACAATGATTACAAGGGAAACCTTTCTCCTTGATGGTACCAGCAATTACTTTTTAAAAATACTTTTTAAAATAATTCAAAGATCTCTTCTTAAAGGATTCTTACATAGCTAAAGGCTCTAGTGGCAATATTTCTCAGATTTTTCTAAGGTTCTTTAGTGGATTGGAAATAAGGAACCATCCCTTTGATACAAGTTATTATATTTTAATCAGTCACAACATGCTATTATGACATTCAAAAGTCAAAATATTTCTCCAAGGCAAAAATCACTGGAACAATGTGATAAGCCCAGTTAAAATATATATAATAAATCAGAACAAAGGTCACTTTTTTCCTAAAATAATGAGCAACACTGCCCATTAATGACTTTAGCTTCTTGGAAACCATTAATCAAAATGTAGCATTGCCCCTTTGCTGCTCAAACATGATGGTGCTAGAAGAAACTGATAATTGAGTCCTTTTGAAATGGATGAGTATTTCAAATAAAGGAATTGAAATATAAAAATGAGAGATGTCTTTGGCTCCAACAATTTCTCCTTCAACTTCACGACTTTGCCTCTGTTATCAGCAAAGTTGTTAAAAAAAAACCAAAAAACTAGAACCCAATTTCTTAGACATTTTTTCAGAAAATGAAGCTGAGACTGGTTGAAATCTTACGAGATGGCTAACCAGTTGAATGTTTTCAGAGGAATTTGTGTATCCTTGCTTTGCCTGCTTTGGCATTTCTGCTGCAACCTGAAATCCAAGGGGTGATCTGTGGAAAATGTGGGGGTAGAATTCCTGCTTTCCTGATATTTCTAACACTGGAAGATGAGGTGATTTTAGTTTTTTGTAACATTCCTTTTCCTTTTGAGTTGTTTCTGTTTACCATTACATAGTTTTGATTACAAACCCTTATTTCTAAGGGTGGTTTCACTATCAAAGTTTCGATAAGGTCCAAGAGAGGAAAAGGCCATCACTGAACTGTGTTACAGATAAGAAAAAACTGGACACACTAACTTTTGCTCACATCATCACATGTGCTTTCCCGATAAAGTGTGATGATGTCATAAATGACAACACGGTACAATGAGGCCAGAAAGTGGTTGGACCAGAAGGGAGAGAGTTTCGATTTATATAAAAATACTCTGGTGGTTATCACCAGTAATGGCAAACTTTATATAGTAAAGAAAAAAAAGAAGCATGTGGTGTTTTAATGGGCTTTCTGTAAAGCATTTTTTAAAGCTCATTTGAATTTACATTAGTGCTCCTTGAAAACTGCCAGAAGCTTGATAAATGAGCATCTTAATAAAGTTAAATTGTAGCCAGTTTGAAACGACAATAGCATATATTTTGTAAAATTATTGCCTGTCACTTTGTAGACTGCAACTTTACACAGGGTCCAAGATTAAGGGAAAAAGAGGAAAAAATGGGAAGTACCACCTCATAGAGGACTGGAACACTGTAAATCATTTAGTTCTGGATTCTTTAAAATTAGAAATTAGAAACTGAGGAAAGATTTGTAGCTGTGTTTGGAAAATAATGAAATATATATATATATATATTTTTCCACCATTAAATTACCCATAAAAAATATGTAAAGGGAACAAGCTGATACTACTACAACTTTTGTCATTTCAGCAGTTTCAAGTTCAAAACAATGAATAATACAGTGAAATTTTTAAAATAGCCATGCCGCATTCCAAAGAGTGTATTTTAGACATCACAACTAATGTCCTGTTTTCAATGGCACTATTCCATCTGTTTATTCACTCATATTGTCAGTCAGTTATCATGGAATATTCTGAGCCTCTATTACATGCCAGTCTCCATGTCAGTCACAGATGATAATATAATACAGAAGTAGGTAAGTTGGACATGGTTCCTGTCTGCATGATGTTTATATTCTGGTGAGGGAGCAAACAACCAGCCTATCATAAACACACACACATACACACATGCACACACACACAGAAAAAATGGGTAGTAGTAAGTGGAAAGAAGGAATTAAGCAGTGGTTTGAGAGAGAGAGACTAAGGGAGGAAGACATATTTTGGGCAGGGGGATGGGAACAGCCCCTCTGAGAGACATATAAGCAGAAACTGGAAGTGAAGAAATGGGTGGAGGTAGGAGAGACTAGATATGGGCAGCTCTTCAACTACATTTGGCTATGAGAGGGAGCAATGAATGTGGTAATTGATAGAGAGGGATGTGGGATCAACAGACATTTGTTTGCTTGTAGAAGGAAACTAGAGCATATAAGTATGATGATGAGAATGGTCCTTTAGACAGAAATTGATGGATGATGCAAGAGTGTGAGGGTTCAGCTGAGAGGGCAAAGCCCTTGAGATGGTGATGAGGGTGAATGGGATCCTGAGTAGTTTTGGAGGGACAGGGCTTGAGGAAATATCCACTGGGAAGACTGGCTGTGAGTTGTGCAGCTCTAGTGTATGAGAGAGGAGTAGTTTGTGTCTGATAGCTTCTCTTTGCTTCATGACGTACAAGAGGAGATCATAGGCCATGAAAGGGTTATTAGATTGTGTGGGAGAAATAAGAGAAACATGAAGTCACAGAGGGCCTCTCAGACATACAATGACATTTTCATTGGACAATCCAATGATTGGATTGGATTGTGGGGGCTGCCCCGTGTATTGTAGGGTGGTTAGCTAAATCCTTGGCCTCTACCACCTAGATGTCAGCTGTACTCCATCAAGTCATGACAGTCAAAAATGTCCCTAGACATTCCCCTTGAGGGAAAAAGTGCCCTGCTTTAAGAACCACTGCCCTAGAACAATCACTAGAAAAAGAAAGGGTAGCTAATATGCCACAGTGAAGATGAACTGAAGAAAAATATTCTGTTAGTTCAAAAGAAGGCAAGAAACAAAGGGTAAAAGGAACAAAAATAGATGAGACAAATAGAAAACTGGGAAGACGACAGATTTAAATCCAATCAAATTCATCATTACACTAAATTTACATGTACTACTCATCTTGATTAAAGACAAAGATTATCAAATTGAATCAAATACAAGACTTCAATTATATCATCTGCAGGGAAATTCAATTTAAACATATAGATATAGGTGTTAAAAGAGAAAAAAATGAAAAACATATGTAGCATGGAAAAACTAATCAAGAGAAAGATGGAGTAAACGTATTCAGATGAGACAAAGTAGACTTCAGAATACAGGATATATAGAGCCAGGGAAAAAAGGAACCCTTACATTTTATCAATGCATAAATTCACTAAGAAGATAAAACAGTCTTAATATGCTTATACTTAGTAACAGAGCTGCAAAATGCATAAAGTAAAAACTGATAGTGAAAAGAAAATAATAAGTCAACAATTAGCTCAGTGACATCACAACTGCTCTCTCAGCAAATGATAGAAAAAGAAGTTTAAAACAATCAGCGTATATATGGAAAATCTGAACATTACTCTCAGTGAACTATATCTGTCATTCAATCTTCACTTCAACCTTCAACAGAAGAAGACGTGTTCTTTGAAAATACCCCTGGGATATTTACCAAAATTTTGGATCAGGAACCAAACTTCAGTAAATTAAAATGATTGAAATCATAAAAAGTGTTTTCTGACCACAATGAAATTAAACTAGAACAGAAAGATACCTGGAAAAATCCATAAATATTTGAATTAAATATACTTCCAATAATTCATGGATCAAAGAAGAAACTAAAAAGTAATCAGAAAGTAGTTTGGTGTGAATGAAAATGAAACAGATCTTACAAAATTTGTGAGATGCTCACTTAAAGTAGTGCCGAGAGGGAAATTCATGGCATCAAATGTTTATGTTAGAAAATTAAAGATAAAAGCTCTTAAGTGAATGATTAAGCATTCACCTTAAAAACTAAAAAGGGAAGATAAAATTAAACACAAAGAAGGAAGAAAATAATGTTAGAGCAAAAGTCGATGAAATAAAAAGCAGCAAAGCAATTTAAAAACAATGAAATAAAAAGCTGGTTATTTTAAAAAGAGCAACTAATTTGATGTGTCTACTCAGACTGAATAAGAAGGAAAGGAATCGTAACAAATTATTAGCATTAGGAATGAAAAAGGCCATCACTATAGACTGTAAATATATTAAAATGTAGCAAGTAGTGGTGCCTGGGTGGCTCAGTGGGTTAAGCCTCTGTCTTGGCTCAGGTCATGACCTCAGGGTCCTGGGATCCAGCCCTGCATCAGGCTCTCTGCTCAGCGGTGATCCTGCTTCCCCATCTCTCTCTACCTGCCTCTCTGCCTACTTGTGATCTCTCTCTCTGTCAAATAAATAAATAAAATCTTTTTAAAAATGTAGCAAGTAAATATTATGAACAACTTTATGCCAATAAATTTGATTACCTACATGAAATGGGCGAATTCTTGGAAAGTCACAAACTACCAAAACTCACTCAAGAAGTAACAGATACCTGTAATAGCACTATATCTATTAAAATAATTGAATTTGTAGTTAAAAACCTTCCAATAAAGAAAACTTGAGGCCCAGATGGCTTCACTGGTGAATTCTACCAAAATGCTTCGGGAAGAAATAATACATATTCTATGTAAACTCTTCCAGAAACTAGAACACAGATAGGATAAAAAGGCTTAACAGAATGCCAGCAGGGTGAATCTTGCTACATATAAAAGAAGAGTGTTTCATGAACAATAGAGTTTATCCGAAGAATGTGAGGTGGTTTCAACATCTGCAAATCAATATAATTCACCATTTTAACAGACTATAAAAGCAAAACCGTGTGCTCAGCTCAATAAGTAGAGAAAAATAATTTGACAGATTCAACATCCATTCATCATAAAAATTCTCACTACACTGGGAATAGTAGGAAACTTCTACTGCTAATAAAAGTCATCCATGAAAACCGACAGCTAACATCAGATTTGATGGTGGAGGTCTGAATGCTTTTTCTCTCAGACAAAGAACAAGACAAGGGTATCCACTCTCATTGGTTCTCTTCACATTGTATTGGAGGTCCTAGTCAGTGAAGTAAAGCAAGAAAAATTAAATAAAAGAGAAGAGATTGGAAATAGAGAAACCTATGTCTTTATTTTTACATGATATGATCATCTATATAAATAATCTAAAGCATCTATAAAAGTACCTCTAGAATTAGTGGGTTTAACAAATTCACATGATAGAAAATAACTATAAAAATCAGGGGTGCCTGGGTGGCTCAGTCGGTTAAGTGTCTGCCTTCGACTCAGGTCACCATCCCAGGGTCCTGGGAAGGAACTCTGCCATGGGCATCCTGCTCAGAGCGGTATCTGCTTGTTCCTTCTGCTCTGCCCCTCCCCCCTGCTCATGTGCTCTTTCTCTCTCTCTCTCAAATGAATACATAGAATCTTTTTTTTTAATGTACAACCTTTTTATTTTTATTTTTTTAAGTAGGCTCCATGCCATCGTGGGGCTTGAACACACAATTCCAAGATTACAAGTAATGTGGTCTATTGGCTGAGCTACTGGGTGTCCCACAACCTGTTTATTTTTAAAAGTCATCCTTGGGGCATCTGGGTGGCTCAGTTGGTTAAGCGACTGCCTTCAGCTCAGGTCATGATCCTGGAGTCCCCGGATCGAGTCCAACATTGGGCTCCCAGCTCCATGGGGAGTCTGCTTCTCCCCCTAACCTTCTCCCCCTCTCATTCTCTCTCTCTCTCTCTCAAGTAAATAAATAAAATATTTTTTTAAAAAAAAGTCATCCTCTACAATTATTTAAACTTACATTAAACACATTAAGATGTCAAGTTTAAAATGTGGAGAGAGTATTCATGGTGTTCCAAGACTATTTTAGGGAGTAGGTGAGCCAAAGCAGTGGGAGAACACCTTCGTTGTTGGTATTGGGTCTCCATGTGAGTTGGGCCCCGTCCTTGCAGGCATGGTGAGGGGTGGGGGAAAGGTCAGCTTGAACCTGGGGAAGCTGCTCTGGTCCAGTGGGGTGCTGTGATTTCTTTGTGACACGTGGTGTGCCTCCCGTGCACTGGGGCAGTGTCTGGTCATCCAGCAACTCAATCAAGGCTGAGCACAGCAGACACTGTGGGGGAGGAACCCCAAGTTCTTACCAGGATCATGGTCACCAGGGTTATAGAGGTTCTGTCAAAGTCTATCAAGGCCAGGCTAGACTGAATCATAATTTAAAATAAAAGAAACAGGGCGCTTGGATGGCTCATTTGGTTAACCATCCAACTCTTGATTTTAGCTCCAGTCATGATCTCAGGGTCGTGAGATCGAGTCCCACATGGGGCTCCATGCTCAGCCTGGAGTCTACTTGAGATGCTCTCTCCCTCCGCCCTTCCCCTCCCTGCTTGTGCATGCACGCTTTCTAAATAAATACATGAAATCTTTAAAAAAATATACAAGAAACATGTGAAGGGGTGCCTGGGTGGTTCGGTAGGTTAAGCCTCTGCCTTCAGGTCATGGTCTCAGGGTCTTGGGATTGAGCTTCCACATCTGCTCTCTGCTCTGCAGGGAGCCTGTTTGATTCCCCCCTCTCTCTGCCTGCCTCTCTGCCTACTTGATCTCTCTCTCTGTCAAATAAAGAAATAACATCTTTTTAAAAAAATCAATTGTTCTTCTATATAGTAGCAAAAAGTAATTGGAAATTAAAATGTAAAACTCTATGCCATGTATAATAGCATTACACCAGGAAATCTTTAGGAAGATATTTAACAAAATATGTGTAAGATCTAAAATATTAATAAGGCAAACATTACTGAAAGAAATTAAATAAGTTCTAAATATTGGAGAAATATGTCATTTCACATGTCAGATAACTGAAAATTGTTGTCAATCCTCCCCTAACTGACCTATAGATTTTTATATGTCATTGCAATCTCAGTCAAAATCCCAGCAGCTCCTTTTCAAGGAATTGACAAGCTCTTTTTAAGGTTTTCATGGAAAATCAAAAGACCTAAAGTAGCCAAAGTTTTTGAAAAAGATAAAGTCAGGGACTCTCCCACTACCTAACTTCAAAACTTACTATAAGCTGTAATAATTAAGACAGAATGGAAAAACATAGTTTTATGAAACTGAATAGCATTCAGAAATAAACTGAAACACGTACAGACATTGACTTTCAACAAGGTACCAAGGTAATTCAGTAGCAGAAAGAGTAGTCTTACTGAACAAATGACTTGATATCCATAGGCAAATTAATGACTTAACCCACATCTATTACCACATACAAAATACAGCTCAAACATGATCACAATCCTGGATGTATGTCATAAAGCCACAAATCTTCTGGAAGACAACACAGGAGAAAAATCTTTGTGACCTAGAGCTAGAGACTAAGATACAAAAAACACAAACTACCGAATTAAAAACTATTGCTCTTCAAAAGATATTCTGGGAGAGTGTAAAAGAAGCCATGGGCTAGGGGAAAATATTTGAAGATTATTTATTTGATAAAGGACTTGTACCTTTATACATTAAACAATACTCAGCCACACTGAGGATGAACTCAGATACACACAACAACAGCTCAAGAGTGTCCCGCCGAGAGAAAAAAGTCAGAACACAATAGTTCTTGCTATATGATTCCATGTATATCACATTTGGGAAGAAGACAAACTAAAAGAGGGTGAGAAATCAGATCCATGGTTTGTTAGGGGCTCTGGGATGGAGGAGAGTGTTGATTTGGAAAAGACCCAGAGGAAGCTTTTTGGGTGATAGAAATAGGTGATGGAAGTATTCCAAACTGGTAGTGGCAACATGTCGGCCCGCATTTGTCAAAACTCATCAATCATTTAAAGGGTGAAATTTACTGCACATAATTAATATTGTAATAAACCTGACCATTCCCTCTCAGAAAGGGATGGGGGCGGGGAGAAGAAATGGGATATTTCTGTACTGCTACTCACTATGTACACATGCAAAGGGTAAGAAATAAAAAGAGAAAATCCACTGTAATAATTTCAACAGAAAGAAAAGGAGCAGCTGAAGAAAGTGCCTATTGAGGGTTTCCTATGTGTCAGACACAATAAGGGGACCAATACCACAAATAGAGATATTAGTAGTACTTATATGTTTGTCATAAGGATTAAATTTTGCAATATTTGTAAAGCACTTAGAAACTTCCTGGCATGCGGTGAGTGGCACATAACTCCCTATTAAGTAAATAAAAATAATTGTATTATGGAGCACACTCTACAGGTGAGAACACTGGCTTTGCGAGGTTGAGGGTCTAGTGGAAGCCTACACAGGTGCCCAGCAGAGGAGCTGTGATTCAGTCATCCTACTCCAGGGGCCAAGTTCACGCTTCAACTCCTTCCATTAATTCCCCAGCTTCCGAGGGACCAACACAACACAATATGGAAGCCTCCGGGTGCCAACGTATGATCCTCTGGCAGGCCTCTTGGGGCTGTCCTTTCTTCTTCATCCCAAATTGCTATTTCGATTCATCCTCTTTCTTAAACTGCTACTCCCATTTACTAACTGGTTTCCAGGGCACTGTACACAAGTTACTGGGTCATTCTCCTATATAAGCAATATCGATCACATCATTTAACTGCCTAAAATGCTCTGTTGCTTGCTATTATCTATAATACACAAATCCAAATTCAAACCTATAGCATTAGGGACTTACATGTCTAGCCCCACATCTCTTCTCTCTTCCTTCGATTATCCACACTTGCTCCTGCTTTCCTAAGCTTGTGATCTATCTGTAGGCAAAACAAACTCTTGCCCAGACTCTGCTCTGTTTAAATACATCCCCGCTTTGCCTCTTTGTGTCAGCTGGGAATGCTTCCAGCTGTTCAGTAAGCGGAAACATGATCCCTACAGTTTAAAGAAATTGGGGTGTTTTTATTCTCCCTTAACAAGACTAAAGGTAAGAAGTTCAGGGATGCTGTGGTGACCGAACGACAGTGTCAGGGAAACTGGCTTCCTTCCATCTCCCTGTTCTCTCCTCTGAGGCACGGTGGCTCTTACCTCTGCTGATCTCCTCCAGGCAGAGCATCTGTGTACCAGCAGATGGAGGAAGGGAAAAGCAAACAGTGGCCTTCTAATCATAAGGCTTTGTCTGCTTAATTCAGGAAGGACAGCCTTCTCCAGCCAGCCTTTCCTTACATCTAATTTGACAGACTGAACCAATTCCTGGTGAAGAGGACAGATGTTACCAGGACTGGCTTAAATTAATTTCGATATACCCTCATAGGACTAGGGTAGGGACCTACTTGCCTGGGGATCAGGAAATCTCTGTGGGGTTCTTAAAAAATTAAGAATCTGTTTTCAGAGAACAGAGGGTGTCATGAATGTGGACCTGCTGTATCTACCCAACTCCCGCTCATCCTTCACGGCCCAGCTGATGTGGCAACTCTTCTGTTAAGTATTCCTCATTTCACATCAAGCAGGGTTGGGTATTTTGTGATTTTAATTCAGCAGTATCATTTGCCATGATTTCACTGGGGTATCTGTTCTTTGGCTTATTTGTCCTTCCCAGACTGCATGTTCTTCAAGAGCAAGGACTGGCTACCTTGTTTTGCATCCTCAAAGCCTAGATTCATACCTCACACAAAAAATGCCAAGGAAATGTTTAAATAGATAGTTGGACTCATGATGCTAGGACTCAGTCTAGATTGTTTTCAATTATTTAATAATTCACACTTACATAGTGCTTACTATGTATCAGACACTCTTCTGAGGACTTGAAACCCTCAAACAACCCCATGAGGTAAGTACTTTTATTATCCCCAATTTACAAATGAGAAACCTGGGACACAGAGTTTAAGTGACTTGTCCATGGTCACTGGATTCGAAAGACTCTGTTTCCCACCCACGTGTCTCCTGTGTGTCTCCTCTACTACTCACACACACTTGGCTTCTGACACTTCTGGTCACCAAACATGGGGTTCTGTTTTCCCCACACCATCATCCACCTAGAAACACCATCATATTCCAGAGGTTAAGAGCTCGGTGCCCCAAGACTGCTCCCCACCCTGATCATCCATTTCAGATGCCAGCAGCAAGCCCTGGTCATCACCTGTGCTTCTGACCAACCAGCTGTAGATCAGAGGTTCCAATGACCCCCTCCATGGGTTCCCTGAATTTGCTACAATGGCTCACAGAACAGAAGGCAACACTTACATGTACCTGTAAATTAAAGGATATAATAAAGGATATAATAAAGGATATTACTGGATGAACAGTCAGACGAAGAGATAAATAGGGCAAGGTCTGGGTGGGTTCCGAGTGCAGGAGCTTCTGTTTCTGTGGAGTTAGGGGGTGTTCACCAACTTGCAAGCTCTCTGAACCCCATACTGTTGATATTTTATAGCGGCTTCCTTACATAAGCATAATCAACTATGAACTCCACTTCCACTCCCTCTTCCCTCTCTGAAGGATGTGGGGGAGGGTAGCTAAAAATTCCAAGCTTCTAATCATGGCTTGGTCTTTCTGGTGACCAGTCCCGATCCAGGAGCCATCCAGAAACCCACCCAGAATTTCCTCATAGAACCAAAGATGCTCCTAGTGCTCCTAACACTTAGGAATTTATCAGGGTTTTAGGATCTCTGTGCCAGGAACCAGGGGCAGAGATCAATACATATATTTTCAATTATCTCAAAGACATGTGTTAAGCAAGCAGTGTGGGGCTAGTCCAGGTCCAGATGCTCTTAAGACCCATGGTGTGATCTGCAGAAAACTAACTTCTCTGAGCTTTGACTTTATTTACGTATATTTCTCACTGTGGGAGAGCAGGGGGAAATCCATCAGATCTTCTAAACTGCATAGAAATCCTTGTCTGCAGAAATATGGGAATCATAGAAGCACAACTTCTATAGTCATGTAATCTAACTTTCTAACTCATGCAATCAATCACCCGATTGACTAACCAACAAATATTTACTCAGTGCTTCCCAGATACTGGCCACTGAGAATATGGCAGTGAGTTTAGTGGATGAAATGAATATTAAATAATTTATTTTACAGATATATAACTAAAAATGATAACAATCGTTTGAAAGGAATATTCATAGTACGTTGAGAGTAATGGGTGTTACTAATCTAGAAGGATTTATATAATGAGCCATGAGGGCAATTATGAGGAGGTATATAGAACAGCACATGATTGAAAGCAAATCTTGAACAATTATTAATAACTATCTCAAATGACATTGCTGCTTGCAAAATCAAAAAAAATTTAATTCACTGAGGCATGATAAATTTTACTTATGAAGTTGTTCTCATTGAGGCTTTGGATAACATAAATCTGTCCTTTCAAGATAGCTTGTGCTACCTGCCTTAGCGATCCAATCACTCTCTAGACACATCTTGTGGTCGACATTTCTCTCCCCTGTGTAGTCTTGACAATTCCTCACTAAAGGAAATCTCTTTATTTCCTCTACGCTAAAATACCCTGTATGCCATTTCAGATTTGGTATTGGCAGCAGTGAGTTTACACACTGGTTCTTATTCTCATTTCTGGAACAAGAAAAATACTGTCTCTAATGAATGTTTAGAGTATCATTTGCTACTATTTATTAAAGGTTCATTCTACACTTCAAATATTAGGGGTCCTTTGCTGTCACCCCTGCCAACAGGCAAAGCCACTGCACTCATTGCCAGCATAATGGTGGCAGAGCTGACTCCAATTATTCTGAGGTAGTAAGGAGAACATTAATTGGAAAGAATAAGAATGAGCTAGGAAGGGAAAGAACACACTGTAGAAGGATATAATTTGTTCCTGTATCTGGATCTTCATTAGCTGTTCCTGATTGTCAGTCCCCAACGGCTTTCCCCTCACTTTCAATAAGAAAATAAAAAAATAAACTAAGTTTAAGAGTGAAAAAACGTTATCTAGCTGAGGGTTTATTATTATTATTTTTAATTCTCAGAACAAGTCGTAATAATTTCCCATGATACTCGGGCATGATCCTCCATCCTGTGTAGAAATAACTATTTTCATTTTACTCCAGGGCCATTGTTAGTTTTCAGGTGGAGATACTTGTTTTTACCTGAAACTTTGAAAGTCATTAAATGCTTACTGAGAAATTTCTGAAAACACAGTATTCTAAAAAGTGAAACAAAGTTTCTGTATTAATTAGCCTTTGCTGAAGAAATAAACAGTTCTAATACTCTTGCAACTTAAAATAACATCTTCATTTCCCTGTCACATCACAAGGGGTTTGTGGGGGTGATTTCCAAGGTCAAGGCTGGAGGAGTCCTTATTTTGAGATGTCTAGTCCCATGAAACTGCATTAAAAGCTTCCCCTGGGACAGAGCGCATGCACATTCCACTGGCCAAAGCAAGTCACAGGGCAAAACCCAGAATGAATGTGATAAGGTGGGTCACACTCTTACAGTTATGAATAAAGTGACTCATTAGAAACAATACCATTACTATGACTGCTATTTTCAAACATAACATTTCAAACATTCTGCTAGAATTTTTATTAAGGGATTTTTTTAGATATCATAAATTTATGTATTATTTATTAAATTTATTTATAATTTTATTTATTTATTTAATTTTATTACAGTTTATTAAATAAATTTAATTTTTTGTATGTATACAATTTCAGATTTCAAATATTTGCATTAATTTTGTTTTTTTCTAAAGATTTTATTTATTTATTTGAGGATGAGAGAGAAAAAGAGAGCATGAGCAGGGTGAGGGGGCAGAGAGAGAAGCAGACTCCGCGCTGAGCAGGGAGCCAGACATGGGACTCAATCCTGGGTGGGACTCTGTGATCATGACCTGAGCTGAAGGCAGACACTTAACTGACTGAGCCACCCAGACACCCTGTATCATACTTTTTGTGAAACTTATTTTTAATGGCTGTATTTCATTAAGTGGAGGAACCATAATTTTCTATAATTTGGCCATTTAAATTTCTCTCAATCTTTTGCTCTTATACTGATCGATAATGGTGTTATGGAAATCCTTGTGAAATATATATATATATACAAATTTCTTTCTTTCTTTTTTTTTTTTTTTTTTTTGAGAGAGAGAGAGATCATGAGCTTGGTGAGAGGGGCAGACGGAGAGGGAAAGAGAGAATCCCATGTCCATCTTGGAGCCCCATCCAGAGCTCCATCTCATGACCCTGAGATCATGAGTTCAGCCAAAATCAAGAGTCAGATGCTTAATGACTGAGCCACCCAGGCACCCCATTAATTTTTTTTTCAGAACATAAAACCCTTTCTTTTGACTAGATGCCCAGAAAAATAATGGTAGGATCAAAGGGTATGAATTTAGAGTTCATGAATTATAGTTCTTAAAATAATTTTACAAATTTCTGTCCAAAAAAATGTGATAGTGATTTTACTCTTATTTGCAGGATAAGGAGACCCATTTATACCAAATTCTCATCAGTAGCAATATTAGTAATGAGGTGAAATATTTCCGAAACTATTTCCTACACCAGGTGTATTTACTACTCCTTTTATTTTAGTGTGTGTGTGCCTCTTCTCTGGATCTTTATCCAAGTGGCTGAAATTTCATTGACAGAAGCAGTCTGGGTCTCTGATCACAAAATCCATAGCACCTTGCTTCTTCCTGTTTTCAAAAAAGGCTGGTTGAGTGAATCACCTATCGAATAAGTAAATAACTAAAGAAGTTAAAATGGTATCTTGGGTCTTAAAAATTTTCATTGATGACCACAAGGTAGAACACTTTTCTGTATTTTTATCAACCAGCTGTGTTTTTTCTTTTATTAAGAGAATCCTTGGGACACCTGGGTGACTCAGTCCATTAAGCGGCTGCCTTCGGCTCAGGTCATGATCCCAGAGTCCTGGGATCGAGTCCCGAATCGGGCTCCTTTGCTTGGTGGGGAGCCTGCTTCTCTCTCTCTCTGCCTGACACTCTGCCTGCTTGTGCTCACTCTCTCTCTGTCAAATAAATAAAATCTTAAAAAAGAGAGAGAGAGAGAGAGAATCCTTGTTCTTTGCCTACTCTATCAGCTCTCATTGCTTTTATCAAAAGATATTATATCTTTATATAAAAACAATCCTTCCTGGTATAATAAATGCTTTGCTCCAATGTGCTATTTGACTTTTAATTTCTATTATATTTTTTTCTTTTTCACGTCCCGTGAGAATTGTTTATTAGAAAGGTGAACCCCGATCTTCATGATGGGCTTATTGGTGGGCTTTCTGGTAGTAAGCACCAGTACCGGGACTGCCAAACTCTTCAGATCGACAGGGCGGGAGTTCAGCTATCAGCATGGGCAGGTTGTACTGGAGGAGAATGTCTTTGTTGTGCTTCTTGGAAGCCTCATCCACTATTTCTGATAACAGGGCACCAGGGCTTTGGAGATGGATGGGTGGACTGCAACAACCTGGGCCACATGACCACCACCCTTTACTAGGTCACAGATGTCCACCCTGGTAAATTGCTCCTTGTGCTGAAGCAGAGCTGGTTCCAGTAGCTTATGTTGCAATGTGTGCTGTTGGGGCTGCCCATTCACCTTGGTAAGGTGGGGGCTGCGGCCGTCTTCTTGCCACGGAAGACCTGCGTGGACTGCAGAGGATCCTTGGATTGTGTGGCTGTGAACATAGACCAAAGCTCCTCACTGCTTGGCAATGGGGGCAAAAGCTATTATATTTTTTTTTCTGAGATGTCATCTATTTTTTATGTAAATATACTTCTCAATCTTTTGTAATTTCTTCTGTTGCTTGACATTTCTTCTCCTAAAGGTTTGATAAATATTTGCTTCTATTTTTTATATTTATGCTTATTATTTAATTTTATGTTTAGCTGTTCAATTTACTTAAAATTTGCTGTTGTAGGGAGTGAGATGAAGTTTTGAACTTATTAAACTGAATTTGTTCCTTTTAGGACTTACAGACTCTCTTGTTTTGTTTGTTTTTTAGTATTTTATTTATTTATTTGACACAGAGAGAGAGACACAGCAAGAGAAGGTACACAACAGGGGGAGTGGGAAAGGGAGAAGCAGGCTTCCCACAGATCAGGGAGCCCGATGTGGGGCTCGATCCCAGGACCCTGGGATCATGACCTGAGCTGAAGGCAGATACTTAATGACTGAGCCACACAGGCGCCACTTACAGACTCTCTTGTTACAGGATTCTGAATGGAGTGGCCTTCTATTGAGCAAAATTAAATGAACTTTGTGTATTTAATATTTCAAACTACTTAAATTCTTTTTTAATTTAATTTTAATTTTTATTGTGTTATGTTAGGCACCATAAAATATACAATTAGTTTCTGATGCAGTGTTCCAAGATTCATTGCTTATGTACAACACCCAGTACTCCATATAAATTCTTAAAATTTTTATATGATCAAGGGTTAAATCACCAAGGATTCATTTACCTTTATTATTTTTGATCATCACAGTTTACTCCTGGCCTCAGTTCATGGTCTATTTTTTCCTGATAAGCACAAAAAGAACTGGGCAGATCAACACCAATCTATCATTTCAAACAGAAAAACAACCCTTAGAAATCTCCCTCATCTCAGAAGAGCCAACTTCATGTCTGAAGGAAATATGTAGCTCAGAATTACGTAATCCAAGTCCACGACAATTTGAATTGTGAGGGCCATGGCCAGATTGCACGTGGCATTGTGGCTGGGATTTAACATGAGGTAATGGCTACTGTTGATTAAACATTGCTCCCCAGAGCCACGCTGGAGTCAGGGTTACCTCCATCCTGCAAGGATGACTTCACCCAAAGAGGAAAGAGAGGAGGACCCGGGGACAACTGGCTGCTCCAGAAATACCACCATGGGCACCTCACAGTTAGTGGGTCAATTTATAAATTCGGGAAGAAGGAAAGCATTACTCTTTGAGAAGCTACTATTAAATCTGTTGTTAAATGTTGTGCCTGTAGTTCATAATACTGTGCATTCAGAAATGTTAAGTGGGTAGATCTCAAATTAAGTGTCCTTACCAGAACATGGCAAGTTAAAAAACAGACAAACAAACAAAAAACAGAAAAAACCAAAAGGGCAGGAAGGAACGTTTGGAGGTGGTGGATATGTTTATTATCTAATCAAGGGTATATACATGTGTCAAAATTCATCAAATTGTATACTTTAAAGAAGTGTAGGGGTGTGTGTGTGTGTGAGTGTGTGTTTGGCATATCAAGTACACCTGAGTAAGGCTGTTAAAAATATCTTGTCTAGGGGCACCTGGGTGGCTCAGTGGGTTAAGCCTCTGCCTTCGGCTCAGGTCATGATCTTAGCGTCCTGGAATCAAGCCCCGCTCCCCCTTCTCTCTCTGTCTGCCTCTCTGCCGACTTGTGATCTCTCTCTCTGTCAAATAAATAAATTAAAAATCTTAAAAAATAAAAAAATAGATAAAAATATCTTGTCTATATTGGGGGTAAGCTGTTAGATACTTCCAGAAGAAAAGACTCTATCTAATCCAGGACCTTGAAATCAGGGATTTGGGCTCGGTGAGAAAATCAAGCCATCAGACATCAAGATAAACCCCACCCTGGTATGTCTCTAGGTGCTTAGGAGAGCCCAGGACCAATCCAGAACAGCACATGCTGACGAAAGGAATGACTGGGGAATTTGGGCTTGGAAAGCCTTTGAACCATATGGCTTGGAAGTCCTGGCCCTTTGAGTTGGAGGTGACTGTGGAAGATTTTTGGTGTCATTACCAGTAAAACCACTGAAATTTGCAAGTGTGGAAATGTCAGACTGTCCAGTAAGGCTTTTATTTAACTCAGTAAATTCATATTTATTTAGTGCCTACTACAGATGCTAGGTACAGGAAATCCAGCTGTGAAAAAAAAAAGAGACAGCTGCCTCCCACCCCCTCCCGTATTGTTTACAAACCAAGGGTGAAACAGATATTAAACAAATAAGTGTAACTAAGGAACTAAACAATCACAAGTAAGCAAAGCAATCTCTAAACTGGGGTGTCAGTTAATTCTGTTGTAACAGAGTCGATGGTTAATGCTGGCCAAAACTGTTGCCAGTTGTGTGTTCTTTTGTTTCGCTTCTTGAAAACAAGTGGTTCCAGACTTATCTCTTTTTACTCATTTTGTGGAAATGTTTGAAATGTCAATTCCATTAATTAAAACAAATCATTCTAACCAAGTTTCCTCCATTTCCTGTCTGTGGTAGGCAGAATAATGAACTCCCAAAGAGGTCCATCCCCTAATCCTCAGAACCTATGAATATGCTACCTCCTTCTGATGGCATCTGTTCAAAAGCCAGTGGTCCACTTTCTCTGAGAAATGACCCGCTACCTACACCCATGGGGCCTTAGCTGCCATGTTATCCTATGTGAGTGCTCCCTTGTCACAGCTGATTGGACTCAGGGTGAACTGTGCACAAGCCTGGGAAAACCGATGGACTCCCCAGGAGCATGGGCTTGTTCTTCTAAGTGTGAGAAAGAATAAAGTGCACCGTTGGGACTGAAGAGGTGGCCAGCTTTGAGGATCTGCATGTCAAAGCAAAGAAAGCCATGCTACAGAAAGAGGGAAGGACGGAGCCTTTACTCCCTAAGTTCCCACTTGTTTCCTGGTTTCCGGTACTCGTCCCATCTATGGTTCTGTTGTCCTTGTGGTTCCCCGGAGTATCACTGGTTTACTTTACATAAATTCTCATTTTTGTCTAAATCAGTTTGAAATGGGCTTATGTCAGTAACAACAAATAGAATACGTGTTAAACAAATATACACAGAAAACAGAGTAGCAAAAGCTTTCAGAATGCTAATGATGGTGAGAAATTGTACATAAGTTTTATTTACTTCTTTATACTTTTCCATATTTACAGTTCTCTAAAGGGAGTAATATAATTTCCATAATAAAAAATGACATGCATTATAAGAGAAGGAAATCTTTATTACTAAGGAAACCCTTATTTTTTTCCCCTCTTACAGTAGAAAACTTCACTACAAAATATGCTACTCAAATATTCTTAAATATAACTTTATATCCAGTAGGGGAAAAACAGCCCAGTGTTAGACAGCTGATAGAGTTCTCATGCAGGCCCAACGAGATCTCAAGTGAACCAAACCCCAGATTTAGAAATGGGCCCTATTAGGCTAGTTAATTTCAAGGAAAACGGACTAAATACCATCTTATATTTTCTTTACCAGAACAGCTACTAGAAACTAAGGTAATTAATAAAATGTTACAGAAGAGATTGTGTAGTAAACTTCGCAATAGTTGATGTATATTGGAATGTTTTCCAGAAAGATAAAATATATTTCATGAAAAAAGAAAGAAAGAAAGAAAGACAGACAGAAAGAAAGAAAGAAAGAAATATGCCTTGTTAGTCTAAAGGGAAAGAATACCATCCACTTTTCCAATGATGGGTTCATGAGTGAGCATGTGACCCAATACAATCCAATGAAATTGAAGAAGAGGCTTCTAAAACTGTTCTTTTATCCCATTTCCAAAGATTTTCAAGAAATAATCCTTTCTCCCTTTGTGGGGAAGTTGTTATATATAAATAGAATACCCAGAGCAGCTGCCATCATCTTATTCTCAGCCCAAGTATGAATCTGATACCTAGAAGAGCAGAAAAAGAAAGAAAACTGCAGACAAGTAGAGCAGAAGTTGCTTATTTAATCCATCCTAAAGCCCAGTATGCCTTTGGACTTCCCGTTAAGAGACCCAATAACCTCCATTGTAGTTGAGCCTGTCTGAATTGAGCCTTCTGTCTTTCAGAGTCAAAGATTCCTAGCTGACATATCTATAAATTTAGAGATAATGCCATGTAACCTCACTCAGTTAAAACCTGGTCTAGAATTTTTATTCTTCTCCGTTTATCTCTACCCCGTCTTTTCGGTCTCTAAGTGAGATTCCCTTACTTTCAGCATATTTTAATGTGGCTCAGATTATAAACAATACATGTGTAGAACCTACTCAAAGATATATCTAAAGTCCAAATCTGCTGTTTCTTCTAGATCTCTCTGACCACACATCTGTATTCCGCTCATCCTACCAGCTCATCATCCCCCCTGCCACCACCAGGAAGCAGTGATGCTTTTCTCTTTAGAAGGCACAGCCACTCAAGAAATCAGGTAGTCCATTGACTCTTTATCTAGTGTCCTCCAGCATGTCTCCTTGGGAAGCAAACCTTCCAGCGTGCCTCTTTGGGAACCCAAAATGTGTCGCTTGCTACCTTGAATTAACCTTTGGAAGTCAACTGGGAAGAAAAGTAAATACGTTCTGCCATTGTTTATTCTTAGTCTGTGTTGGTTTATTCCAAACAGCTTATAAAGAAACAGGTAGAATTTAAATAAAATTAAACCACAGTTCTTATGTGCTATGGATTCCAGGGTGAAAAGGCATAATCAACATCAGTGATGATGCTTCTGAAAATTTTGCTATGAGAGTCCTTAGGAGATCTGATTTTACTAAGTCTAATAAATCAGTCCCACTTATGTAAGAAATACTTATTCAAGGGCTTTATGCCAGTTTCACCTGCTAATAAGATGAAAAGAGAAATGTAAATGATAGGGAACCATTTAGGCCCAGAGGCTACAAAAACATACCGTTGCATATTTTCCTAAGAGTTAATGAGGAAAAACTGTATCTTAGACCTCACATCCTCTCATCTTCCAAGGCCACATGAAGAAGAGTTTTACATGGGATTTCTAGATTTCCAACAACCTTAATATATGTTTAATTTAGATGACCCCCTTTTTTTTCAGAGTTTTAATAAAACATTCAAATATTCTAAGTTCTTTATAATAAGATTCTATTTTATCTGTCCCAGTTATTTCTGGCATTTGGATAACGGAGGTACAGGTGTCTAATATCATACCTGGTATATCATAGGCATCGAGAAAAATTAGTCAATGAGTGTCAGATAGGTTGTGATAATAGCTGAATTAAAACAGTGGATTAAAGCAAGTTTCTGGTACATAAGAAATGCTACAAAAATACAGCTGATGTCTTAGAGCTTATCTGACAGGACTCAGACTAAGTCAGATTAAGTCACACATTAGGTAGAACAATAGAACTAATGAAAGAAATGCCAGACACAGAATCTGATCCCGAAATGACACACAGAAAACTCCTAGCATTCACTGGCTAACACTGGACATAGGAATCAGTGTTCTGAGTGGGGCCAAAGCAAAACACCTGCAGTTAACATTCCTGAATTCAAAAACACTTCCAAAGAGCAGAAAATGTAATTTTTCATTCCTTTGTACATATGCCTTGAAAGGTGGAACTAAGATATAATTGACATCATTAGAACTTCTTATAAAATGCAATATTTAACCTTTGTCTTAATTGAAGGAAGGTTTTAGAATATAGCTCCCAAATACTACTGTATGTATTTGGAAGTTTATACATATAAATGTATATTGTATGGTAAATTTATCATTCACTAATACCTCTATTTGCCAATGTCCATGGATGCTGATGAAACTTTTATTTTATTAAGATGAAAGAGAATAGATAATTTTTGTTTTTTTTTTAAAGATTTTATTTATTTATTTGACAGAGAGAGATCACAAGTAGGCAGAGAGGCAGGCAGAGAGAGAGGGGGGAAGCAGGTCCCCACTTAGCAGAGAGCCCGATGTGGGGCTCTATCCCAGGACCCTGGGACCACGACCTTAGCCAAAGGCAGAGGCTTTAACCCACTGAGCCACTCAGGTGCCCTGATAATTTTTTTGTTTTAAACATTTATCAAGAGTTTACTACATGCCACACCAGGACCCTATGTAAACAATCTTGATGAGTAGAACACAAAAACATTAGTATTGGAGGATATAAATAGTATATAAAGCAGCCACAAAGTGGAATATGTGCATATAATATAATCCCTGACATTTTATATCCTCCAGTTGAAGACAGCATGACAGACAACCATATATAATTGTAAACAAACAAAAATGCATTATATCTAAAGACTGTAGAAAAAGGAATAATCATAGGGCTGAATTCCTGGTAAGCCAACCATACTGTCACATGGGACCTACACTTCAAAGGACTCTGAGATGGGTTTAATGCTCTACTGTCACTGTCTAAAAATTCTGAATAATTTTTGAATTTAGACTCTGCATTTTCATTTTGCACTGGATCCCCATGTATTACAGGGCATGTCCTGTTCTCAGTTCATATATATATATATATATATATATATATATATATATATAACTTTACATAAAAATTTTATACAGGAAATAAATATATTTCCCACACAAATACATCTTCTAAATGGAAGCACTCTTTCCACCACAAAACTGATCTAACTTAACCTCTAGACTTTTGGTTTTACTTTCTTGTGATGATAGGTTGTCACTAATCCATCCACAATCTCTTTCTTATTCTCCTTTATGAGAGGTTTATATAAGATGTATTTTATGATTGTGGACAAGGCTGGTCCTAAGAAGTTTCTTCTCAGTTTTACCTTAGTTCACAAATAAATATTTTCATCTCTATTTTTTTTTTAAAGCAAAATATAGCAACCACAAGAAGCCTTGCCTTTTCTGGGGAAACTGCAGGTATTAGGGGGCAAGAGATTTATCTATCTTTTCATCCAACCATCTGTTCATCCACCTATTTATTTATTTTTGTAACACACATTTATAAATAAACTTCTGTTATGGAAGGACCTGCGGTTCAGGTATAAGGTGAGAAGACGGGGTCCCTGGACGTGGAATGATTCACCGCATCATACACAAAACCTGGCATGTGATACAAGCATAATAGTGCAATGTAATCAAGTATTACAGAATGCTAATTAGTTGAATGTTAGAAGGATTTTTCCCTTTAAAAGTCCTTACTAGCTACCCCAGCATTACACATTTACTGTGGATGACTTTCTCTACAGGGCTTCTGAGCAGTGACTCATGTCCAAGTAGAGCACTGTGGGATAGGGGGAGAGTGAGGGAAAAGACATCCTCTCCAGAGTGGGGAGCATACCAAGATTTACAGAGAGTTACCAGCTGGGTGATAGTACACTTCATCTGGGGTCGGGAGGCAGGGACTGAGTTCAGGCAGAAGGAGCAACATTTGCCAGGGCTTGGAACGTAGTAGGACTTTGCATTGCTCTGTATCTTTCACTTGGGAGTGGCCCCGACTTTGACATAGAATTCTCCTCTGCATAAGGGGAAACACCTGGCGTGAAAGGTAAACTCATAAATGGTTTCATTAGCAGAGACTCAAACCAGCTGAGCTGTCTGATTTATCAGTAAGTATCTCTCACTATAAGTGTGGTTTACAGGTAGAACCACCATTTGATCTGATACACCATTTGATCCATCCACATTGTTGCAAATGCAAGATTTCATTCTTTTATGCCTGAGTAATATTCCATTGTGTATGTGTATATATATCTATATTTAGATATAGATATATATCTCTCACATTTTTATCTGTTCATCAGTCAATGGACATTTGGGTTCTTTCTGTAATTTGGTTATTGTTGATAGTGCTGCTATAAACATCAGGGTGCATGTATCCCTTGGATCAGTATTTTTGTATCCTTTGGGTAAATACCTAGTAGTGCAATTGCTGGGTAGTTCTATTTTTTAACTTTTTGAGGAGACTCCATGCTATTTTCCAGAGTGGCTGCACCAGTTTGCATTCCCACCAACAGTATAAGACGGTTCCCCTTTCTCTGGATCCTCGTCAACACCTGTTGTTTCCTTGTTGTTAATTTTAGCTGTTCTGACAGGTATGAGGTGAAATCTCACTGTAGTTTTGATTTGTTTTTCCCTGAAGATGAGTAACACTGAGCATCTTTTCATGTGTCTGTTGGTCATCTGAATGTCTTCTTTGGAAAAATGCCTATTCATATCTTCTGCCCATTTTTAACTAAATTATTTGTTTTTTGGGTGTTGAGTTTTATAAGTTCTTTATATATTTTGGATACTAACCCTTTATCAGATATGTCATTTGCAAATATCTCCTCCGTTCTGTAGGTTGCCTTTTAGTTTTATTGATTGCTTCCTTTACAGTGCAGAAGCTTTTTGTCTTGATGAAGTCCCAATAGTTCATGTTTGCTTTTGTTTTCCTTGCCTCAGGAGATATATCTAGTAGGAATTTGCTATCGTTGATGTCATAGAGGTTTCTGCTTGTGTTCTTTAGGATTTTGATGGTTTCCTCTCTCACATTTAGGTCTTTTATCCATTTTGAATTTATTTTTGTATATGGTATAAGAAAGTGGTCTAGTTTCACTCTTTCACACGTAGCTATCCTTTTTTTCCAACACCATTTGTTGAAGAGCCTGTCTTTTTCCCACTGGATATACTTTCCTGCTTTGTTGAAGATTAGTTGGCCATATAGTTGTGGGTCCATATCTGAGTTTTCTATTCTGTTCCATTGATCTATGGGTCTATTTTTGGGCAAGTACATACCATCTTGATCACTACAGCTTTGTAATATAACTTGAAGCCCAGAATTATGATGTCTCCAGCTTTGCTTTTCTTTTTCAAGATTGCTTGGCTATTTGGATGGAGTCTCTTGTGGTTCTATACATATTTTAGCATTGTTTGTTCTAGCTCTGTGAAAAATGCTGGTGGTCTTTTGATAGGAATTGCATTAAATATGTAGATTGCTTTGGGTAATAGAGACATTTTAACAATATTTGTTCTTCCAACACACGAATGGCTAACAGGCACATGAAAAAATGTTCAACATCTTTAGTCATCAGGAAAATTCAAATCAAAACCACATTGAGATACCACCTTACACCAGTTAGAATGGCAAAAATTAATGCAGCAGGAAACAGCAAATGTTGGAGAGGATGTGGAGAAAGGGGGAACCCTCTTACACTGTTGGTTGGAATGCAAGTTGGTACAGCCACTTTGGAAAACACTATGGAGGTTCCTCAAAAAGCTAAAAATATGTGGACATTGGTGAGGGTATGTGTTATGGTGAGTGCTGTGAAATGTGTAAGCCTGATGATTCACAGACCTGTACCCCTGGGGCAAATAATACATTATATGTTAATAAAAATAATTACTAAAAAAAAAAAAAGTTAAAAATAGAGCTACCCTATGACCCAGCAATTGTACTAGTGGGTATTTACCCTACAGCTACAGATGTAGTGAAAAAAAAGGGACACATGAACTCCAATGCTCATAGCAGCAATGTCTGCACTAGCCAAACTGTGGAAGGAGCTGAGATGCCCTTCAATAATCAAATGGATAAAGAAGATGTGGTCCATATACACAATGGAATATTACTCAGCCATCATAAAGGATGAATATCCACAATTTGCATCAACATGGATGGGACTGGAGGCGATTATGCTAAGTGAAATAAGTCAAGCAGAGAAAGACAAGTAACATGTGGTTTCACTTATAAGTGGAACATAAGGAATAACATGAAAGACATTAGGAGAAGGGGAAAATGAAGGGTGGGAAATCAGAGGGGGAGACAAACCATGAGAGATTATGGATGCCAGGAAACAAACTGAGGGTTTCACAGGGGAAGTAGTTTCAGAGGGGGGAGGGCATGGGTTAGCCTGGTGATGGGCATTAAGGAGGGCATGTATTGCAATGAGCACTGGGTGTTATAAACAAACAATGAATCATGGAACACTGCATCAAAACTAATGAAGTACTGTTTGGTAATTAACATAATAAAAAAATTATTTTTCCAATCCATGAGCATGGAAGGTTTTTCCATTGCTTTGTGTCATCTTCAATTTCATTCATCAGTATTTTATGGTTTTCAGAGTATGATCTTTTACCTCTTTGGATAGGCTTATTCATAGATATCTTGTTGTTTTTGGTGCAATTTTAAATGGGACTGATTCCTTGATTTCTCTTTGTGCTCCTTCATTAGTGGTGTATAGAAATGCAACAGATTTCTGAACATTGATTTTGTATCCTGAATTCATATCAGTTCTAGCAATTTTTTGGTGAAGTCTTTTGGGTTTTCGATATAGAGTGTCATGTCATCTGCAAATAGTGAAAGTTTGACTTCTTCCTTGCTGATCTGGTTGCCTTTTATTTCTTTGTGTTGTCTCATTGCTGAGGCTAAGACTTCTAGTACTATGTTTAATAATGGTGGTGAGAGTGGACATCCCTTTCTTGTTCCTGACAAGAGAGGAAAAGCTCTCAGTTTTTGCGCAATGAGGATGATATTAGTGATCTGTTTCTCCTCCCAACTATGTCTCTGCTCTTCCTACCTTCCTCGAAATGGACTTTTGTCTCCCTCTACTTGTGCAATTTGTTCTATCAGTCCTCATGTCAATTTCTTGGGTACTCAGGATGATTTCTACCTAGCTGTGTTCAAGAGGCGAGGCAAGGCTAGGGTCCTCCCACCGCACGGCCATCTTGGCACCGCCCTGATGTTGTCTTTCCACTGAAACCTGAGTCCTGTGCTTCCGGTGCTGTGGCTGTTCTCTTTTGAGACTCAAGATGACCTTAAGATGTGCATCGTAGATCCTTTCACTTGTGTGTTCCTAAACAACCTCAAATACAAGGTTGCTTTCTGTAGGGCAGTATGGTTAAAAACTACAATGTGGGCGTTAAAGGTAACTTTCTTCTTTAAAACGCCTTATGGAACCCAGTTTTGATCGTTTCCTGCGGCTGTCTTTCGCTCCAGGGCCTCTGCCTGCCACTTCTCTGTCTTTCCCCTCCACTCGCCTTCTGTATCTGTCTCATGTCCTCTCCTCCAAGGAGCACTGCAAATTTCAAGTCTCTACTTGAGTATGTCTAGAAAAGCACATCAGCAGACTATGCACATGTGAACACATAGGAGCAGATCAAGAGAATTTCCCCCTCCTCCCAGTTCTACATAGGTTCCCATCCTTGCCAAGAACCTGCCAAGATCTGTTATTTCCCACTCCTTCCCCCTGCTTCAGTAGTTTCTGTATGCAAAATGGAGAAGTACAGGCGAAGTACAGGAACTTTCCTTGCTGGGAAAGCATATAACTCATACTCCCCCCACAGAGAGTGGAAGAGGCGCTCATCAGTCTGGGTTTAAGCAGTGCCTTGACGTCCCACCTCTGGCTGAATAACACCGATGTGCTGTCACTAAAAGGAAGGAGAACCAAGATTAGCCTGTTAACTCTGCAGTTTGACGAGTCTACTTGTCTGCCAATCAGTAACAATGCAAAGATTTCATGAAAATGATAGTTGAGCCCTTCAAAATCAGGCAGGCAGAAACAAAACTATATTCTGAACAAATAAATATAAATACAAACTTAAAAATAGATAGCCGGTCAGAAAGAGGAAGACAGAAAAATCTATTATGATTCAGAAGAACCAGAGGTGCGAAGTTGATTAAAACTTGGTAATTAAGAATGAAAAAAATAACAAAGTATATTGTGTACAGTGCTATTTTTAAAACTATGGCTAGGATAATGAAGTAATTCCACACCCAATATCTAATGATCTGATTTTTTTTAAAGTTGTAAGATTATGGGTTCTTTTTCTTTTCTGTTACTGAGATTAATATAGCATAGCTCTATACATTGCGTAGCTTGAAAAACAGTTTTGCACACAGTAGTCTGACAGTTTCGATTTCTAATTTGCTTTCATAAGCAGAAGAAATTGTCTGATTTAAAATAGTCCTATAAGGCACAGGTTCGTATATAACTATCTCCATGCCCCTAGTTATCACATTATAGTATAATTATGTTAGGGTGGTTGTTTTTTCATGAGGCCATAAGTCCCTCAGGGTTGGAACCGGTTTGAATTCATCTCTGTGTCCCTGATGCGAAACACAATTTCTAGAATATAGGTGCTGTTCAATAAAATGTTTGTTAAATGAATTAGTGGACAGATGACTGGCAGTTAAAAAAAATCAAGATGAGTCTAATGAAAATTTAGTGGAGTAGCCCAATAAAAGCCAGACAACCTTCAGAAAGAAACTATTCTGGTAACCTCTTAAGGGAATGGGTTTGCACTTGTTTTAGATTAATTATTAGGTTTGTCTCACCCAATCTACTTATAGTTTCATTAATTTAGGTGAAAGAAACTTCTCTGGCTCTTCTCTTATTGATAAATCCAGATAAATGCAGAATGCTGTATCATAAATTGATAGAAGCCCCAGAGATATTGTTCTATGTACTATTTTGATCTCTTAAAAATAAGAATATTGTTTTCCTCCATTCTCTATTTCCTCCAGTGGTAATTAACAGGCCAGCAAAGAGAAGGAGTAAAAAATATTCCCTACCTCTTCCAGGGGCCAGAGAAGCCTAGATCTCGAACTATAAAATTCTGGTCAGGTTCTGAGTGTGAAGAGATTTCTGGAGTATAGTTAAAAGTGAGTTTCTGAACACATGCACTATTTTTCTAGAGGCTCATCTCTTCACACGTCCATATCTGCACTCTGAATTTGATATTTTATCTCTCTTTGTTCTCACCCATTCCAAACTGCTCAGATTAAAATGTCATTAGGTATAAGGATGACAAAGAGTAGAAAATGAAGACATTTTAGCCATATTTAAAAGAATATATCTTTTAACATAGAATGTTGGCATGCTGTGCTCAGCCTCCAGGAGCTGGGTTGACAATGACCAGTCTGGGGAGTCACTGAGGCAGGTGTCTGAAAACTGAACACTTACATCAGAGGCAGGGTTCCAAAAGGAAAGAGGAGCTCTGGCAGGGTGGTGTTTCTGACCTCACTGCAGGAGAAACTGTGTGTCAGCTCCACCCGGGACAATGGGACTGGTCAGCAACTAGCCCCAGAACATACCACCAGTCAAAGGCACTTTAAAAAAACACCCATCTTTTTTCAGATATAAAGCAAAGCAGTTCAGAAATTATTTCTCTCTACATACTACCTGGTTAAGATTATCAAATCTATTATCATTAACTGAGGAAGGAAAGTGTATGTTGTGACGGTTAGGAACACTTTGCAGTTAGACTTCTGGGTTTACACTGTGGCTCATTCTGATGTCAGCCTGGGCAAGTTACTTAACCTCTCTGTGCCTCAGTTTTCCTGTCTGTAAAATGGAATATCTTGATTATAGTGTTTGGATGGGATACGAATGAGATAATATTTGCATAGCATTTAACATCATGCCTGGTGCAAATATTCAACAAATGTGTGTATGTATGAATGACAGAAAGATACACAGATGGATAAATGGATATATAGATACTTAGTTAAAATTTTATACAAAGGCTCTCAAACTACCAATCTGAATTCAAGTTTCATCAGTATGAAGTTAGCCAATTTGCTATTACATGAGCTATTTCCCCATGTCATAGAGTGAAGTTATAGCCGGTGGATATAAAGGTGTTTCCTTATATGGATATAAGAAAGTCTGTTCTTGAGTTCTGGGTCCACCATTTACTAATTTTGTAAGAATCTGAGCAAGTCATTGGACTCTTTGGAATTTCATTTTCTTTATCAATTAAATGCAGACAGACCATAATGCCTACCTCACAAGGTTGGGAGGTTTAACAAAATGCAATTATAAATCGGTAAGTGCTGAGCACGTGTGAAGGTTATTATAAATATTTATTTGATGAATGTGTTTTGCATTGAATGCAAAAGGTAGATGAAAATATCATACACAGCCTTTAGCTTTCAAATTAATTTGTTGCAGCTTAGCAGACACACCTTGACAAGATTTACAGAGAATGATATATTTTACCTGGCACAAAGAGGCAGTTTCTGATTCTCTTTCATAAATCTTCAGAGAGCTTACTAGAGTTTTTCTGATAGCTAAATATATTAATTCATCCTACAAATATTTATTGACTACCTACTATGCTCCAGGCATGGTTTTAAGGAGCCCGAGATACACTTATGGAGCTATCTCTCTTGGAGCTCACATTCTGTCTGGGAAAGAGAGGCAAACAGTACAAATATAAGAAAATAGTCAATTACCTTTAGAAGGTATAAATATACGTGGAAAAAAGAAAAAATGGAACACTGTGAGGGAGATGAGAGGATAGGACTAAGGTTACAATTTTAGTTAACTGGTCGTGGCAGGCCTCATTGAGAATCTGAGATATGAACAAAACCTTGAAGCAAGAGAGGGAGTCAAATGAGGAAATATCTGGTTCAAGAGAGTCCTACTCAGAGGCAAAAGATAGAGCAAAGGTCCTGTGGCAGGGGGATTCCAGGGAGTTCCAGGAAAAGTCAAGAAGTTTAGAAAGAAGAGAGTAAGAGAGAAGAGAGACAGAGAGAGAGAGAAGAAAGAAGATTATAGACACATGAAGAACCAGACCATCAAGCACCTGGTGTATCATTGCAAGGACTTTGATTTTTCTCCTAGTGAAATGAGGTCCATTGGAGGGTTTGGAGCACTGGGATGACCTGATCTGACATACTTTTTATAAAGATCTCTCTGAATGCTGTGCTGAGAACAGTTTATAGGCTGTTAAAGGGCAGAAGCAGCGAGACTAGTTGGGAGCTACTGCAGTCATCCAGGGAAGAGACGACGACAGCTTGGGCCCGTTGGTGGCCGTGGAAGTAGTTAGCAGGGTGGAGATTCCATCCTTCTAAAGCTAGTGCCTCTAGTGTGCTGGATTCTCTCTCTTCTTTTCTATCCAAACACATTGCTCCAGAAATTCTCCCATTACTTTTCTTTCTTTTTCTGTTTTTCGTATTCTGATACTGAAATGTTTTATTTTTATTTATTTTTCCTATTATGTTCAGTTAACCAGCATATGGTACATCATCAGTTTTTGCTGTAGTGTTCAATGATTCATTAGTTGTGTATAACACCCAGTGCTCATGCAAAGAAAGACAATTATCATACGGTTTCACTCATATGTGGAACTCAAGGAATAGAGCAGAGGACCATAGGGGAAAGGGGTGGGTACTGAAGGGGAAGAAATCAGAGAGGGAGACAAAGCACGAGACACTCTGGATTCCCTTAACTTTCCAGCTTCGACTGCACCCTCTCTACTGGATCATTCCCATTAGCATCTGAACACATTTTTATTCTTCCAACTTAAAAAACAAAGCAAATAACAAAACTTCCCTTCTATAAAGAAAAAAGAACCCTCAAGCACTTTTGGTGGGAAAGCAAATTTGGTGAAGTCACTGTGGAAAACATAATGAAGGTTCCTCAAAATATTAAAAATGGACATACCACGTGATCCGCAAATTCCACTACTGGGTATTTACCCAAGGAAAACAAAAATGTTAATTCAAAAAGATACATGCAACCTTATATTTACTACAGCATTATTTACAATAGCCAAGATATGGAAGCAACCTAAGTGTCTATCCGTAGATGAAGGGATAAAGGAGTGGTAAAAATAAATAAATAAATAAATTTTTATTTATATGTCTATTTATAGTATATACTTATATTTATAAGTATAATGTGCATATCTATACTCCATATATATATATATACAATTAATTTTACTCATTCATAAAAAGGAATTGATCTTGCCATTTGCAACAACATGGGTGGATCTAGAGAGAGCAGCATGCTAAGTGAAGTGAGCAGGCAGAGAAAGACAAATACCATATGATTTCACTTATATGTGGAATATAAAACAAAACAAAAACAAAAGCAGGAACAGACCCATAAATACAGAGAACAAACTAATGGTGGCCAGAGAGGAGGAAGGAAATGGGCAAAATGATTGAAGGAGAATGAGAGATACAGGTTCCCATTATGGAATGAATAAGTCACGGGGATGAAAGATACAGCACAAGGAATATAGTTAATGGTATGATATAATGTTGTGTGGTAGCAGACGGTAGCTACACCTGTGGCGAGAATAGCATAAGGTATAGAATTGTCAAATCACTATGTTGTACACCTGAAACTGATGTAACATGGTGTCAACTATACTCAAATAAAAAATTAATGTTTATTTTAAAAACTTCCCTTGGCCTCTCTTATCACCCAGCTAATAAGGCATTTCTCTGCTTCTCTCTGCAGTAAAAATTCTCAAAATATTTAACCCTTCCAACTGATCTCTCATAAACTTACACCAAAAAATTTCTTGTCTATCAAATTTGCTCTTGCCATGATTATCATTGCAGGATCCAATGATTAATTTTCAGTCTTTATCTAACTTGATTATAATTTCTTGCCGAGCCGTGCTATTGTTAACTCAGTTAAGCTCACCTGGCTTTCTCTCCTAGAATTATCTCCCCTGCTAGGTTCCATCCAGGTTAGAGTTCAACAAAACAGGTAGACAGTGGTTACTTTCTTCAGAAAGCTGTGTTTTGTTTTGTTTTTAAGAATTATTTATTTATTTGACAGAGAGAGACAGCAAGAGAGTAAACACAAGCAGGGGAAGTAGGAGAAGGAGAAGCAGGCTTCCCACCGAGCAGGGAGCCTGACGTGGGGCTCGATCCCAGGACCCTGAGATCATGACCTGAGTTGAAGGCAGAGGGTTAAGAACTGAGCCACCCAGGTGCCCCAAAAGTTGTTGTTCTGAGATGCGGTGATTGATAGCGTAGCTTGCTTTTGCTCCCCTCTACAACATATCTAGCCTGTCTTCCTGACTGTTGGCCCTGCTGTCCAATGCAGACCACAGACTAGCCACCAGATATTGGCTATGGACCCTACATAGGGCCAATAGCTTTCATAGTCTTCTCCAGAACCTCTTCTTTCTTGATCACATTTTGGCTGCCAGGCACATGTCAGATTTATGGTCATGAACTAAAGGGAGAATTTGTCCCCATATTAACAAGACTAAATTGTGAACATCTTTCATCAAGTGCCCAGCCACCATCCACTTTTCTCTGAGATACCAATGTAGGGTGACTGGACTCTTGTGAAAGCCTTGCACAAATTATAATTATTTACTTCAGGAAAAGTACACAGTACCCCTGTTTCAGATTTCTAAATGTCTGAGCTATTCCAGTTCTCGTGACTACTCACTCCAATGCTGGGATATGAACCTGACAAGTCTTTGGAGGTGGGAGCTCACAGAAAATGACCCCTGCCCTGGGTTGGTTCCCAGCTTGGGAGATTATCATGTGTGACTTTAAGGGGCATTCTAGTCCCCAACCTCCTGCAGATGCAAGTTGCTCTGGGAGGAATCACTGCATCATTATGTCCGCGGACCAAAGGATTTTTTAGGAACCTCTTTCAGACCTTGGGGTTGATTTAGGGGAGGAGCTTATCAGCACTGGAGGGGGCCTCCCAGGGAGAGCAAATACTGTACAGCCCTTGAGCCTCTGGTGGGAGTCCCTGTAAACCACGTTTCTAAACACCAGCAATCCAGAGTGGGAAATTTGGCCTATGTTCCTGACTATCTCCTGAAACACCACACCTGCTGTCTCCCCTCATTTGCAGTAATAAGTTGTCCAAAAAAGCACTTTGGAAGTATCCAAGAGAACACTGCCTCATCCATAAATTGAGGGAGTCTGGAAACGAAAGGTTTAGAATTCCATTAAGAATCCCCTGAGTCACCCATCTTCCTCCCTTCTTTTAGTCTGCACTATGCAACTTTAGCTCAGTGGGTTTTCTAAATTGTTCTGTTAATTTTAGCTGTTTCTAGATAGATGGCCATATTCTAGGTGAATCATCAGGAAAATTGAGGATAAGAGCAAATAGCACACTGCACCATTGTGAACCACTTAATCAGCTCTTTGCCGAAGTTCAGGCAGGGTATCTCCATTATATGGGTGTTTCTGGATAATACAGAATATATGTGTAGTGTATACACATATACACACACAGTGTATGTGCAATAGTGACTGATGATGAAAAAACTTTTCTTTGTTCATACCTAGCTTTTCTATGTCATTTCTGTGTCTCTATATTTTCTCAGCCAAATGCAGTCAAAGTACACCTATATTTGTTCAGATAGGGATTTATTGCACAATTCTGATGTTATTTTCTCTTCTTGATTCAACTCATTGCCATTTCGGGTGCAAAGGAGGAGGATCTTTGTATTGTCAGAGTGTCAATGTGACTAACAGCAGACAAGAAAGGTTTAGCTGTTTGATGTATCCTAGGATTACAATGCAATTAAATATTGCCTTATTTGTACATGATCTGAAGTATCAGCTTGCCCTTATTCAAGAGATTTTATCGTTTTAGATTAAGAAATCTATTTTGTAACCTATTATTAAGCCAAGCATTTCCCCCACATTATGATTACAAAGGGTCGTATTTTCCTGTCCTTCTCACCCCCACAAAGTTCTGCCTTTAATGCAATTTGAACAATAGAACTGCATTTTTATCTTCCGGAGAATTCAGAACCAGACTTCTACCATGCAAAATGGCATTCAACGGGAGATAGAGGAAACTGGAAAGATGAGCAGAATGCACAAAAGGTCTCTAGGTTTCATCACCCAGAGGAATGTTTTGATGGGTCACTTGTCCTTTTCAGAAAGTCAAATAATCCTCCAGGCAGATGTAAGGTAGGTTCTTAAAATCAGATGTGAATTAGAGACCAGATAGCCTATTTTATGTCTTTGTATCCCCCATCATGTCTTAACAGTGGATTTGGGGGAAATGTAAATAAATGAGTGGTCAGAAAATCCAGTGGAGTTAAACTTATAAAAGTGAGGTGTGGAGACAAA
Organism: Martes martes; assembly: GCF_963455335.1. Taxonomy (NCBI): domain Eukaryota; kingdom Metazoa; phylum Chordata; class Mammalia; order Carnivora; family Mustelidae; genus Martes; species Martes martes. The sequence continues at coordinate 60,277,218 of NC_137891.1, forward strand.
GGAAAAAGAAAATGTGAAGAAGGGAATAAACTCTTTCATTAGTGAGAGCAGGGTTTTTCTACCTCAGCGCTATTGACAATTTGGGCAGGAAATTTTTTCGGGGTGTGGGGGTGGGATATGCTACCCTGTATATTGTAGGATGTTTAGTAGTGTCCCTGGCCTCTATCCACCAGATGCCACTAATAACAACCAAATACATTTCCAAACATTGCCAAATGTCTCTAAGTGGCAGATTTCAGGGGAACGTTGCAGAGCAGAGAGTAGGACAAAATCACCCCTGGCCTAGAACTACTGATCCAAAGATTCAATTTCCTTTAACTGGGAACTGGGAATAATTAGAGTTCTTTTAATATATATGAGGCAGTATATACATATAGAGTCATATTACAGATAACATTAATATTAAGAAATTTTAGCTCTAAAAATTATTTTACATATGTCAAATTACAGATTCCAGATTGTATGAAAGTATATCATTATCAACTTCAATATGCTTCCTACAACTATTCTTCTAATTAAAGTCAGGTATATAAGAAACACCATAGCAGGTATGTGCTGTGAACTGTGTAGACTGATGATTCACACACCTGTACCCTTGAAGCAAATAATACATTATAAGTTAATAAAAAAATTGTAAGGAAAGAAAGAAAGAGAAAGAAATAAGAAAAGAAACACCTTAACAAATTTGGGATAGACATCCAGTAGATCACTATGCAAACATTTGTATTTAGCATTATATTTAAGCCATTCTCACTCTCTCAACAGCAATATAGTTAGAATAGAATGTGAACTCAGTGAGAGAAGGGAACATGTCTTTTTTTTTTACATGAGTGCAAACTCAGTTGATGGGAAATGGTACTGGGCACAAGAGAGGCACTGAACAAATGCTAAATGTATGAGCGGATGGAGGAAGGAAGGAAGGAGGAAAGGAAGGAAGGAAGGAAGGAAGGAAGGAAGGAATACAGCTCTTTCCCAAATTTACTGCTGAGGATTCTCTTATGTGTTGACTGAGCCCAGATATTAGAATTGAATCTGATCTGTATTATTGAAAATTATTATAAGGTACAATATGAACTTTTTGTAGGACAAACTTTAATTTTCCAACTATGTATGAAATTTATAATATTTCAAGTTCCTTCTGCAGTTGTTTGTTCACTAATTACTTTAAACAATCTTTTTATAAGTGAAGAAGCAAAAGCATTTGGGTAATCTCTTCTCCTTCCAATGGTGGTCTGCCTGGTCAGTCACCAGGACGCTAAAAAACACGAGCAAGTTTATTTAATAAAAAAATAGGATCACAATTTAAAAACTACTCTCGTGCAAGAACTGAAATCCCCAGAAATTAGCATGCATATATATATATATATAATACTATGCAACATTCTTCCTGATAAATTATTAAGTTGTAATACATGAAATCATTTTTGTAGTTCAAAAATTGCCAAATATGGCAACTTCATATGATTCAACTTAACAGATACCAAAATCACATGTACAGGGAGAGAAAAAAAAATATCTACCTTTGGAGGAGACGAGATAACAGCAAATGTCAGCACTAAAGGAGCTGGGACCAAATATTTTTAGGTAGTTTTCTCTGCATTATTTATGAACTCACCTACAGGGAAGAGCATGCCTGCATCTAAAGATAGCCCAGATGCCTCGGTATAAAATTCACGCTGGAACTTCTGAGGAAGATGATGGAGTAGGAAGACCCTAAGCTCACCTCATCCCATAGGTACAACTAGATAACAGCCACATGAGTGTAAATTATCTAGAAAATGACCCAAAGACTGACAAAAGAGACTCTCCGCAGCTAAATGTAGAAATGAGGCTGGACCAAAGAGGGTAGAAAGGGTGGAGATGCAGTCAGATGCAGTCAGAAGTTAAATGGACCCATGGGACTGTCTGCAAGAGGGAGGGACGCCACAGGTCCAGAGAGGGGTGAGAAACAGATTCTCACACCAAGATAAATTTCCACAACGTTTGGCTTTAAAAACCAGAGGGGTTGAATTTCATTAGTTGTTACAATCAGCAGGGCTTAACACCTGTAACTTAAAAAAATCCACACACTCTTAGGAAAGCCAGGAGGGCAAGAGGGAGCTGAGTACCTGCCCTTAAAGAGACAGCTCCATGGTGATACGGAATAGAAATAGCAGTTTGAAAAATGCCTGGGGTGTATGGAAGGGAGATTTGTTTACTAACATCAGAACATATACTGAAGGGGCTGGGATCTTAGGGAGACTTTTCAGGGAATGAAGGAGTTGGTGGGCACCATTTCCCTCCCCTAAATACATGAACATCTGTGGACACCTGCCCGTGCCAACATTTGCTACCTAATTTCCTAACAGTGCAGCCTGTCCCTCATCCCTGTATTCTCTCGTGGGTATTTGCCCAAAGAATATGAGAACACGAATTCGAAGATCTATGTCCCCCCATGTTTACTGAAGCATTAGTTGTAATAGCCAAATTAGAGACAGGTACACTGGAATATTACTCAACCATAAAAAAAGAATGAAATCTTGCCATTTGCAAGAACATGGGTGGATCTGGAGAATATAATGCTAAGTGAAATAGGTCAGTCAGAGAAAGACAAATACCATATGATTTCACTCATATGTGGAATCTAAGAAACAAACATAGAGAAAAGAGACAAACCAAAACCATACTTTTCATTATAGAGAACATTTACGGGAGGGGAGGTGGATGGGGTGATGGATAAAATACAGGAAAAAGGTGAAGGGGATTAAGGTACACTTCTCATGATGAGCACTGAGTACTAGAGAGTTGCTGTACCACTGTTTTGTACACTTGACATTAACATAACACTGTATGTTAACTATACTGGAATTAAAATAAATCCATAAATAAATCCATAAATAAGGCAAAAAGAAAAATATATAAAATTCACAACAGGATACATGTATTCCTTCTTTTCCACTCTTCTCCCCTGATTTATACACAACTCATCAACTATTCACATTAATAGAAATATTGGAGAGAAAATTCACTGTATAACTCAGCAGAAAATACTTCTTTTTCTTACACTACACGTAAAATGATGTATCTATGACACATTTTGATTTGGTTTGGTTTTCATCTTTGGGTTTTGGCAGAACCATAGGCATTTGCCTGTCTCCAAAGAATATGCTTTAAACAGCATGCTGTTTCTGAAAAGAATTCTTTTAGAAGTATGAAGGACAAGTAAAGTTAATTCTTTGCAGACATATTTGATAGAGAAATTACTTTATATTGAAGTTGATTATTGGTTATTTATTCCATATGGGATTTATTGATTTTCTAGGTCTCAGGGATTTACTTTCTACTTATAGTTTTATGAACGACCTTAATAGTAAACTTATTTATAAAACCACAAGCAAATCAAACAATCAAAACAACAAAAAACGCCTATTACCAACTAAGAAAGGTGATCACATATAATTTTCTGCCAAAATTAGGAACAAGGCATTCTTAAATGGTAACAATGGATGTATCTGAGTATTGAAACCTATAAATGTTACAAAAGACATCTTAGTGACTGCCCTTTAGCTAAAAATCTGTTACTGCTAGTGACTGATTAATAATTGATTAGAATGTCATGTTCAACTTTTCTCGTGATGCTATATTGAGCCCAATAAAATTTAGTCCTACTCACCAATACCTCAATTCTTTTACGCTTTCAGATACTCTCCAAAGACAGAAATACAAATTTCCCGTTGCAAAATAAATAAGTCATGAGAAATGTAATGTAAAGCATGGAGAACATAGTCAATAATATTGCATTAACTTTGTATAGTGACAGATGGTGACTAGACTTATTGTGGTGATCATTCATCAATGTATATAAATCACTATGTTGTGCACCTGAAACTAATATATACTGTATGTCAATTACACCTCAATAATAATAATAATGATAAAAGACAGTCAGATCGTGTAGTTTTATAGCCCCTAGAAAACTGGGATAACACTGGGGAACTCAGTAGCACTGATACAGAATCCGTAATCACTTGGACTTATGTCTTCTACTCTAGGTGGTGTGGCTGTTGCTAATGACATATTCGCCCATTTCATCACATCTCATTTTGCTAGGTTGTGAGATATTTGGGGCAGTTGTATATAGCTGTGGTTCTCCGAGTATGGTCCCCAACCAGCAGCATCATCACCACTTGGCAATTTGTTAGAAACGCAACGTCTTGGGCCCTGCTGCAGACTTACTGAATAAAAATCTGCAGGTGGGGATGTCCAGGTGGTTCAGTCAGTTAAACACCTGCCTTCAGTTCAGGTTATGATCCCAGGTTCCTAGCGTTGGGCTCCCCGCTTAGCAGGGGAGTCTGCTTCTCCCATTCCCTCTCCCTCTGTCACTGCTCCTGTGCACATGCATGCTCTCGCGCTCTCTCTCTCTCTCTCAAATAAATAAAATCTTAAAAAAAAAAAAAAAAAACTGGAGGTGGCACCCAGCAATCTGTATTTTGACAACCCCTCTGAATGAGTCTGATGCTTACCAGCATTTGAGGATCACTGTATTTTTGGAGAAAAAGCTTTTTTTATCCTCTTGAACCAAAATTTTAAATTTATCAATGAGTCAGGATTTTCTTATTCTTTTGTCTTACTTGATAAAACACCTGTTTCATTAGAGTAACTGGATGGGAGGACAGAAGTCTGTGTGGAAGCCCATCATGTTCAACAGTGTAGGTTTGATTCAATGAGTCGATTCCTCATTCATATATTAGGGAAATTTTATAGTTTTAAAAAACTCTAAAAAAGCACGTAGTCTTACCCTAAATCAAGCATGGGAAAGACCTTTTGCAGCAGTTACCTGTCCATGACATTTTTTATGTTTCAGCTTCCAAAAGTATATGCAATTCAGCAGAGTATTATGGTAAAGAGAGTAATTATAGTGTGTTGGCCATGTAAATGAAGACTGGAAAATACAGATATATTTTGTTTTGCCTTTTTTTTTTTAACTAAGCCATTTAATTGAGGGGGAAAATAGGCTTTAGGGAATGGCTAGGAAAATTAAATACTGGAGCAAAGAAAACTAAATTCTTTGTATAAGAAAAGCAAACTTTTAGAAAGAGTCCAGAAAGAAGGAGTGATGCCCAGAGAGTAGAGAGCACAAAACCTATCTCTAAGGGAATACAGGAGAGCCAGAGAGAGCGAGGTGGCCAGAACAAAGTTCATAGTGGCAAGTCTGACCAAAGCTAAGGGATATCTAATACATATTAAACTGAAAGTTATTTGCCAAGCTCCACTGTGCTGCATTCCTCTCCAGAATTCTCAAACTATGGCGGACAGGCTATAGAGTGGTCCCCACAGGGTTCCTGTCTCTTGATGCTCATGCCCTCACATTGGTGACTTGTGACTTGCTTCGAAACTGGCTGTTTTTATCATTATTATCATTACTGAGGTGTTATCGACAATAGGTGCTAAGACTGTAGCATCTGCCTTGCTGAGTCTTTCTCTTTCCCCTGCTGTCTTTGAAGAAAGCTGCCCTGTTAGAAGCTGCCTGTGTTGGGAGACCCATGTGGCAGAAAACCCAAAAAAACAAAAAACAAAAAAACTGAGAGGCTCTAGATCTTGAGGGTGGCCTCCAACGGAAAGCCCACAAGAAATTGAGTCCTCGGTGCTGCAGCTGGAAGAAAACTGAATTCTGCCAACAACCTAAGTGAGCCTGGAAGCAAATCCTTCCCCAGGAGAGCCTCAGATGAAACCAGAGCCCTGGCCAACCATGACTGCAGTAAGTGAGACTCTTAAGCAGAGGACCCCACAAAGTCACGCCAGCACTCCTGTCCCACAGATATTGTGAGATAATAAATGTGTATTATTTTAAGCCACTAAATTTGTGGCAATTTGCCCAACAAAAATAGATAGCTAATCCTTGAACCATCAGTGAAGTTTGCTACACTTGACCTGGATTCGGGGAATGAGAAAATGAAGGCAAAACAATTGAGCTTGAATCTGACCAAGTCTATAGATTTAACTACCACTTTCTGGAAGATACAGCATGTAGGGAAACACATTTGAAAAAATACCGCAGGGATGCAATCAGCAAAACTCAGACCACAGAAGACTGGAGCAAAACAAACAATCGAAATCAAAAATAATTCCTTGCACAAACAATATGAACACAAGAAATAAGATAGAAGGCTGAAGGTTTTAAAAATATGTAAGAGTCTTACAACCAATTAAAATGCATCCACTTTATTTTCACTTTTGATGCCAACACAGTTAAAAATACACAAGACAATTGTGAACATTTGAGGGCAGACTGGGTATTTTAGAATGTTAAGAAATTGCTATTAATTTTTGTGGATGTGATAGTGGCACTATGTGGGTTAAAACAGTCTTTAACTCTTAGACGTGTGAAATAAAATATTTTAAGTTAAATTATATGGTTTGGTTCAAAATGACATGCTGAAATGGGGTAGGAAGGAATTGTACAGATGAACAACTTAGACCACTCTTTGATAATTCATTAAGCTGGATGATGGGTCAATGGGAGTTCATTATATTATTCTCTTTACATTTGTATATCCTTGATATATTATATAATAAAACGTGATTCTGACTTTCTTTTTAAATGGAGGAATCCATGGAAGCATGCAAAAGTCAGGTTTACTTGAGAGTGGTGGAGTTGTACAAACACACCGAGGACTGAACATGAGGCCAGCCTCCTTCCCCCCACCAGCAGCTTCCAAGAGGGATGTACAAATTAACAAGTCAGGAAACGACAGATGTTGGCGAGGATGCCGAGAAAGGGGAACCCTCCTACACTGTTGGTGGGAAGGCAAGCTGGTGCAACCACTCTGGAAAACAGCATGGAGGTTCCTCAAAAAGTTGAAAATAGAGCTACCTTACGACCCAACAATCGCACTACTGGGTACTTACCCTAAAGATACAAATGTAGTGATCTGAAGGGGCATATGCACCTGAATGTTTATAGCAGCAGTGTCCACAATAGCCAAACTATGCAAAGAGCCTAGATGTCCATCGACAGATGAATGGATAAAGAAGATGTGGCACATATATACAATCGAATACTATGCAGCTTTCAAAAACCAAAATCTTGCCATTTGCAATGACATAGATGGAACTAGAGGGTATTATGTTAAGTGAAATAAGTCAATCAGAGAAAGATAATTACCATATGATCTCTCTGATATGAGGAATTTGAGAGGCAGGGCAGGGGGTCATGGGGGATAGGGAGGGAAAAAATGAAACAAGATGGGACTGGGGAGGGAGACAAACCATAAGAGACTCTTAATCTCAGGAAACAAACTGTGGGTTGCTGAGGTGGGGGGAGGGATGGGGTGGCTGGGTTATGGACATTGGGGAGGATATGTGATATGGTGAGTGCTGTGAAGTGTGTAAGACTCATGATTCACGGGCCTGCACCCCTGAAGCAAAGAATATATTATATGTTAATAAAAAAAAAAGAGGAATGTGCAAGATGAACTTCTAGGGTATGAAAAGAAATTATTAGAATTTCCACTTGTACTAGAATACCTCAGTTCTTTCCTGCTATGTATGTTCTCTACTATTCACACAGAACACGTCACTTCTGCCTTTTCTAGTCACCAAATGCGTGGGGATTTTCCCCCTCACTAAGCAATTCTCTGTGACACCAGCTGGGTGTCCTGTAATTTAACTAAATTCTGGTACCATCTATGTGGAGATAGTGTTAGATCTCATAGACTGGGGCTCAGTACACAAGATGGCCCTTGCTTTAGATGGGAGTCACATGTCCAGGTTACACCTGTGCTCCTGACCAAGTGGCTATAAACTTGAGGTACCCGTTCCCAGGTTTGATTATTTTCCTAGAGAGGCTCACAGAACTTAGAAAACTGTTGACTTACTGTTTACCAGTTTATGATATAAGATCTGAATAAGGATACAAATGAAGAGATGGAAGAAATGCATAGGGTAAGGGCTGTGGGAAGGGGCCGGGGCTTATATGCCATCTCTGATCATACCACTCTCTCCCCACTTCATCTGTTTTCCAACCTGGAAGCTCTCCATCTCATATTCTGTGATTTTTATGGAGGCTTCATCAGACAGGACCAATTATTAATAGCACTTTCTAGCCCCTCTTCTCCCTCTGGAGGACAGCAGGTGGAGCGGAAAATTCTGAGCTTCTATCACAGTTTGGCCCTTCTGGTGACCAGGTCCCATCCAGGAGCCATGCAGGAACCCACCCAGGGTCACCTTACTAGAAAAAAAGATGTTCCTAATGCTGTAATCACCCAGGAATTTATAAGGGTATTAAGAGCCCTATGTTAGGGGACAGGGTCAAAGACAAATATGACAAGAAGAGGTGCTCCTAGTACTCTTATCAGTGAAAAAATTACAAGGGTTTTGGGAGCTCTGTGCCAGGAACTTGGAGCAGACAGACAGACAGGCACACACTCACATATATTCTATCACTTCATACCATTTGTTTGTGATCTCAGCCACTTAAAAGTTGCATTAGTGTTTATGTAATTTATAACTAAATTATTATGCATACCTTGTGGATGTGTGGGCTCCAGGTTTCGTTTGTTCTTACTGGTGGGAAGCACACACACCAGAGCAAGGTGAGTCTTGACCAGAGCATAGGGAGTCCTCTATCTGGGTTACATTATAGTTAGCTCATCCGGGGATGTTCTTAATTCTGAAGAAGGACCCATTCGCATCTTTAAATCACTACTCTAGATTCACCCAGAAGCATATCCTCACCATGGAGCTAAGATGGAATAGCTATGACCTGGCCGATTCTTATAGCATGGTCGTCTCTGGGTAGTTAATCTTCTCGGTGGCAGCTAACTTCTTCCAAAATGAGAAGTGCAAGAAAACCAGGCACAACTTACCAGCTCAAAATGCCAGTGTGACAGTGTAACACCTCTGTCTTCTATAGGTCATATCTATAGGTCATAGCCATACCCCTGATTCAAAGGGGAAGAAGAACAGACTCCACCTCTTACTGGCAGAATGGTATCCCCAGACAAGGAGGGAAGGGACCAGAGGCAGCCATCGTGGAGGCAAGCTACCACACGCCTGCAGCAGATTCACCTGCTATCAGTATTTCTTGGGTCATGTCAGGAGCTCTACATTTTGAGCAAGCACCCCTAGAAATTCTTAATGGTACTCGATTTTGGAAACCACTCTAGTAAATATTTGGTAGTGGCTGGATTTCTCACTTAAAATTTTTGACTATGCATTTTAAAAAAAGAGGATACTCCACTTACAGGTTTGGATCCAAAATGCTGTTGCAATAGGTAGTACAGATGGGTATTATTGAAGAGTAAGTATAACTACTCTCTATTAAAATAACAGACTTCTGGGACTATTTACTGTAAGGTCACACTTATTAGAGACCTGATAGAGGCTTAAAATTCTCTGCCAGTCAAGTTTAAAAAACATACGAAAGAAGGGGCCATATTTTTCAGAGAGTAGCATGGCAAAGCAAAGTCTCGCAGGGAGACCCTTTCCAGGTAAGAAAGAGATGAGGCAGGATAGATGCCAGGTGGAGAGTCCACTCCCAGCTCCAAGCTTGGGACAGGATGGTCTCCCACCACCAGCGAGACTACTTCCAGAAAATATTCTAAGTCCTGACAGGTAGCCACACTTGAGTGCCTATCACTGAATGCAGGTTTACTGCTGCTCTTCCTTAACACCAGAGAGTGAGTGTTCCAGCCATCTCTCTCCCGCCCCCTGGGAGGATGCAAGACAAGCTAAGTTTACCGTTTTCTCCTCGGTATCTGGGGCCCAGGTCCTTAAAAGAGAAATCTGCCAGCGATACAATTATATAAATTAGCAAATAAAATGATGTAGCTAAAAATTAATCTCAAGGTTTAAATGCAGTAAAGCAACAGTGTTCAACCAGGGCACAGAATGAAGCAGCAGCAAACAAACTACTTGTAAAATGAAATAATAAAAGAACATGACTTATACCTTCCATTATCTGGGCTGATGTCAGCTGCCCCGTCTGCACACTCTTGAAGGTAAAACAATTTGAAGCCATGTAAATTTGGATGCAAAGTGAATTATAATAACCCGTTCTCCTCCTGATACCTAATACCAGAATTCAAACACAGAAGACATCTCAGTTATTGTAAACATAGAGTCTGTCTATGGCTTTGGGAGTTGTAATATATTATGACTTAGAACCTTGATAAATTCTGACAGTTCTTCCTCTAAGAAATACTGCAGAAAAAAGTAATGTGAATATGCAATGCATGGAAACAGAAACATTGTTTGATCCTGCTATTGTTAATATAGTTACTGAAATGTGAATAATGTGACATCAGTAAAAAAAGATATATCAGTCCTACCTTGCAAGGTGATTTTTTATTGCTCCAAATTTAATGACCAGCTTGTTTTTTTAAGAATAATATTTTGAGGGGCATCTGGGTGGCTCAGTCGGTTAAGCATCTTCCTTCAGCTCAGGTCATGATCCCAGGGTCCTGGGATCAAGCCCTGTATCGGGCTCCCTGCTTGGTGGGAAGCCTGTTTCTCCCTCTCCCATTCCCATTCCTCTTGCTCGTGTTCCCTCTCACTGACTCTCTCTCTCTGTGTCAAGTAAATAAATAAAATCTTAAAAAAGAAAAAAAAGAATCCTTTGAGAATTCTACGTGGCTAGATAGTAATGTGAATTAATCAAGACCTGAACCACCCTCTCAGGTCAGGAAGGGTCATCTTTTTAATCTTTACATTTATCTTTATGGTCCTCAAGCGTTTTTCCATTCAATATTACTTAATCTTTAGGACATCCCAATAAGATAAGTCAATATTATTAGACTGAGGTACAAAAAGATTAAGTGATTTGCCCTAAGTTCCAAGGAAAGCAACGCCAAGGGGCAGGATTAAAATGCAGAAGTTTAATCGAATGGACTATGTTCTCTCTCTGGATACAGGTGATTGTTTTTCATGATCAGTTCATAAAGAAATTTGGAAGTTGATAATCACAATTTGAAGGTATCCTTGCCTTTTAAAAGAATAAACTAATGAAAGACTGATAGAAGATTTGTGTGCAAGCTGTTGCTTCCTTAAAGAAGGGAAATGACCAGGAAGTTCATGTTAAGGCCTAGAATATATTTAAGGCAGCCAGAAACAAGGAGATATGATGGTATCCTTTTCCCAAAGTGGTGACATGGAAGTTAGCCAGGGATGGATTAGAGTAAACAGCAAGGGGACTGACTACAATGTGGTCAGAAAGGTGAGCTGATATCACCTGAGCCCCATGAGATTATAAAATGAGGGAGATGCTGTGTCGGTTTCCTAGGGCTGCTAACAAAGTACCATAAACTGACAGTTAAAACAGAAGTAATGTGCTGCCTCACAGTTCTGGAGGCTGGATGTCCAAAATCAAGGTGTCTGTGGGGTTGACTCCTTTTGAGGTCTCTGAGAGAGAATTTGTTCCGTTCCTCTTCATAGCTTCTGGTGATTGCCCACAATCCTTGGCATTCCTTAGCTTGTAGATGCATCATTCCAATCTCTGTCTGTCTTGTCCCACGGAATCTTCCCTTCCTGACTTTCTTCACATGGCCTTCTTTTTATAAGGACATCAGTTATAATGGAGTAGGTCTTATCCTAATGACCTCATCTTTACTTGATTAAATATGTAAAGACCCTACTTCCAAATAAGGTCACATTCACAGATACTGTGAGTTAGGGCTTCAGCATACCTTCTAGAGGGACACAATTCAACTCATAACAAAGACCAAGAGAGCAGAACAGAATCTCTGAGTAAACCTTTCATTGAAAGCCTGCAATTTAGATTGGTCTCATCATAACAGTTGATTTTAGATGTGGCAAAATAAAACAGAGTCATGGGCTATAGATTAGTTACTAAGCTAAGTACCCAGAATATGTTCCCCCCCTTCCTGCTGAGGAGATTAATCATGGTCATTGCAGGTCATGGGTCTTTAAAGTGAACATTTCTGTCTACAAGAGGCACCAACTTACGTCCATTCCTGGGCCATTTAGCTTGTTGCAGAAAATAACTCTTCTGGCCCCGTAAAGATCGTAAAGTATGTGTAGTTAATATGAATTTCTCTTTCTGATTGAGAAGGGTCATTCTTGCCTACCAACTCCCTCATACACCAAGTACCCCTAAATCCTGACCTCAATATGCACACATAGTTCAGAATGCTGCTCCTTTTGGGAATCTATCACAGATAAATTCTTAACATTCAAATGAGCAAACAATTTATTCTTAGTGAGCAAAAAAAAAATTTGTGAGAACAACTTCTTTCCAAAGGAGTGGAAATCCCTACTTGTCAAATTACACTGAATCAAAATTATTTCTGATGCAAATCCCATTACTAGCTTAATGGTGTTCTTTCTGTTTCGGTAATGGTACCTGGTGGAAAATTGTTTTTATGATCATTGATTTTCAAGAGTTTTTGGCTTTTCAGGACTAGGGGACCACTGACTTAACATATAAGTTTATGTAAAAAAGTCAACATTGACTTCTTTTTCCAGTACACTATAAAAATATAGTGCCTCTTCGAGGCAGTTGCATGTGTCTGTCAATAGAGAGGGAAATTTTAAGAAAAGGTAGGGAAGAAAAGCAGAAAGATCAGTATTTTAAGATAATATCTTGCAGTCTTTATTAATAAACAAATGGGAATACATTGGGATGTATTTCACAGTTTGTATTTCAAGAAAAACAGCGACTTTTAAAATATTTTTTATAGGAAGTTTGCCTTTTAAAATGAACATGAATGGGGCACCTGGGGGCTCAGTGAGTTAAGCCTCTGCTTTCAGCTTAGATCATGATCTCAGGGTCCTGGGATCGAGCCCTGCATCAGGCTCTCTGCTCAGCGGGGAGCCTGCTTCTCCCTCTCTCTCTCTCTGCCTGCCTCTCTCTGCCTACTTGTGATCTCTGTATGTCAAATTAAAAAAAAAAAAACAAAATATTAAAAAAAATAAAATGAACATGAATTGTTTTAGTCCTATAAAATGGAAATATTAGAAAAATCTTTACTGGGTCTATTTTGGGTATAGATTGAGAAGAAAGGTGATTGGAATTATTGGATGCAAAAAAAGATTTAGGAAGAGGAATCAAAGAGCTTTAGGACTACAAAAGATAATGACTTACAAAAGAAGTAAAAATGATGTTATTCTTGAAGTAACTAATAGGACTGCTTACTTCAGAAATATACTCTGCTCTGTGCCTGGAAGTGTCAGGATTATACTGGAAAGGACTCATACCACTAAAGCCTCCTGGGCGGGAGTGTGGGGGTGAGGGTAGAAATCCAACTAGCTACCCAGAGGAAGAAATAATAATGTTAATGTCAAGGAAAATCATTACTTGGACCTTCCTTGGCTGGTCTCCTGCTGGAAACTTTAATTGATTGCTGAAAAGAGATTAGGCATGTTCAATTTGCTGTAGGTCACAGTCTTCATTAAAATGAGAACTTACTGTTTACCTTCCTTGAGAATTATGAACTTTCCCACTCAATAATAGTGATGGCCATGATCTTATTTAAAATACATTGAGATCCATCCTAGAAAGTATAAATGATGTATTTTTTTAAAAGAGTAAACAAGCAATTTGGAAAAGAACAAAATGTAATAGAACCAGGAACAGTACTAATGGTGCTATTCTCACATTTTTGTACAATCTTTTATTCAAGCATTTAACAAATTAGATACAAGAAACGACTTGTTCTAGGGAATCAGCACTACATAACGGATATTACAGAGCTGCACTTAGTACCCAGCAACTTCCTGCTTAACGTTTGGCCACTTCTTTTATAACCGTCTTCCTCATTGTCATTATGTCATTATCATCATCTCCATCAGCATGATCATCATGATGTCAAATGTCCCTCTGTAGAAGGTCTTCCCTTACCTAACTCTCTGTCCTTTTCACTAGTATTTTATCTTCCCATATTTTTTACCCTGATATTCTGCCTTAAGTTTCTTGATGATTTTTTTTAAAGATTTTATTTTATTTGACAGAGAGAGAGAGATCACAAGTAGGCAGAGAGGCAGGCAGAGAGAGAAGAGGAAGCAGGCTCCCCGCTGAGCAGAGAGCCTGATGTGGGGCTCGATCCCAGGACCCCGGGATCATGACCCGAGCCGAAGGCAGAGGCTTTAACCCACTGAGCCACTCAGGCGCCCCATTGATGATATATTTAAAGATCAAAAATTGTATTTTTTACTTAGTTGTTCAGTGTAGCTGCATGAGGACAGGATTTCTTTTTTAAAGATTTTATTTATTTTTCTGAGAGAGAAAGAGTAAGTGAGAGAGAGCACAAGCTTGGGGTAGAAACAGAGGGAAAAGGAAAAGCAGACTCCCCACTGAGCAAGGGAGCCTGAGGCAGGGCTCCATCCCAGTGACCTGAGCTGAAGGCAGACACTTAACTGACTGAGCCACCCAGGTGCCCCAAGGACAGCATTTCTTTTGTACGGGTTTTCCATTGTGTGTTGAGTGCCTAGAAGTGTTTCTGACATGTATTTGGTACTGAGTCAATACCAGTTAAATGAATAAAGTATTATTTATTAAACATTTATACTGTTATCTTCATTCCTACATTTAATACTCTTTTTTTTTTTTTGAGTGTTGACAATGTGCCAGGTACTTTTCTATAAAGAGGGAATAAGCGGGAACAAAAGAGGCAAGTGCTGCCCTTGAAGGATTCACATTCTAGTGAAAGAGAATGATGATAAGCAAGGCATAAAAGTAAATTATGTAGTATATTAACTAGTGATCAGTGCTTAGGAGAAACATAAAGGAGGGAGGTAAGGAATGGTGTGAATGGAGTGACATTTGGATCAATATTGTTAGTAAGTGAGAGAAAGAATCATGTGAATTCGGTAGGGAGGAACATTCCAGGCAGACAGAATCTAACATAATGAGTGAAGCAAGAGAATCCTGGAAGGAGGCCAGTAGGGCTGAAACAGAGTTAGGTGGGAAGGGAGTGGTAGGAGATAAGACAGAGACAATGGAAGCCTTTCATTCTGGGTGTGTTGGGAAGCCACTGGACCACTTTGAGAAGAAGAATGACAAATGCCACATAGCTGTAAAAGGCTGTTGTGTTGAGAACATATAATGGGGCAAGGGCCACAGAAAGGAAACCGGTTTGTTATCTTGTTGGCAAACAACTCAGAAAAGGAGTTGAGAAAGAAAGAAATGTTAAAATGATAGCACATAGTGGCTCAAAGGAAAAGAGAGTAAGACAAAGACTTCACATAAAAAATAAAAGAGGGGTGCCTGGGTGGCTCAGTTATTAAGCATTTGCCTTCAGATGAGGTCATGATCCCAGGGTCCTGGGATCATGCCCCACCTCAGGCTCCCTGTTGGAGTGTGGTGATTGGGGGGGGGGGCGGAGAGACTGCTTTTCCCTTTCCCACTCCCCCTGTTGGTATTCCCTCTCTTGCTGTCTCTCTTTGTCAAATAAATAAATAAAATCTTCCAAAAAAAAAAAAACCCCAAAAATAAATAAAAGAGATGAGGTATTCATTCTTCTGTTCTTTTTACTGTAGGGTGAAAGAAACTAGGAAGGGAAAGCAGGCTTCACTAGTTGGTAAAAGAAATGGGAAATGAGGAGGAGCACCCGGGCGGCTCAGTGGATTAAGCCTTTGCCTTCAGCTCAGGTCATGGTCTCAGGGTCCTGGGATTGAACCCTGCATCGGGCTCTCTGCTCAGCAGGGAGCTTGCTTCCCCCTCTCTCTCTGCCTGCCTCTCTGCCTACTTGTGATCTCTCTCTGTCAAATAAATAAATAAATAAAATCTTTTAAAAAAATGGGAGTTGAGGAACTGAAAAGGAATATGGAATTTTTAAAAATACATTTGACTATGAAGTAAAACGGAAAGAGGATGACAGCTAGGAAAGCTCTTGAGGTTTTTAGGAAATAGAGGGAATATATTTATCCTTATTGTTCTCTGATCATGAAAGTCATACTTGTATATTGAAAAATATAAAGATACAGAAATATATGGTGAACAAAGTGATATTCCCCCAATTTTCAACACCAAGAAAGCAATTATTAAGAGTTAATATAAATTCCTTCAGTTGTGTTTTATGTATATAATTATTCGGATATGCCTAACTGTGATGCTCCTTGAAAAAAAACTGAAGTAGTAGGGTATGGGTAAAACTGGATGTTCCTATAGTAAACTAGATATCTGAAAAACATGTAATTCAAATACAGGGATAGCCAGTAGGACACGTGGACTGACTTGATTTTCTAGGGGCATCTATGCCTATGTACTAAGGCATCCATATTTTTTGTCTCCATCTAGCCAATGTTTCCTACCTGGAAATGGTCTGGTGGGTGGAATAAGAGAATAGAAGCGGGCCTTCTTATGTGAGTCCGTGGTACTTTTTATTATTTAGAACACTTGTGACAGGGTATTACGATATTTTATTCTCTGTGTGAGCTTTTTGAGGGTAATGACTCTATCTTGCTTAATATTGTCTCTATAGAACATAGATCTATGCCTGACACGGCGATGTGGACCTCACTTGTTTTGCTCATTGAATTAATGAATGAGTAGTATATAGTCATAAACATGTACGTACCGTAGCAAGGATGTACATGTGAGTATGTACGTATGCATGTGTGTATGATTTTGTGTTTGGTCTTGGCTTATAGTTCCATATTTTATCTAATGGTTCCAATTCATCCAGATAAATTCTGTTGGAAGTAAATTGTTGCTTCCTAAGTGAGTCAGATCTAACAGTCAAAAGTGACTCGAAATTTTAAATGATCACTTCAACCTTTAATTTTTGCATATGTACTATTAGCTTAATTGAAGCAGTAAATATGGCTTGTGATATATGAATGACACTAGTATCCATATGCATACATTCCTTGATTATCAGTGATGAATTAATTTATTAAAGACAGCAGATGCTAAATGAAAATACGCTTCATTCCTTTCCAAATTCCAATTCAAATGAAATGCAAAATTCAAGTTTTATATGAACAAAAAAGGCCACTGGAAAGGCCAATATAATTAAAATGCAATTAATAGCCTACCTTTTCTTTTGAGTCTACAAAAAAAACATTCATTTTTCTTTGGCAATGAGTGCATTCCAATTTGTCATGAAATTTGCCACTTTCTTTGTTCTTCAATTTCAAAATTGAGTGGCAGTCTGATTATATCCATTTCTTTCTTGGTTGAACTCAATGTACATTTTTCATTCATAGTTTTTGTGAAATTCTCTAGTATTTATTTACTAAGGCTTTTGAAGTATGAACATTTATAGGTCAATTCCATCAGAGAAATAATTGGGTTCTTTGACAGCAGCAGAACACAGTAAATGATTGTAACTCAGCCTTTTGAAAAAGCAGACAATTAAGATAAAATGTCTATTATCAAAAAGGGGGTTTGCGTTTATTTTTAGACTCCCCTCCCAACAAGAAAAACAAAATCCAAGACTTTGCTTTCAGTTCATTTAGAGTCTTGGAATAGACCATGGGCATTGATTTGGTTTTCTAGTGATTTAGGTTAGAATGACAACATGTAAATTAATCATTCTTTTTAGGGTAAATCAAGCAATACAAATACATTTATAATAAATAAATGTCTATATTGTTTACTCTATACTAATTACATATATTGTTTCATTTAATATTTGGAATTAATTTGTGAGAGATATGTTATTGTTCTAATTTTTCAAGTAAAGAAACTAAGGCTTAGAGACATTAAGTAACTTGTCTAAAGTCAAAACAAGATTCTTCTGCCGAGCAATACACAGAAGAGTTAAAAAATTACATACTTTTCACCTTCTTATTGAATGCTATCTCCATTCAATAGCTTTGTTCTATATGCACTTGTTCTAATTACCTAAGGCCGGAGAATCCTAAAGAAAACTGAGATCAGATAACATAGTTGTCAACTCAGTGTCAGATGAATTGTTTTAACACTAAACATTTAACCAATTAGGCCTCGCATTTCCTGATAGCAATTTCATATTTTAATTATACTATTATATTGACTAAATTTTAGTTATTTTCCTCTAAAATAAACATGTATCTGAGAGTGAATCTGTAGACTTTGGGTAGAAAACCTCCTTGGGGCCATGGCTGCATATCAGATATTAAAAAGAATGGCATGTTTGCTAGAGCTGAATTAATCAAAGTCCCTCAGACCATTCATGAATCTAGAAATGCCATCTAATATCTATGACACACAGAGTAAACCAAGATTTCTGAAAAGTGGAACCATTTTGTCAGTCTTTTAAACAAGCTTAATTCCTACTGCCCAACCTCAAGGTGCCCAGGAAACCTGTATTTTCCTAGTCTGTGTGCTTCCTCATGCTCCATTATGAATATCTGAAAATTTTGCCACTTTCCCTAAACTTCTGGCCATAGCAATTCCTCCTCACTCTCAGCCTCTTACTTCATGGAGAAAAAAGGAACATTAGGTGGTATGGCAGGCAGACCATGGTAAGATGGGTCCCCATAATCACCACCTCTTGCTGTTTCCACACTACCGTGTGGAAAGTATCTTAACAGGCTGTATTGCTTTCTTGGCTACCACACTGTAATGAATCAAAATGCCTGTAGTTGGCAGAATTTCTAACCTGGACCACCCAAAGTCGCTGTGCTCTAGTCTCCAGAACCTAGGAATCCAGGACAATATCATTCTTATGATTATGTTATATAATATGGCACACTTGGCCTCAAAATACAGAAATGATCTGGGTGGATATAACCTAGTCATGTAAGACCTTAAAAACAATAAACTTTCTCTGACTGGCTGCAAAAAGGGAAGTAAGAGAAATCTGAAACACAAGAAGGATTCATCCACCCACTGTTGGCTTTGCAGACAGAAGGAAATACATGATGAGGAATCCAGGCAGCTTCTAAGAGCAAAGAGTAGCCTTCAAGTGATGGCCCACAAGGGAACATGGACCTCAGTCCTACAACCATGAGTAACTAGATTCTTCCAAAAATCTGAATTAGCTTAAGAGTGGATTTTTCCCAGATCTTCCAGATGAGAGCCCAGCATGGCTGATACTTTGACTTTAGCCTGTGAGACCCTAAGCAAAGAACCCAGTTAAAGCCCTTATGGATTCTGATCTATGGAATTGGGAGAAAATACATGGGTATTATGTTGGGTTTCTAAATTTGTAGTAATTTGTTATATAAAATGTATAACTAATATATTATCATATTTGAGAGACCCATATGGCAAGGAACTGATGGCAGGCTCTGGCCAATAGCCAGCTAGGACTAAGACCATTGGGCCAACAGTCTTGGAGGAACTGAATTCTGCCAATGACCACATGTACCTGGAAGCAATTCCCTTCCAGTCCAACATTCAGATGGGAGTCCACCCAAGGCTGACACCTTAATTGCTGACTTCTGAGAAGCCCTAAATCTCAAGACATGGCTAAGCTGTCTCCAAACCCCTAACTACAGATACTGTCAAATAATCAATGTGTACTGTTTTAAGCTGCTACGTTTGGGGATAATTTGTTATACATCAATAAATAATGAAGACAGATGGAAACTCCCTCAATTCTCCTCCACCAAATGCATAGGTGATCACCAAGAAAATGCAACCTGCTATAGCCTGACTTGTTCAACACCAAAGGTGCCAGTAAGCTTTATGCTAAATCCAATGGCCACTTGGTATCTTAGAAATTCTTGCTGTTGCTGCTCATTCTCTTCCTCTGGCTTCCACTACATCCTGACTGCCTGGTTTTCTTCATAGATTGCTCAGATAACTTTTAAGAGAACTCAAGACCACTTTCTCCTGTGAGTTTTGGTCATCATGGGAAACACACACTTTATCCTTGCTCTTGGTGGGGAAGTCCTCCTTATTAGTATTTTAATCTCCCTTTGCCTTGCCTCCAGAGTAGTTGGCCAGGCCCTTCCCCTTAGACATTTTCAGATGTTCATCAGGTACCTCCAAATACTAATGGGCGTATGCTTCTGGTGCTTTCACAGCTCCTTTCTCTTGGAGTAAGTACCCATTTCTACTCACGAGCAGCAAGGGAGGGGAACACAACTCAGTGACATCCCTTATCAAAGAAATCTACTGGTGCTTTCAATTTCCTTCCTTTGGGTATTATCGAGATGGATGATCTACCAATGCTGACAAAACCAGTATCACAGTCTCTAAGCATGATTGCAAAGCCATACTAAGTCCTATGATTTTTCTTAGCCCCAGGACCTCTGCCAAAATCAGGCTATCGCAAAAAGCATCACTTAACGTCCTACATTTTTAAGGATGCATTTTTGTCCTATAAGGATGAAGTAGATAATATAATGCATTCAGATTTTAACTTTGGATAAATTTCTTGGCATTAGAGACATTCCAGCATGTGGTAGGATCTGTAAATATAGCAGGAACTTTGCATTAAACATGTTTTACAGTTCTGTAATCAATAATATTAGAATATGTAAAATATTTCTCTATTTTCAATAGACTCTAATGTCAAGACACTATGCACACATTCAAATAGTACATTGCATTAGCATTATGTAATATGCTTACCATACATTGACTACATGTGAATATTGTAGTTGGTTCCCTAATATTCATTCCACCCAGGTGACTGGCCTAAACAAGTCATGGCATGTCCATTCTTCTTGTCAGTGAATGGTTCAAGAATGGGCATATGGCCAATGAGATATGAGGGGAGGTCTGCAGGGACTTCTAGAAAACATTTTCCTGGCTCCAAAGAGAGACCCCCACCCCCACCCCCAAAAAAGGATGGTCTTTTCTTCTGCAGATAATGAGTCAGAATGAGATGACTAGAATTGCCACAGCTATATTGCCATTAACCTAAAGATAGAACCAAATCTGGCTCGGCTGAGAAGAGATGGAAAGAAGCTAGATCCATGCTGACATCACCATCAGAATACAAATTTTTATTACTCACAGCAAAAACGATTCTAGTAACAACATGTTTTGAGCACCAGTGACATATTGAGGTCAAAAAGGACTGTTCATAGTTAAATTTACACAGGCATGACTAGAAAGACAATCAGGAGTTTAAGACAAGTATATGAGCAAATTTGGAATGAAGAACGGGAACTACTTTTAGATTTGGTTTTACGAAAAGACTAATCTGATACTGAAATCAAGGGATTTGTTGAGCCATGAGAGAGAGTAAAAAAATACAAATGGAGCCAGAACTTGGAGGGGGATGTTATTTTTTGCATCCCAAAGGATGACCTCAAGCCACACCAAAACCCTTACCAAGACAGATGTGAAAGCCTTAACGCCAATACAAAAAATTTGTTGATGCAAGGCCTGGTATGTTCTGCCCTCTTATACGAGGAACGAAGGCCATTGTCCACCTTCTTGATGGTTAAGTAACTTAAAAGATAAGAGAAGTTAATAATCAGAGGACTTCTTTTCTTGGGGGGTGGAGGGCGGGTTGTAATCCTCTGGCTTAGAATAAAATTGAAACACCAAGAAGATCCAGCCATACAATGAGAACTATAGGACATTCTGTTAGTTTACCATTAAGCCATTTTATATAGTGGAGGTTTCAATATATTTAATGAGGGTAAAAAAAGTACAGGGTACAAGCCAGATTTTATCATTTAAATACCAATTCATCCTCATTGTTGCTATTGAATTGTGAGTCTTACCTCCACCAAAACATAACTGCATATATAAGCAAACCAAATTTAATTATTGATGTGATGTAGGGTGTACATGATCTTGTACATTACAGAAAATTTTCTCATCACTCTGATCCTTTCCTCCAAAACCAGAGCTAGAGGAAGAGAGTCTACTGCCTATGTCAAGAATAGATTACATCTCACAAATCTAGAAGTAGCAATTTAAAATCAGACCAACCATGGCTCAACACCCAGGATGGACATATTTCTAGCTATGTGATCTTTGATATGTAAGTTAATCCCACTAATCTGTTTTCTCCTGAGGGAAATGGTGTTAATACTGTCTTCCTAAGAAGTTTGCCGTAAGGCCTAAAGGAGGGAATGTATGGAAATTGCTTATCAGACAACCTTAATGTAACACAGACCAAACAATGTCAATTTTCTTCTCACTTTGCCTAATAAGGACTTACATTGGAAAGGGGAAAATCATCAAGGGAGTGAGCAAATGTTTTTGGCTGATGAAGATATGTTTTTTTGCTAGGGGGTACTCACATTTAAAATACAGTACCAGTGAGTCTATGGACCAGTCTCCCTAAGAGACGTTTATCACAACAAGGCAGAGTAAGTCAGAAAATTTCTGCTTGGATGGGAATTCTGTTACAGATACTAAAACATAGCACTATATTTAGCTAAGAGTGTACTTAAGTATGTGAAAAATAATGGCCTGGATCGTGTTTTTGAATTCTTAGGATAAAGGAAGAGAAGTTTTGTTTAAATGTCAGTATTTGTTTAAATGCCTGCGAGTCCCTCTTATTTTTAGCTCCTAGTAGCTGATGGTCCTAGCTCTGGGGGATGACTAGGAGAGTGTGTTCCAGTATTTACCAACAGAACTAAATAAACAAAGTAAGTGTCTGATAGGAAACTGCATTCACAGAAGTCAAGCCACAGAAATCTGGCTTATGAGAGAAGTGATAACGGCTCAGAGAAGAGGCAAGGGCCATGTTACTCTCCCTTCCATTGGATTCTATGCAAACACTGTTAAAGGGAGCTAGGAAGACAGTCTCCTGAATACACAAGGAGCACAGGATGCTGACCTCCCTGAAGGGCTCTTCAGCAGAAGCCTTGACGCAGGAGGGGAGTGGAGGAGGGATTAGAAGCCAAGGGATGCTGGAGGAGAAGAGGAAGAGGAGGAGGAAGAGGAGGAGAAGGTTCCACAAGGGATCTGTGAGGCTCTTCTTAATGACCCTTTCAGGATGATGGGCAGCCCACTCATACAACTCTAAAGCAAAATCACGAGGGGCATGAGGAGGCAGAAACACATCTGCTCCCGGCTCAAACCTGTGCTGTTTTCTAAATGAGTAAATAGATGATGTCTTCCATACACTTAGAATGTTTTCTTTGAATCTCCCTTTCGTTCGCCTCAATTTTAACAGGAGCTAGAAGACTTCTAATTCAATATTTTCTCTGGTGAGTACCATGTTCTGCTATTTCACCTTGTGGGCCAATGAGAGATTCGTATGTTTTTGTGGTTTAGGTAAGCAAGGGGCAAAACACCTCAGTGGTGTCTTTTTGAAAACTCTGGAGACCTGTCCCTTGCTAGAATTTATTGCCCTTTTCCTCTTCTGCCACTGCAGTTTGTATATGTGTTTAAGTATTCCTAGAGTCTTCTAAAATTATTTGTTTTCAAGTCTCTACTCTATTCAAGTGTTAATTCTCTGAGAGCCCAAACCCGCTGGTCATATTTAAACTCTCAGCTCCTAACAAGTGTTGGATAATGGTAAATCCTCAATACTTTCATTGACTGAGTCAATAAATGTTGACATTCCTTTATAACAATTGCAAAGATGGCAAGCCAGGGATAACTGCAAGGGAATTTTACCTAATTTACATATCTTTATAAAACTGACTATATCCTTAGTTTGTTTCTGTTCAATAAATATTTATTGAATACGTACAGGTACCAGCCAAAGTTTTGGGTAGAGGGAGTACCAAAGTAATTATGACATTATTCCTACTCGAAAGTACTTTGAAATGAATTATTATTTTATTTTTAAATATTTTATTTATTTATTTGAGAGAGAGAGAGCGTGCGCAAGCAGGGGGGAGCCCATGCAGAGGCAGGAGAGGGACAAGCAGACTCCTTGCTGAGCAGGGAGCCCGATGCAGAGCTCAATCCCACGACCCCGAAATCACAACCTGAGCTGAAGTCAGGTGCTTAACTGACTGAGCCACTGAGGCACCCCCCAAAACAATTGTTATTTTAAAATCTGTTCTAGAGGAATGAAATACCTCGACATCTCTGTAGCTTATTGTATGTCAGATGGTAATTAATCCATTTATGATACCATTTAAACTGGTTTTCTTATCCTAACTTAAGAAACCATAATTGGGGCGCCTGGGTGGCTCAGTGGGTTAAGCCTCTGCCTTCGGCTCAGGTCATGATCTCAGGGTCCTGGGAAAGAACCCCACATTGTGCTCTCTGCTCAGTGGGGAGTCTGCTTCTCTCTCTTCTCTCTCTCTCTCTCTCTCTCTGCCTGCCTCTCTGCCTGCTTGTGATCTCTGTCAAATAAATAAATAAAAATAAAATCTTAAAAAAGAAACCATAATCAATATTGTCAATAAAACATAAAACAAAACCCGGTATTTGGCTTTAATTGCTCATTTCTATATACTATATAATTCCATGAGAGTATGCACTTTTGTCATGGCCAATGTAACTAGATTATTATGGTTCAGTAGTTACCTGTTCATCTGCTTGTCCTGTAAGTGAGATTTCCAACAGTAAAGCAGTTGTTTTTTTTTTTCCCAAAACTCCTTTGGTTTTTTGAAACATTGCTGCCACCCAGTGAGAGAATATGGTATTTCATTAAATAAAAAGAAGACTGTTCTCCTAAATAACTAAATATTGCAATTATAATCAAATTTTTACAAGAACATATCACCCAAAATTAAATCCTTTATCATAATGAATTATAACAAAAACTGACTAAAAAACTAAGTCCTTTAAAACAGTAACTATTCCAACAAATCTTTGTTGATACGGACAGATATTATAACGGATGGGCCATGCTTGCGTTGCTCTGCTTGTAGCTACTTAGTGTATTTCTTTTATGTTCTCCCACACGCCTTCCAGTTAGGTGATTATTCTTACCTGGTAATTCTATATAATCAGTTTTTCTCTGTTTCCAATTTTTCTTCTGTTTTTTAAGTTTCTGTAGGGAAGAACCTCAGAGGTTCAAGGCAGGTCCTGCTTCTCAGTCAATATCTCTTCTAATATCTCCTTAGTCTTTCCATTATGATTTTCCAGAATTTGAATCCAAGGTTCAACCACCATTATAGTTCTTAAAACTCCACTTAGATAAATAAATGCTTGGGTGCCTATGCAATGTATGTAAATCTTTTTTGGCACTGCTTAAGTTTGAACTAGCTGATGTGCTATAGAAACTTGAGCTTGATTTTAAGAAGGCGAGACAAATAAATATTCCCAAACACATATGGTTTCTATGCCCAGGCCCCTACTACAAGGGCGCCTGACAGGGTCGACATTTACGCATGAACTCAATCACGTTTATCTGATCATTACATGCTCAGAGTGTGCTGACCAGTATGATTAGAAATCCACCTTTGGGTTTTACAGTCTTCGCAATAATCCCTTGTCAGAGAGACAATCTCAGTATCCCTTCTATGAATTCTTGAAAGCACTTCTCACTTTATGATGGTTCATTCCAGCAGATCACAGGTCAAACTCTGCTTCCAAATCCCTGCTTCCTTTGTGGATGATGTGAGAGAGAACATTTCCCTTGACTGCACCAGAGCAAGTAGTTTACTAAAGAGCCTGTATTGTCATTCTTTCCAGGGTGAGTTTATTTGTCTTGTTTGGAAAGAACAACTTGAAAAAAAAAAACTGCCTTTTGGGGAATTTTGGAAACTCTGTTAAAATCCATCTCTTAAAAATCACTTTCCTTGTGATTTCAGAATTGTTCTTCATAAGGCAACGTCTGATTATTTTCCTACTCATATTAAAATGGTTAGCGGTGAAACTTTCAGTGTTCCCCTAGGGAGAACACAGTCTGAAATTTAAAATGTGGAAGTAGACATTTTACCTAGATTATTGAACATTGGACTCATGTAAATTAACCAGGTAAGTTTAAATATTCTGGCATTGTTCTCAGCATGACTTCAATACGACTGCTAATTATTGTGTTATTTTCTTTATGCTTGCTCTCTATGTAATTTTTTTCCGGTGATTTTCATCTTTTTCTTTAATCAATAGGTTCCTGCTCACAAATGTTTTTGTTTCCTGATCTCTAATTTGTTACAGTACTAGCAAAAGACTCTCTTGACATTCCATTCATCAGACATTTCAGGCTGATAAAAGTTAACTTTCACATTCAATTCTTCAACGTAATAAATCTTTCAAATTTGTTTGCAGTGTGTTTTTCTGTCTAAACTGTAAAAACAGAAAATACCCACCTGCTTAAACTGATGATTCCACTTCGTCAAATTTAGGGAGGGGCACAGGCTTCCATTGGTCTCCACACCCACATAATGAAGCTTAGACTGAAGCTAGGACACGTGGCAGGTTTACTTTGGAGAACTTGGAAATTGCATATTACATAGAATGCCAAGTCAAGATTAATGGAAGTAGTCAAGGAAATTAAAAAAGAGGAAAGAGATAAGTTTGCCTCATAAACTGTTAGAAAACAGAACAATCTGCTTTATATTTTTCTCCAGGAGAGTCATGTGAATGAGCCCACATGCTGGCAAGTAAACTATCCCTCCAAATGAGATCGGAACATTAGTGTAAAAATAAAAGTATCTGGGTAACTGGGGCAAACCAGGAGGGGGAGGGCTGGGTGCCTTCTCAGCAGACACACAAACAAAACTCACCAAAATCTCCAGGCACAGAACGAGGAGAATTACTCAAAACAGTATAAATCTTGGCAGGCAAATCAAATCCATACGGATGTTTGATTGATTACATTTTCTAAGGCACTGACAAGTGTAATTCTTATTATTTCTTAAGTAAAGAGCAATTACTGCCATCAAAAAGCATTATTGAGCACTTACTGCATGCCAGCAGATGCTGAAGATACAAAGACGGCAGAGATTAGTGTCTACTCCCCCAAGAAAACAGCCATAAAGATAGTGATGCCAAAGCGGAGTGGCAAAGGCAGAACAAAAATAACTTTTAGTTGACGCACAACTTTGTGGGGCTTCTTTCTCCCCCTTTTCGATTCTGACTTACAATCAATAAAAGCAAATGAAATACCAGGCAAATGGAAGAGACAGTTATGGTTTATTCTCTTATATTTCAATAAACTTGAATTAGCATTAAGAAGAAAAGATGTATTTTTGATTCTTCTTAAGTATAGGAAATAAGAAGAAATACAGCACTGATTCTTGTATCTCAGGTATTAATTTCTCAATATTCTTTTTTTTTTTTTTAAAAGATTTTATTTATTTTCCAGAGAGAGAGAGAGTACACACAAGCAGGCCGAGAGGCAGGCAGAGGCAGCGAGAGAAGCAGGTTCCCTGACGAGCAAGGAGCCCGATGCGGGACTCGATCCCAGGACCCCGGGATCATGACCTGAGCCGAAGGCAGCGGCTTAACCAACTGAGCCACCCAGGCGTCCCAATTTCTCAATATTCTACAACTGGAATGGCTTTAGAGTAAACACCACCTAAAATGTTTTGGAATGCAAAATGTATGTGATGTCTAGAAATATCCAAGTGGGAAAAAAGAACTTGATTTAAGTAATTCAAATGCGAGAAACACACACACACACACACACACACACACACACACACATATATTTTTTTAAGAGAGAGAATGTGAGAGCAGGTGATCATGGTGGGGAGAGGCAGAGGGAGAGGGAGGGAGAGAGAGAGCGAGCGAGCTGAGCATGGAGCCTAACATGGGGCTCAACCCCTGAGATCATTACCTGAGCTGAAAGTAAGAGTTGGACGCTCAACCGACTGAGCCACCTAGGCACCCCAATAAGCATGACAGATGGTACATTCTTAAATAAAACCAACTCATCAAGCAAAATTAGTTCTTTGTTAGAAAACACAGCTCAGAGATGTGGTGACACACACTGTGATCTCAATGGAAAGGTGTAAATGAAGGCACCCTTGGTGACAACAGGCTCTGAACTGAGCCATAGTCTCTACCAAATGTGAATGCATGAAAGAAGGTACTTTTTTGCAAATTGCTATTGAAATGCTATTCAGTTTGTCTTAGTTGTGTTGACCTCTGTTTACACATTTGAATGAAAGTAGTAAGCCAAGATTGGTAAGATCCTTGAGGTGTCTAATAGTAGTGCCACCAGAATCAAATCATCCATAATCATTCTGAGGAAATGTTTGACCAATGGTACCTGTGAGATAGTCTGTTGACATGGATAGTGTTTATCAATGTGTCATTTATAGAAAACATAAATAACAGCTGTGCAGTAGCTATGGTTTTTCCAGAGAAACAGAATCAATAGGATGTGTTTGTTTGTTTGTGTATGTATGTATGTGTTAAAATTGCCTCACAGGATGATTTTGGATCTGTGCTCAACAACCTGGAGACCCAGGAGAGTCTACAGTGTAGTTCTAGTCTGAAGGCTGGCAAGTTCGAGACCCAGGAAGAGCCAATATTTAAGTTCAGGTCCAAGGCAGGAATACACTGATGCCCTGGCTTGAAGGCAGTCAGGCAGGAAGAATTCCCTCTTATTCAGGGGAGGGTCAGCTTCCACTGATTGAATGAGGCCCACCCACATTAGGCCCACCCTCAAAGAAATAGCTAGAATAATGTTTGACCAACTATCTAGACTAACTCTTGGCCCAGTCAAATTGAGAGGAAATTAACCATCATACTCTAGCTTGCTTGAGACATATAATGCTGAAAATGTATGTTAAACCTAAAATTGCAGAGATAAAAATATCAATTAAGTCAATCAGAGAAAAACAATTTTCATAAGATCTCCCTGATATGAGGAATTTGAGAGGCAAAGTGGGGGCTTTCGGGAGTAGGGAAGGAAAAAATGAAACAAGGTGGGATCGGGAGGGAGACAAACTGTAAGAGACTCTTAATCTCACAAAACAAACTGAGGGTTGCCAAGGGTAGGGGGGTAGGGAGAGGGTGGTTGGGTTAAGGATATTGGGGAGGGTATGAGCTATGGTGAGTGCTGTGAAATGTATAAGCCTGACGATGCACAGACCTGTACCCCTGGGGCTAAAAATACATTTTATGTTAGTAAAAATAAAAAATTTTAAAAAATTGTCATACCACAATTTCTGCTAATATCCTACTGGACTCACAGGTCAACCCTGGTGTAATGTGGGAGGGGATTACACAAGGGTGGGAATACCAGGAGGCAGGAATCATTAGGGGCCATCTTGGAAGCTGACCACCATGAAAAGCATGGAAAAAAATATACATGGCCACTCTAATCATCTCTGTAACAAGTCACAAGGCTCTAGTTCATGTTTATAACTTCTATTTTCCACCATTCCTTGTGTTCTCTTCGCATCCTGTGAACACTTCAGCTGATTAGGATATTTTACCTAAAATACCCCAAACTTTCACTCCTAAAGGATCTAAGTTCTCAGTGATTCTACCTTATTTGCATGAGTTGTTACTGTCTTTTAATTTGAAGACAAGTTGTTATTGTCTTCTAATTTATTATTGTCTTTTTAAAATTTTTTTTTAATTTTTTAAAGATTTTATTTATTTATTTGACACAGAGAGAGAGATCACAAGTAGGCAGAGAGGCAGGCAGAGAGAGAGGGGGAAGCAGTCTCCCTGCTGAGCAGAGAGCCCGATGCGGGGCTCGATCCCAGGACCCTGAGACCATGACCTGAGCTGAAGGCAGAGTAAGCTTAACCCACTGAGCCACTCAGGCACCCCTTGTTATTGTCTTCTAATATGAGTTGTTATTGCCTTTTCTTAATTTTACTAACTGACATAGAAATACCAGGGGGTATCCCATAGAATCCTGTAGGCTACAGGCATACTCCTCCCTTTCCACGTCTATGTGTAGCAGTAAGTAACCAAGTTCTGTCTCGCTAATTGGGCTCAACAGCATTAGCCAACACAGTCATCTGCTTCTTTGTCTTTTCATTCTATAGAATGATGAGATTCAAACAACAAGTGGCAGGCCCAGTTTCCAACTGGCAAACAATTGTTGTGTTTCCTGGGAACATATCATATTTCAAAGATACAAAGATGGAGGGAATCTGGGTGGCTTAGTTGGTTAACTGTCTGACTCTTGATTTTGGTGCAGGTCATGATCTCAGGGTTGTGAGCTCCAGCCCTGCATTGGGCTCTTGCACTGTGCATGAAGCCTGCTTAAGAATGTCTCTTTCCTTCTCCCTTTGTACCTCCCCACTTGCTCTCTCTTTAAAAAAAAAAAAAATATATATATATATATATATATATAAATAAATATATATATATTTATATATATATAAATATATATAATATATATATTTATATATATATAAATGGGAAGTAAAAACCTTGTTAATAAGTATGAGGTATGTATGTGTGTGTGTGTGTGTGTGTGTATCCTTGCAGAGAATTAGCTCCATAGTTCAATTTTCAATAGGTCAAATCTACCAGGTAAATGAGAAGAACAATGAATTATTTGGCTGTGGTATCACTGTCTCTCTTTTCTTTCTATAAAATGAGTTTCTTTGTTATATGGGAAAAGATGAAAGCAAATATAGTACCATGTATGAAGGTGCTAGGAGATGTATAGTGGGCAAAAAGGCAAATCTATACCCAGAATATGATTTATTCCAGTGAGAACATGTAATTATTCCCTGTGAGGTAAAAGGAGTCCATTGTAATCAGCTTCCAGGTAGCAGGTGCAGGAGCTCAGTGCTGGTCTCTGCTCCCAGCAAGCTGGGAAGTCAAGAATGGTGGCATCGAGATCAGCCTTAGTGAAGGGAATCCATGTTGATGAGCTTCTGCATATCCTCCTCTGCCCTGGTAAGTACCTGTAAATGGTACCACTAAGTTCCACTGGAATGACTATAGAGTTAAGAGTTTAGCTGATATCTGAAGAATTAATGAGTTTGCCTACCTCTTTATTGATAGCCCCCTTTGAAAGTTAGTGCCATTGGTGACCATTCACAAGGGACCCAAATATCCTCATACACTGGTCTCAGTTCAAGAACTTCTCCCACATTGCTTTTCCCAGAACCTCCAATCAATTCTCTAATCTTATTTTTTTGTGATATTTAACCTTTTTAAATTATTACGTTCAATTAGTCAGCATATAACACATCATTAGTTTTTAATGTAGTGTCCAATGATTTATTAATTGCATATAACACCCAATACTCATCACATCACATGACCTCCTTAATACCCATCACCCAGTTACCTCATTCCCCCCACCCCTCTGTAACCCTCAGTTTGTTTCCCAGAGTTCAGAGTCGCTCATGGTTTGTCTCCTCTGATTTCTTCCCATACAGTTTTCCCACCCTTCCCCTGTGGTCCTCCATGCTATTCTTTATGCTCCACATATGAGTAAAACTATATGATAATTGTCTTTCTCTGTTTGGCTTATCTTACTTAGCATAATCCCCTCCAGTCCCAACTGTGTCAGTGCAAATGGTAGGTATCCATCCTTTGTAATCTTATTTTTTTCTGAATTCTGATCATATGGACACTCTTAATTAGCTCAAGGGCTATAGCAAAATGCCACAGGCCGAGTGGCTTAAATAACACAAATTTATTTCTCACAATTCTGGACACTGAGAAAGTCCCAGATCATGGTGCTGGCAGAATCAGTATCTGGTAAGGACCCTTTTTTTGGGCTGCAGATAGCTGCTTTCTTTCTGTATCTTCACAGCAGAGAAAGAGCACTTTCTTTGGTCTCTTTCTTTTCTTATAAGGCCACTAATTTCAACCATGGGGGCTCCATCAAAAAATGTTGGGGATGGGTAGTAAAAATGTAGTTTTGGAATGTGTTCAAACTTAAGTACCTATCAAATTAAAATAGACTGACATATACATAGGATGATATATGTGAACCTTACCTTTGTGTAACCACAAAGCAAAAACAACAAACACACAAGAGAAATGAGAAAGGAATCTAAACTAACATTAAAGAAAATCATCAAAGAGGGAAGAAAAAGAAGGAAGAGAAAAGAACCAAATAACCAAAAAACAATTTACAAAATACTAACAAGGACATATGGGTCAATGACCACTTTAAATATAAATGGACTACATTCTCTAATCAAAAATCATATAGTGGCTGAATGGATTAAAAAAGACACATATATACACTGCTTGAAAGAGAGTAGTTTCAGAAGTAATCACACACATAGATTCAACATGGAGCATCCTCATGACCTCATGTAATCCTAATAACCTCCCAAATGCCCCACCCCCAAACACTATCATACTGAGAGGGCTTCAACATATGAGTTTGAAAGAGTACAAACATTCAGTCCATAGTATAGACAACCCATTAGCACCTGGCTGTGAATTAGTACACACCTTCTTTCCTGGCCATTTTTTCATCTAGGCAAAGTGGACGTTCAGATGAACTGCTAGACATGCTTGGTGGGAGGCTTTCCCTTCCCTCTGTCCTGCTCTGGGTGGCATTACTGTGCTGTGACATCCACTTCTGGCTGACACAGAAGCCCTGCATATCTATCTGTCAACAAGGGTCAAGCTATTTTTTATTTTTTAATCAATTCTTGGTAGGCAGGGAGGGACTATGATATGGTAAGTCAGGTACCTAGGGCACAAAATTTAAGGAGGCATTCATGACTAGGATGCAAGCTTTAACTTCAGTGAAAGAAAATAAGAAATAATAAAATTTGTGTCTATCTACTTATTTTGTCAAAAAAGGAAACATAGGAAGGCTGCAGACTAAATTAATGAACTTGGTTGCCTACAGAGATGTAGAAATGGGGGCAGAAATGATGTAGACATTGTGACCTTTGTGTAGTTTTGACATTTGGAAACATATTAATGTTTTTCATACTGAAAAATATCAAAATAAGAGCACTGAAAATGAAGAAGGGAACTAAAATGTAATATAAGTAGGAGAAAATGTATCTAATTGTATTTTGGGTGAACACTACAACTGCACTAAGGGGAGAAATAGAAAGCAATTTTTTTTAAAGATTTTATTTATTTATTTGACAGACAGAGATCACAGGTAGGCAGAGAGGCAGGCAGAGAGAAAGGAGGAAGCAGGCTCCCTGCTGAGCAGAGAGCCCGATGCGGGGCTCGATCCCAGGACCCTGGGATCATGATCTGAGCTGAAGGCAGAGGCTTTAACCCACTGAGCCACCCAGGTGCCCCGAAAGTAATTTTGAACAGAACGTTTTGCCTATATATCCGTAGATTAAAGACAAAGGAGCTGTTAATGATTATTAAACAAATATTAACCTAGTAGGGTTGTTTTCCTTGTGGTGTGGGTTAGCAATTTTGAAACTGCTTTTATGTTTCTTACAATTGAGCAAATAAGCAAATGCATTGATGGAAGAGGAAAGCAGATTTTTCAATGTTGAAGAAGGGAGTTAAAATATAGAAAGGTAGATGGCTAGAAATGGACCTTCTAGTGTCAGAATTGGAATTGGTGGTATTAGTATAAACCCAAAGTTTTGGATATAGACATAGAAGTATATATTTATGTGCACACATGTATTTCCTAGCTGTTTTTATTGAAAGAATTTGGAAGCAATGATACTCCAATAGCAATGTTCACACATAAAGCCCACATCTTGGCTTCTTAAAACCATTCCTCATTAAAAGGATTTCAGACTAGAGCAGGGAAGGGATAAGATGAACCTGTAATTTCCACTGAACCTGAAATTAAGAATGATCTAAAAAAATGATGAGAGCATGTTAAAAACAAAACAAAACAAAAAACCAGAGGAGCCAAGTTGAAAGAGGTCACACTGGCCAAATCTGGGAAAAGTGAGCTTCAAAATAAGTAATGAGAGTAAAGGGCAAAACCACTTGTGGTCAGCCTTCAGTATGGTCCACAATGATGTCCACCTCCTAGTCTGGGTCACCCACAGAATGCAGCGGAGGCAGCAGTGTATGACTTCCAAGGTCAAGCCAAAGGCATTGCAGTTTCCCCCTTGGTCTCTGGATCCCTCACCATGGGAGAACCCAGATGCCACATTGAGAAGACACTCACACAGCCTCATGGAGAGGTTCCTATCACTAGCCGGTGTCACCTTGCCAGCTGTGAGTGAGCCACCCTGGAAGTGGCCCCTCTAGTTCCACTTCACCTTGCCAAGGATGACAGACAAGAAGATAACCACCACAACTCCATCAGAGGCCTCAGCCAGAACTACCCAGCCAAATCACCCCAAATCTGTGACCTTCAGAATCCATGAGAGACAATAAATGGTTATTGTTTCAAATCACTACGTTTTGGCATGATTTGCTATGTGACATTGGATTCAAAATCCACCATCCAATAAAATGAGAATGCATGAGTGGCTCTCATGTGATATAAGTAAGTAAATAAATAAATAAATAATGAGAGAAAGGGCTCCTCTTTGCAATTGATTGCCAAATAAAAAAACGTAAAAAGATGGTGGAGTTAGAAAATCGCCATTTTGTAGGCACTGTAGTAATAATCAATTTGCTACAAAAATTTGTCAATAGTTGCTAAAATTATTGTGTGAAAGTTTAATGAGGAAGAGGATATTACATAGTCTCAAAGTATCTCCCCACAAGGTGGTTATTAATTTGGAAGGCAAAACTAGTAATCTTACAGTTGAAAGACATGGCAGATGCCACCCTAAGTGAGAAACCAAAGTTAATCTCACCTGTAATGGGAGAGACACACATCAAGAGCCCCTTGATACAATGCCCTGAACACAACACAACTCTCTTCTTGGCATTCTTGTAAAAAACGCATAAGCTGAACCAACTGATAATAAACCAATATCAGATAAAGCTCAAGTTGAAAAGTATTCTACAAAACTATTTAGTCGAAGAAAGACCACCACATTCCAGATTAAAGTAGTCAAAGAGACAGCATGACTGTATGCAACACATGGGCTTTTGCACTTAGGTGAGGCTTATTTGCAGGTAAAATAGCCTCAAAGAATGTAGTGACTTCTGTGTTTTCAAATGAACAGAAAATGTAATACATGGTTGGTAACTCAGTGACTTGTGTGGGTGCCAGGCTTGTGTGTACAAAGTAGATCTGCCTTATGCACAAAGCTTTACATAAACCAAATTACATTTGTTTTAGTCAGATAATCTCCGGACTATTTGCCTTCCCTATTCTTTTTATTCATCTCTAGGTTCCAATACATGAAAGGCTGTAAGTTCGTTCTAATTTTATCTTACCTTCCTCTATACATCTATATCCTTCCTACTGTGATGTATAAATGGAACTCAATTTAAGGTGCTGAAAATTTTATCATTGAAAATAAATATGTGAAATCTTAGCTTCTACACAGATAGGGTTAAAAATGTATACTGACCTTTTTGAAACAGATTTTAACAATGTGTTTAGATTGGTAAAGATTCTTGCTAAATGTTATGAAGAAATCCACGGCATATGTCAATATATTTCAGTGGAACATAAAAAATATTTGCATACATGACTCTTTCCCAAAAGTGTGGATATTCTGAGCAGAATGTTAAATGTCTTTGTGGGTGATGGCACATAGGTTTGAAGTAGAAGTTGGGACAGAGGAATTGCTTTGCATTATAACTTCCTGAGAACTGAGAAGAGGGGAAGAGAGAATGCAAGGTAGGCTGGTGTCCACGGGACAGGAGGTGAGCTGAGATGCAGAGTGCATGTGTGAGCCCAGAAAGTCAGGGATCGGAAAGAGAGAGGTCTGAGAGGAGTTTTAGGGCAACGTGCTCTGCAGTGTGACTTACAAGTCTCATAATTCTTAGTTTGCTTGGAGTTGTGGTAGACACTCACAGAGATGGAGATGTGTACATGGGCTGACGTGGGGTGAAATCATCCACCTTTGGCCAAGGGCACTGTGGACAACGGAACTGTATAAGCAAACGCAGGCAACTGATGACCTGAAAAAGACCACCCTGGGAAAACGTTTCTTCCTGGGCCTTAGTTTGGTGGGTCTATGTTTCCCTATACTATAAAGACTGGTCAACAGTGATTTCCTGTACTTTTTTGCACTAAGCCCCCTTTTTTAAAATGGAACAATTTAATATATTTGGTAAATTTCTTAGGCTAGTTCACAGGGAAACAAACTCACAAGAGGATGGGTAACAGTCTGTTCACTGGTTTTCTCTAAATAGATGCAGTGAGTCATCTCTTTCCCTTAGTTTACCATCTGCTATGATTTAGAAATCAGCCCTAATTTAATCAAGAATTTACTTCATTCTGTTTTTTTCCTTCCTTGATATTCTTGCCGAAGGACTGTCCTAGGACTCACACATTTATTTTTCGTTGTGCATGACGAGCCATATTTTCTGAAAGCCTCATTCTCTTGTCGTAAGCCAGGTAACCTAGCAAGATGTAACAGCTCTTTCAGATGGGATGGGTGAAGCCTAGTGCTGAGTGTTTCTGGAAGCCTGAAGGTTTTGTGCCGGTTAGGCAAAAGGTCTTAAGGGCTTTAGGTTATTGAGAGCCATCTTGATCTACCAGATCAGGAGAGTCAGGTGTTGTACTCAGGCCACAGGCATTGCCAACATAGAGACCTACTGGGTTGACAGCTAAGCGTGCACGGAAACCAAGCAGCAGAGCCCTCTCTCTAGCTCTGTGCTGTTCACTGCCCTCCAGCCATTTAGCGGGCATGTGAACATTGTAAATAAATATGATCATACTGAGACAATGAACTTATTCATTGCCAAATCAAGGTTCCTCCTGATTAGAAATTGACCAGGTCTCCAATCATGAAAAAAATCGGCCAATGGTGACCAAGGAAATGTATTTACATCTTTTCATAGCAATCTCTGCTAATGTTCTTCAAAAAAGGCCAGCATCTCTGTGACTTGCACCTAAGTTAACTATTTGGAGAGGGTCCAGTGATGGTACATACATTTAAGGAACATTGCTCAATGGTTCAAAGAGCTATTCAGTGAAAAGGTCTCCATTCTTATTGGATGTTAACAGGGATGGTCTGTCATGTTGTCATCTTGGGGGAGAATGTTAGAATGGAAGAAGATAGTTTGTAGCTTTAGTCAAACTCAAAGGCTCAGGGCTCAAAGAGAGACGGAGAGGTATAAACCCTGGTTCTTTGCTGATTTTTTGAAAAAGTGTGTAACCTAGTAATCCTAAAATGTGTATCTATAGTAAGGAGTGTGATGAAGATACAGAACTTGAAATGACATGGTCTTTCTTAAGAGTTGCATTAGGAGCTTTATCTATCTTGTGCTCTGGTGCACTTTTGCACAATATTTGGTTCTTTGGATATTTTAAGGGTAGGAACTTCAGCAGTTGTCCCTGGAGAAGGGAATGGGGATAGAAAGGCCAGAACAGAAACTGAATAAAAGTGTTTAACTTTTCTAAGTATCCTCCTTTATGGACTGTGGTTGAAATAACTAACTCCTGAAAACATGGTCTCACTGAATTGTCAGTACGATCCCAGGAGGGTGGTATTATCAGACTTGGCTTGATTGTAAGCACCAAAGACAGCGGCAGAGCCAGTCCTGGCAGCCAGGGCTCTGTGACAACAGATGTCACCTTCCGTGCCTCGGTGCTGCAGGTGCAGGAATGAAACGCAAGTCACAGCCTGGACAGAGTCCAACTGCGCTGTTACCAGAGACCAGCCTCTTGGGGTTTTTGCCTTGGTCCCTGCATGTGTGTGAGAGTGGTGTGTGCTGTGCCTGGCACGGGAAAGAACTCATGTTTGTTCCTTTTCTCTTTAGCACATCTGAAATACTGACGGTTGAGTGCTCTTCCTAAAACATTACTTTTGTCATATTATTCCCCTGCTAAAAATCCGAGCCTTGGGAACAAGGTCAAAATCATAGGAAATAGAATGGATCAACAAACCACGGGCTATTTGTACAATGATACATGAAACGGCAAAGGAAATGCTGGAACCGCGGCTACGTGCCAGCGCATGGGGAGTATTGTGGTAATGTCAGCAAAAGAGGCGAGACTTAAAGCATTTTTAAAGTACAGAAGTATCACTTTCTAAAAATTGTAAAACAGGAGAAACAAACAATATTCCACAATAATGCAAATTGAGGTGTGAAATATAAATGAAAGCACGTAAATTGTTACCATGGAAGAGAGGTGAGCTGTTGCATGATGGGGGTTGGGAAGAGCTTGTGACCCAGAAGGGATACACTGGAGGTGGCTGAGATTCTAGAGACATTTCTGTGTACTGATCTGGGTGGTAGTTACCTAGGAACTGGCTTTTTAGCCGTTCATTAATTTAGGATGGCAATAGAGTCCAGCCCATGTCTGTTGTCGTGAACAGAGGTTCCGTTCTTGCTCAGGTTTTGCTCTTGTGGGGTAAATTGCATGGGCATGCTAATGAACATGTACATACAAATTTTAGGCATTTTTCTTGGTGTGTATTATATTTCACAGTAAAAGATTTTTTAAAGATTTTATTCATTTGACAGAGAGTGAGTGCATAAGCAGAGGGAGTGAGAGTGGTAGAGGGAGAAGCAGGCTCCCCGCTGAGCAGGGAGTCCCATGTGGGACTTGATCCCAGGACCCTGGGACCATGACCTGAGCCGAAGGCAGACACTTAACTGATTGAGCCACCCAGGCGCCCCACGGAAAAACATTTTTAAATTAAAAAAATAAATTGATATGGAGAGTATGTCAACACTTATTTTCTAATGCAGCATTCGAAACAATGAATACTATCAGAACTAATATAATGATAATTACGTAATACTGAAAAATCACTATGTAACTGAATGGTCCAATGATCACAAAACAGCTTTATATAAAGCTGCACTTTTCTGTGTATCATGGAACAGAATGGATGTCATCTGACTTCCTAGTTGTCTCTGGGGAGAGTGCAGCATTGCTTAAAAATTTATTTCCCCAAACACCTTAATAAGTATGTAAATGTCTCCAATCTTGACTAACAACTTGTAACATATAAAAGATCAACACTTAGAGCACTTTGAAAAACACATGTCCACAGGATCCTTGTTAGCATCTCAGGTTCTTGGCCTCCAACTCTTGCTTTTTTAACTTTTCCTTTTACTCTCCTGCACAAAACCTCTGATTATATTCTTCTTTGCATGAAATAACCAGTCCATTTTTCCCTTCCTTACATTCAACTCCTCCGTGTCATACCATCTAAGCCCCTTGAACCAACCCCACAGTGATCTTCCCCCTTCAAAGGTCCTATGGCCATCATTACTGGGATTTGGGGTAGGTAGGAAACAGGGATTTACCCTGTGGATTCGGGGCAACTGCTGAGACAAGGAGGGTGGATGGGTATGCAAGGGTGCACACCAAGGCCAAGGTCGCATTAGGTGCTCTGTGTTTAGGAGGAGCCTGTGGCTACAACTAGAAGAGAAGCCTGGCTACTGGATGGACACAGGTGGTATGCCAGAAACCTGTGCCTGGTGGGTCAGGAAGACAGTGAAGGTCCCAGAAAGCACATATAGAACATCTGGAGGCAGCTAAGTCAGAGTTCAAATACAGCGGAGGGAACCTTGACAGCAAGAAACTGGTACTTCCCAAGAGCGGCATTGAGAGCCAAAGCACCTGCAAAACGCAGGGCTTTGCAGGTGAGTGTTAACAGAGGTAACCAGTTAAAGTGGAAACAGGAGTGGAAAGAACGTCTCTTGGCAGATTCCTGGTACCAGTTCTCCATGCTCCTTTGGAATAAGTCATAGGCTGCCTTGCATTTGATATTTATCTGTGTGAATCTAGAACTCCAGTTCAATTATATGGTCTTAGAGGACAAGAATCATGTGTCTTCCCGAGCTTCTGGAACAATCGAGCCCTGTCTAGACTTCTCTGGCCTCACTCCTGCCGCTCTTGCCCTCCAGCTCCTCAAATCTGGCAAATTCTGGAACAATCGAGCCCTGTCTAGACTTCTCTGGCCTCACTCCTGCCGCTCTTGCCCTCCAGCTCCTCAAATCTGGCAAATTCTGGAACAATCGAGCCCTGTCTAGACTTCTCTGGCCTCACTCCTGCCGCTCTTGCCCTCCAGCTCCTCAAATCTGGCAAATTCTTCCTACCTCCGGATATTCACAACAGATTCACCTGTTACCTGCACATTTTTCTCCCACCCTGAGCCTCCTTCACTTTTGCCAGCTAATAATTCTGCTTCCTTGAGGTCACTGTTTAAACATCACAGTCTGGTCTGTGACATTTCTTGACCACGTAATGCACTCCTCTGGTATTTTGCATTTGGATTCCAGAACACTCAGTAAAAGTAATAAAACTAACAACTCATGAGGCACCTGGGTGGCTCAGTGGGTTAAGCCTCTGCCTTCGGCTCAGGTCATGATCCCAGGGTCCAGGGATCGAGTACTGCATCGGGCTCTCTGCTCAGCGGGGAGCCTGCTTCCCTTCCTCTCTCTCTGCCTACCTTTCTGCCTACTTGTGCTCTCTCTCTGTCAAATAAATAAATAAAATCTTTAACAACAACAACAAACTAAGAACGCACTTGCCATGAGGCATGTACCTTGTTACCTACCTCATTAGACTCATTAGACTCTTTTTAAATCCTCATAGCAGCCCTGAGGGGGTGGGTATTATTACTAGTATCACCATTTACAAATAGAGGACAAGGGAAGCATGAGCATTTGAATAATTCTTCAGGATAAACGGTCATCATCTATACCTAGACAGTGATTACAGGGCCTAAAACACAGTAAACTCTGGGCAACTGATCTGTTGGTTGTGATCAGTGTATTCCATAAAAGGAGCAAGTGAGTAAATGTGGACAAAAGGCTGTTCTCATCAGGGGCAACGTCTAAGATCCCAACCGTCTGTTCACTTTACTTTCCATGAAAAGGAAGGAGTGAGGATCAAGTCTAGTTTAATTAGAACAGAAATGATGAAGTCTTTCCAGGGATTCAATAATTATCACCCATTTTCTTTTCAGGTTTTCAACTGACTTATAGTACTATTAGTCAGCCTTAACAACCCCACTGCTAGAAAAGATTTTCCCCTTCAAACCCAGGTTGGTTTCAGTGGAAAATCACATTTGAAGATACTTAAACTGAAGCTACTCTTGATGCCCTTATGGTTTTTTGCCCTGGGGCGTTGGTTCTCAAACTGTGGTCCCTGGACCAGCACTAGTAGATGCCCTGGGGACTTCTCTCATTTCCAGGTCCCAACCAGACTTACAGAATCAGAGACTCTGGGCTGGAGCCCAACCATCTGTGGATTCACAAGCTTTCCAGGGCATTCTGCTGTACCCTACTGTTGGAGAACCACTGCCTGAGGAAATGAGTGAGGAACATACCTCAAGCCTGGGTACCTAATACCCATACCTCATACTTTAAGAAATGTAAAGTTTTTGAATCAAAAATTATAGCACAGTTTGGTCTACAAAACTGATACTCGGCTGGCTCAGACGGTAGAACACACAACCCTTGATCTCAGGGTTGTGAGTTCAAGCCCCACACTGGGGGTAGGATTACTTTAATAAATAAATCTTAAAAAAAAAAAAAGAAAAAGAAGAAGAAACTGCACAGAAACTTGCAGATTTAAAAAAAGAAGAAGTTCTCAATAGATCCAATTTCAATGAGTGGGAGAAGTAGGTCAAATGGTAAGATTTCTATTTTCTTATTTGGAAAAGGAACAGTAATTAAGGGATTGTTTGTGCTTTCTGCCTTTCTCTTTTATAGCTTTGTTTTCTAGCTATAGCAAAGGTATATGAAACCAAGCTAATTTTCCTCTCCTAAAAAAGAGGAACTTCGGTGAATACTTATGCTAAGTAACTTGTTCTTCTTGGTCATCAAGTTTCAAAATGAGAAATTAAGTGTTGCAAATTCATTAACTGTAACCAGTTTACCTTAAATACATACTACATTGAAAAGGAATGATTTCATTAGAGTTCTGCTTTGTGGCACTCCAAATTTGTAGAACTGTGATAAAAGCTCTGTAGTGTGAGTAATAAGAAAACAAAAAAAGGTTTCAAATACCATTTTTAAGCAGTCTACTTTTTTTTTAACAGCAAAGAAAATAGTTTGGAAATTTATTTGATTGTAAATTTTTTGACAATTAACTGAATCAAAACAACCTGTAACTATTTTTTTGCACGTGTGTGTGTGTGTGTGTGTGTGTGTGTGTGTGTCTTACTCTGCAGTAACATTTCAAAATGTCAGCACTTTCCCCCAAACTTCTCCCAAACTGATGGGTGTAAAGAGAGCCACATAGGGACAGCAATAAGCAAAGTACTAGCTCACAGTTTAGTGTGAGCCTAAAATCTGAAACTTTTAAATTTGCTTTAAGGAATTGCAAATAAGCATTTAGATCCCTTAAATGTAATGCCCTAGGGTTAACAAAATTTTAACTGTTTTGACCTCTCGTCTAGAAGAGACATTCACCATTCTTGGTGGAGGGGGTGATCTGTGAATTATGAGTGTTTTATGGAACTCTGTGCAGAGAACGTGGGTCTGGGGTGTGCATGGGCTGTTTGGCACTGAGGGCACGGGGTAAAGAGTGGAGGGAGGACTGGAAGCTTCCAGACTCTGAACTAGCACCATGATCCACGTGCTGAGCTCAGTCCCAAGTCATGAGGAATCTATCTACTATGAATTACAAACCTGGTAATGTGCCGGTAAGACCGAGGTTAAGTCTTCATAATCAGGCTTTGAACAACATTTATAAGGGCAAAGCTTGCAAGTTCATTTCCTTTAGGGAGTGTCTTTGATCCTCCATCACCAGCACTGTTTGGTAGAACTGACACTGAATGTTCATTTTCATAGAAGGCATTTGAGATGAGCTTCAGGTCACGTGCGGTGATTTTGTAAAGAAAACAATCACATTGAATGGATAAAGCAGATGTGGTTTATATATACAACAGAATACTACACAGCCATAAAAAAACCCCCAAATGTTGCCATTGCATGGAACTAGAGGGTATTATACTAAGCAAAGTAAGTCAATAGGACAAAGACAGTTATCATATGATCTCTCTGATATGAGGAATTTGAGGCAGGGAGGGGGGTTGTGGGAGAGGAAGGGAGGGAAAAAAATGAAACAAGATGGAATCAGGGAGGAAGACAACCATAAGAGACTCTTAAATCTCAGGAAAAAAACTGAGGGTTTCTGGGGGATGGCAGGGGAGGGATAGGCTGGCTGGGTGATGGACATTGGGGAGGGTAAGTGCTATGGTGAATGCTGTGAATTGTGTAAGACTGATAATTCACAGACCTGTACCCCTGGGGCAAATAATACATTATATGTTAATAAGACAAAAACAAAAACGAAAACAAACCATACTGCTTACTAAATAAAATTAATCAGGAATGCAAAAAAAGAAATCCATCATATGACTGAGAAGTTAGTGTAGAGAGGTTGAACAGTTTAGATATAGGAAAAGCTTATCTAGAGGAGCTGCATAACTTTCTTTGCTTAAACTCATCATCCATTTCTCTGCACAATTACAACAATGGGAGACCTGGTTCTTACAAATAGTTCATGAGTTTCATTAGAACTTTGATAAAAATTTTGAGCATCTGCTGGGTGCGATCACTGAATAAGATAAAATCCTTATATTCAAGAAGCTGAGTGAGAAAACCATTGCGCCTGCAATAATAAAGATACGCAAACAAACTGAGCAGAATGATTGGTCTAGCCTGGGAACTGAATGAAGGCTTCCTAGAGAAAATATTACTTGAGTTGCGCCAGAATAAGGAGAAATCAGCCAGGAAATGGGGGTAGCGGTAGGGTGGGCGGGAAGATGTTTCCAGCGGAGGGAGCAGGATGCATAAAACCTCAGAGGTCTGAAATAAGAGATGGGAATCCCAGAGGTATGTCTAAAAAGTTGCAAGAAGCTGATAGCAGGACAGGGCAGACATGAGAATAGAGAGGTGGGAGTCATGCTTCAATAGTTATGCGGAGTAGGCCTTGGAGAACACTGCAAGACATACAAAGAGGTTTGGACTTGATCTTTAGGTAATGTGGGAGCCACTGGAGGGTGTGGAGAAGATGTGTTTAGGAAGACCTGGCCATGTGGAAGAAGGATTTAAGGCCAACAGAACAAAATAAGGAAACCATGGAGAAGGCTTTTGCAGTGGAAGAGAGATGATGAAAGCCTGAATAAGCAGTAACCACAGGGATGGAGAGATTTGAGACCTCTCAGGAGCTCAAATTAATAGAATGTGGTTGTGCATTACACAGGAGGGGGTAAGGGAAGAGCTGTGAGGTAGTGGAGCTTGGTAACTGGTTGGCTGTCTACACAACGAACAGACTTGGAGGAACCTAAGTTTAATTTTGGGTATTTTATGTTAGAGCTCCCTACTAGAGCTATCCACAAGGAAGCTGGATACATGCTGAAGGGCATAGCCAAGGTCAGAGTTGCCTTTACAGATTAGGAAGTCAGCAGTGGAGAGATAGGAACTAAAACCATGTAGTCAATGGGATGACTCAGGGAGAATGCAGAGGTCTATGGTCAGAAGCAGCAAATGAACGAGAGGCCCAGAAAGGACCAAAAAAAAAAAAAAAAAAAAAAAAATCCATCAGTGAAAAGGAGAAGTAGGAAGGCATGGTTGGAGGCAGTAGCAGGGGGATGAGCTTGAGAAAAAAACCAAAGGGACTAGAAAAAATCTGATAGAGTTTGATCAGAACCAGACTACAAACTCCCATTAAAAGTTTAGTTCTAAGACAGCCTTCTCTAAGTGTTCTTAAATTAGTCAAGCAAGATTTAACCTACAAAGCAACATTAGTAAGTTTGATATTGGGAGAAAATTTTTATCTGTTGGCCAAGTCATCTGTACCATCCATCTAGCACTGTATTCTCTAGTATGGTAACTACTACCACATACAGCTTACATATATTTAATTCAAAAGAAATAAAATTAAAATTTTGGTTCCTCCTTAGCACTAGTACATCTACTACTAGACTAGTAACACCAGCATATTTCAAGTGCTCAATAGCCACATGTGGCTAGTAGCTACTGTGTTGGACATCACAGATACAATATTGCCACCACAGCAGACTAATTCTATTGGACACAGTCCAATTCTGTTGGGTACTACTAATCTAGAAAATAACTAATATGTGTTACTGCACAAGGAAGGAGCCATGCGCTAAGGAAAATACTGTTTTATTGGTAGGAAGATTACAGGTG
The DNA here is from genome assembly GCF_963455335.1 of Martes martes. Lineage (NCBI taxonomy): Eukaryota > Metazoa > Chordata > Mammalia > Carnivora > Mustelidae > Martes > Martes martes. Next base: position 60,321,940 of record NC_137891.1, read on the forward strand.
TGGTCACAGTAACTACAAAGTCCTATATTTGAAATATAATACATCATAGTATTAGAATTAGAATTCTTTGAAGACTGATATTGTATGGTGCTAACTACAGCAAAGTAGTTATTAGCACTAGGGAATAAGCAGAAGTGAATTCTTTCCCCTGTGGGTTCAGATTCAATAAAATTTGGAGATGCTGCCACCATCTGGATGATTAGGAAAATAGAACTAAATCTAAACTTGGAAGTTTGTATTTAGTTTCCCCAAATCTGCCAAGTGACATAAAACAGTTGATGTCTTTTGTGTATCAGGGATTTTTTTGCTGTTAGAAAACAACCTTTTACCATTTCTAATCCAAACTGATGATCTAAACTGTTTAAACTGTTCAATGTTCAAAGTGAGAGATCAGAGGATCCCAAAATCCTGTTTCACTAGGATTTTACTAGGAAAGTAAAAATGTTTTACTAGGAAAGGAAAAATGTCCCTTCGAATTTGTGTTTCTGTATAAATTATTCTTCACATTAGAGAGTAGTAATGTTAGTCTCTACTGAGAAGAAAACATTAGCAATAACAATAAACCATGAAAATGAAATTAATGTCTATCACAGTAATGATTTAGAAGATGAAGGTAGGAATTCACTAAATAGCCCATTTAATATGGTATTGATACTGCTTTTAATAATCATACCATGTTTACCCAGGAGATGCTAGCCAAGTGGAGGATGCTAGCCAGTCTGGCTGACCCCAGCTTGAGGCCCCAAGGTGCACTGCCCACAGATGTGGCTGCCTGCTTAGCAGGGAAGTATAAATGACTAACTGTGTTTTTGTGAGTGTGTGTGCGTGACCCCAAATAGTAGGTCTTGTTGCTCAAGAAACGAAAGAGGGAGAGTGCTGAAAAACACTATTCTAAAGGCATCCAGCAGGTGGCAGCAGTGTGGCAGTTGATGAGCATGTCCTCTCCAATCTAGCCAAGTGAAATAGACTAAGTTATGATCAACCTTAGCTAACAATGTCTCTTTACGACATCTGGCCAGAAGCACAATCTAAATATCTATATACTAAGGGGAAATCCATTTAAATCTTGAAAATGGCCAATTGAAAACATAATTTACAGAAAGCTTACGTATAACATAACGTCAAAGGCATGAATATGGTGTGGGGTGGAGACAGGATAAGAACAGTCCAAATGTGAGATAAGTGGAGAGACTTTCACTCTAGGAAAGGACATCTGGGAAGAAGGACTCCTTGTTTTCTGTGGCCTCATAAAACCCTTGCATCCTCTAATGCATAAGAAACAGACATTTGGAAGCAGTATACTGGTCAACTGGAATAAAGGGGGTGAGTCCCTTGCTCCTGGTGTAGTCACTAATGTACACACAGGCAGCTTGCCTTAGGCCTGCTTCCAGGTAAGAATGAACAGCTCCTCACAATTTTGCATGAAGTTTATAGAGGTGAAAAATAGATGGGGAGAAGGGTCTGTAGGAAGTCCTACAGGTCTTAGGTCTGTAGAACCTTGAGGTCTTTAAAGGTCCTTAAGGTCCTACAGAACTCTTAGAAGTCTGTAGGAAGATCCCAAACCCCCCTGCTGTGGACACACCAAATCTACAGCTACATATGGATCATATCCTTCCAAAAAAGACAGAACTTTCAAAAACTAGATGAACTGCTCTCCATAACAAAAGATAAAAGGACCACTTCCATGGATAGGAGAGGTAGGCACATGATCTCACAAAGAAATACACCCCAGTACAGTGATTCACACAATGGGGAGGGATCTCACCAGACAGACCCTTACCCCAGAGAAGTGAGGGGTTGTCCCACACCAAGCACCCCAATCCCTGTAATCTGCATCAGAGAGATGAGTCACAACATCTGGCTTGGAAAACCAGTCAGAGGAAAACCTCTGATGTCCAGAGGTCCCAAAGTGCTATGGGAAACTGAAACTTCTCTCTTGGGTGGTTCACATGTTGTCTCACTGGCCTCAACCCAGCACAAAACAGCAGCTTGATAAGTGCCTAGACTGTATGTAAAGAGGATTTCATTTGCTGATCTGGGGGGACTGACTGGAGGGATAGGGACAGTTGAGATGCTCCCCAAAGACAGAGGTGCTGATGGACACCATCAATGCACTCTCCACATAGCCTGCTGGCTCAGTCTGGCAAGCTCAGTTAACCCCCACACCCTGCCTACGGTACATGCTAATACTGGAGAGCAGCATTCCCCTGCCACCTGACTGGGATGGGAAGTGCAAGTGGTAGTGGCATTCTTCTGCACCCAGCTTAAAGCCAGTGCTTGCATGTAGACGAGGCATTCTTCTGTTGCATTGTTGAAGCCTGTAAGCATGCACAGTGGACACATTTCCCCTCTCTTTATTGAAGCTGACATGTACCCCATCCCCAACATTCTCCAGCTGCCATGTAGGCATGTGCAATGCACCCAGGGGACACCCCTTGATCACCTGGTGGCCAAGAGGGTTGGCATTCTAGAGCTCCACCATACTACAATAATTGGAAAGGCAGTCCTTGGCAGGCCAACATCCCCCAGACAATGCACAGACAGTAAATTGAAACACCCCAGTCTTCCCAGGGGAAAAAGACCTATTCACTTTTCCTGGAGCTTCAGCCTGGCAGAGAGGATTCTGGTTTCTTATACATCGAGAGGCTACGGAGGCATTCCTGGGGAATGTGAGGAGATACTATCCAGGTACATACCCTGGGCCTCGCTACAGTTGGATGAGACCTCACAGAAAAGAGATTATATACTCATCTAGAGCCCTGATTTTTACAAGTCTCACCCAGGGGACACCTCCAGATCCCCTAGCCTGGAGGTAAAGAGGGTCTATGATTGTGGCTTCCCAGGACTTTATATATTTTCATACTGCAGAACTATTGTCTGAGGGTCTGGCTTCAGCCTGAAACTAGATGCTAAATGAGATTCCTTCCCTTGGATCACTGACAGGTCTTGACACACCTTCAGCAATGGAGGTATATCAAGAATAAATCGGGTAGTTTAGATAATCACAAAGGTTTAGGAGACAACCAAGTGCAAGGCTGAACATGAAAGATCACCCCCTAAACAAGGCCACTCCTATTAGACTGAGAGAGGTAGCTGTTCTAACACATAAAAAACAAACACAGAGAACCAAGAAAAATAGGGAAACAGAGAAATATTTTCCAAGTGAAACAACAAGAAAAGCCCCAGGAAAAGACCTAAACAATAAAGAGATAAGTAATCTATGGGGGCCTGGGTGGCTCAGATGGTTAAACCTCTCACTCTTGATTTTGGTTCAGGTCGTGATCTCAGGGTTGTGAGATTGAGCCTGCATCAGGCTCCATGCCCAGCATTGGATTCTCTCTCTCCCTCTTCCTTTTCCCCTCCCCCCATCTCCCTCTCTAAAGAGAGAGAAACAGAAAGAGAGTGGGAAAGAGATAGATAAGTAATTTACCTGATAAAGAATTCAAAGTAATGATCATAAAAATGTTCACTGAGCTCAGGAGAAGAAAAGGTGAATACAGTGAGAACTTCAATAGCGAGACAGAAAACATAAAATGCTGAACAGAAGTCACAGTGGTTAAGAATATAATAACTGGGGCCGCCTGGGTGGCTCAGTGGGTTAAAGCCTCTGCCTTTGGCTCAGGTCATGATCCCAGAGTCCTGGGATCGAGCCCTGCGTTGGGCTCTCTGCTCAGCGGGGAGCCTGCTTCCCTTCCTCTCTCTCTGCCTGCCTCTCTGCCTACTTGTGATCTCTGTCTGTCAAATAAATAAATAAAATCTTTAAAAAAATATGTATAATAACTGAACTGAAAAACACACTAAAGGGGTTCAACAGGAGACTGATGAAGCAGAATAAAGCATCAGCAAGCTAGAAGATAAAGTAATGGAACTAACTAAGACACAGCAGCAAAGAGAGAGAAAAAAAAAGACTTTTAAAAAGTGAAGATAATTTAAGAGACCTTCAGGACAACAGCAAAGGGAATAAAAGTCACGCTACAGGGTTCCCAGGAGAGGGAAGGGGCAGAAAATTTATCTGAAGAAATAATGGCTGAAAAATTCCCTAACTTAGGGAAGGAAACAGATACTCAGGTCTAGGAAGCCCAGAGTGTTTCCAATAAGATGAACCCAAAGAGAGCCATATCAAAACACATTACACTTAAAATGTCAAAAGTTGAAGATAAAGAGAGAATCTTAAAAGCAGCAAGAGAGAAAGAAGTTATTCCATACAAAGGAAACCCCATTAGGCTATCAGCAGATTTTGCAGCAGTAAATTTGCAAGCCAGAAAGGGGTGGCATGACACATCAAAATGCTGAAAGGAAAAAGCTTCCAATAAAGAAAACTCTACCCAGCAAAATTACCATTCAGAATTGAAGGAGAGATAAAGAGTTTCCAGACAAGCAAAAGCTAAAGGATTTCATCACTACTAAACTGGCTATATAAGAAATAAAAAGGAACTTCTCTAAGCAGAAAGGAAATGACACTAATTAATAACAAAAAACATATGAAAGTAGAAATCTCACTGGGAAAATACATATATTTTTAAGGTAGTGTATAAGTATAAGTATAATCACTTATAAAGTTACAAAGAAGGTTAAAAGACAAAAGCAGTAAATTAAAACTGTAATAATTAGGTAAGGGATACATAAAATAAAAACATGTAAAAAGGGACATAAAAAATGTTGGGGGTGGATAGTAAAAATGTAGTTTCAGAATGTGTTCAAACTTAAGTACCTATCAAATTAAAATAGACTGTTATATACAGAGGATGATATAAATGAACCTCTTAGTAACCACAAAGCTAAAACAAAACAAATACACAAAATAAATGAGAAAGGAATCTAAACTAAAGAAAATCATCAAAGAGGGAAGAAAAAGAAGGAAGAGAAAAGAACCAAAGAGCCAGAAAACAATTTACAAAATACTAATAAGGACATAGCTGTCAATAATCACTTTAAATATAAATGGACTACATTCTCTAATCAAAAATCATACAGTGGCTGAATGGATTAAAAAAGACACATATATACACTGCCTACAGAAGAGCAATTTCAGAAGTAATCACACACATAGTCTCAACATGGATAAATGGAAAAAGATGCTCCATGTGAATAGAAATGAAAGGAACATAGTACTGGAATTCTTGGCTACAGCAATTAGGCAAGAAAAAGAAATAAAAGACATCCAAATTGGGAAGGAAGAAGTAAAACTGTCAGTAAAGACCCTAAAGACTCCACCAAAAAACTTGGAACTAATAAATGAATTCAGCAAATTTGCAGGATAGAAAGCTAATATGCAAAATCTGTTGCATTTCTATACACTAATAACTATCAGAAAAAGAAATCAAGAAAACAATCCAATTTTTGTTACATCAAAAAGAATAAAATACATATGAATATATTTAACCAAGGAGGTAAAACACCCGTATGGTGAAAACTATAAAACACTGATAAAAGACATTGAAAAAGACACAAATGAATGGAAAGATGTTTTGTGTTCCTGGATTAGAAGAATTAATATTGTTAAAATGTCATACTACCCAAAGCAATCTACAGATTCAATGCAATCCTTATCAAAATTCCAATGACATTTTTCAAAAAACTAGAAAAAATAATTCCAAAATTTGTATGGAATCACAAAAGACTCCAAATAGCCAAAACAATCTTGAGAAAAAGAATGAAGCCAGAGGTATTGTGCTCCCTGATTTCAAACTATACCAAAGAGCTATAGTAATAAAATAGTATGGTAGTGACATAAAAATAGACACAGAGATCACTGGAACAAAACATAAATAAACCCGTGCATCCATGACTAATTTGCAACAAAGAAGGCAAAAATATGCAATGGCGAAAGGAGAGTCTCTTCAGTAAATGGTGTTGGGAAAACTGGACAGCTGTATGCAAAAGAATGAAAGTGAACCATTATCTTACCATATATACAAAAATAAATTCAAAACATTTAAGAGTTGAATGTAAGACCTGAAACCATGAGACACCCAGAAGAAAACATAGATAGTAAGCTCCTTTGCATTGGTTTCAGCAATGGTTTTTTGCTTATTTGTTTGTTTTTTGATCTGAATCCAAAGGCAAGGGAAATAAGAGCAAAAATGAACAAATGGGACTATTCAAACTAAAAAGCTTCTGCACAGAAAAGGAAATCAACAACAAAACAAAAAGGCAACCTACTGAATGGGAGAGGGTATTTGTAAATGATATATATGACAAGGGGTTAATATCCCCAAAATACATAAAGAACTCATACAACTTGATGATGAGAAAACAATCCCATTAAAAAATGGGCCAAGGACCTGAATAGACATTTTTCCAAAGAAAACATACAGATGGCCAACAAGCTCGTGAAAAGATGCTCAATGTCACTAATCATTAGGGAAATGCAAAAGTAAACCATACCTGGTAGAATGGCTTCTATCAGAGACAAGAAATAACAAGGCAGGGATGAGGAGAAAAAGGAATCCTTGTATAGCAGGTAAGAATGTGAACTGGTGCAGCACTATGGGAAACAGTATGGAGGTTCCTCAAAAAAATTATAAGTAGAGCTACCAGGATCCAGCAATTCCGCTACTGAGTATCTACCCAAAGAAAACAATAACATTAATACAAAAACATACATGCACCCCCATGTCCACTGCAGCATTATTTACAATAGCTGAGATACAAAAGCAACCTAAATGTCCAAGATTGATGAATGGTTAAGAAGATGGATATATATACACCATGGAGTACTAACTACTCAGCCATAAAAAAGAATGAGATCTTGCCATTTGCAACAACATGGATGAACCTTGTAAGTATTATGCTAAATGAAATAAGACAGAGAACGACAAATATTGCATAATTTTGCTTATATGTGAAACCCAAAAAAACAACACAAACAAAACCTAGACTCATTGATGGTTGCCAGAGGGGAGATGGGCTGCTTGGGTGGGTGGGAAGTTGAAAATCTTGCAGGATTTTTTTTTCCTTTGGTGCCCATGGTTCTTGTTCACGCCACTGTAAAGAATGAAGACACAGACCAGATGAACAGTGGTGGGCAGCAAGGCAGTTTATTGAGCCACAGCACAAAGCTCCCAAAGAGGGAGGGGACCCTAGAGGGTTGTCACTGGAGTTTCTAAGTCTAGAGGGTTTTATGGGCTTGTTGGTGGAATGTTTTAATCTGATTAACCCTCTCTGTGCCTGCCACCCAACCAGATTTTTGTCCACGTTTTCATGTACCTATTGGGTAGTTGTTCATGTGAGAAAGGGCAGAGGGCTCCTTTTAGGGTGCTGTAAAATCCTTTTAAGGGTTGTTTCCTCTTAGGGTGGGGGCCCTTGTCCCTGCCTGCCTTTCTTTTGACTATCCTTCCTTAAAATGGGTGAAGGGATTAAGCCGTACAAACTTCTAGTTATACAATAAATAAGTCATGGGGATGCACTGTAATGTACTGTGTGCAGAATGTAGTCAATAATATTGTATTAACTTTGTATGATGACAGATGGTAACTAGAGTTATTGTGGGATCATTTCACAGTGTATGCAAGTGTTGAATCACTATGTTGTACACATGAAACCAATATAATATTATACGTCAATTAAACCTCAATAAAAAAAAAAAAAGAAAAACAGATGGAATTCAAGGATGCAGATGCTGAGGGAGACTTACTGGAAGTAGAGCCGATGGTGCTCTGTCAATGTGAGAACAGCTTTAGTTCTCAACTATGACTGCACAACAGGATCACTTGGGTTGTTTTTAAAGAGTCATATCCCAGATTAAAAAAAAAAAAAAAATATATATATATATATATATATATATATATCTATATCTCCTGGTGGAAGACCCAGGCATGAGTGTTTTTAAATCACCAGGTGATACCAAAGAGTAGACAAGGTCAAAAAACTGTTGAAATCCAAGAAAAGATAGGAGAGAGGGGCCTGGGGCCAGGTTGAAAGAGGAACGGAAAGGAACATTTGGGCTGGTCTGGTAATGTCTGGGGGAGGTACAATTTTCTAAAAATAAAATAGACCATTCAACTACTGGTTGATTCAATTATATTATGTCCAACATCATATTAAGTATTGAATATATAGAAGTAAATACAACTTGGGCATGACCCTTGAGGGGTCCACACTCCAGGCCTTGCAAATTTGGTAACACCTTGCTGCCCAGAGCCAGGGAGCCACTGCTACGTGGTGGGGAGGGTGAATGGCTATTAAGGTTAAGTGCTAAGCATTGGAGAAATGCTAATGTTGACTTTACCTTGGAGTTAAAATGATATAGATGCCAATGAAATGGGCAAGAGGTTGTTTAGGATTTCACGAGTAGCCCTGCCCTGGGCATTCTCAGCTGGTCATAAGGGATTCAGCTTCCAAGACTGCCCTCTCAGAAGGACAGACATTACCAGCGTCCAATTAAAAACCTGGTTAACAGGAAAGACTGTGTGGAAAGGGTGCAGTGAAATTGTATCAGACTGGCCACCATGGAGTGGAGCCCCAGAGGAAAGAGATCATCATTGATCATCAAATGACTGTGTGGTTTAAGATTATACTTAATTCATATGAATAAAAAAACAAAAACAATGGCTTAAGCAACAAGGAAGCTAATTTCTCATGAAAAAAATTCAGATGTTCTAGCCATCATATAAAATCCACACTCAGTGCAAAAGGAAAAAAAAAAAAAAAGAAGTGAAGGAGACGATGCCCTTCATTATTAAAGAAATCTCCTCAAACCACACACAACACTCGTGTAATTAATTCCTTTGTCAAAATTTTGCAACATGGCTGTCCCTTGCTATCAGAGAGGCAGGAAATGTCTTTTTTTTTTTTTTAAGATTTTATTTATTTATTTATTTGAGAGAGAGAGAGTATGAGCAGGGGTGAGGGGGAGAGGGAGAGGGAGAAGCAGACTCTCTGAAGCAGAATCCTCACTGAGCAGGGAGCCTGATGTGGGGCTCAATCCCAGGAATCTGGGATCATGACATGAGCTGAAAGCAGACACTTAACTGACTGAGCCACCCAGGTGCCCAGGAAATGTGTCTTTTATCTGTGCTCAGTTTATATTGGAGCTTTATTCTTACAAAGCAAGAAGGGGAGGATATATCTGGAAGGCAACTAGCCAAATCCATCATGCCAGTCAAGCAACCTGTGAAGGAATAATGGCAGGGTAGCAACCCAGCTGATTGGAGCTGGGAAGGTTTTAAACTGTCAAGTTCTTTTATATTAAATTCTTACTCTTACCTATATTCAATAGCATATAGCTATGTAATGGTTTCGAGTTGTAAGTCAAACTCTTCATAGGACAAAAGGTACTTTTATTCACATGGTATTTGTATCAATTTCTCCATTCATATTTTAATTCCACAGTGAAGAGAAACTGAAAGAACAGATTATATTTCAGTAGTGAAAAAGCAACCAGATCTGCATAAGTATGGCAACTTTTTCCTTTGTACCTAGAAATAAATCCCTCCCTTTCTTCCTTTCTTTCTTTTTTTCTCCTTCCTTCCTTCCTCCCTTCCTTTTTCTTTCTTTTCTTTTCTTTTTCTTTCTTTCTTTCCTTTCTCTTTCTCTCTCTCTTCCTTCCTTCCTCTCTCTTTCTCTCTCTCTCTCTCTTTCCTTGACCACTATGTACTTCAACTGTGTATGTCAGATTAAGATCGAACCCTTGAACCTGAGCCAGTCCAGGATTCCATAGGGTTAAATTTGGATTCTATCCAATCCTAGAAAAATCAGTTCTAACTAAACACCCAATGAATTTAAATTGAATTGAAAGAGAAGGATCCTGAATGTTGACATGAATGAAATCTCCAAGTTCTTCCTACTCCCGGGGGGCCTTAAAGCTTCATATTCTAGGTTGGATCAGATCAACTCTGAGCTCAGTAGATATCCTGGGACTAAGCTAACATGCACTCAAAATCTAGGCAACTCTAGGAAGCTCTGAGCCTCTAAAGTGGCAAAAAAGGAATATTAAAGATTTTTCTTCCAGATGCTATCACATTATGTTAAGTCAAAGTACACATTACAGCCCTTAGCTTGGGTGACCGAACAGTATTCCTGACAAGAGGGTGCCATTTGCTTCATTCATCTGGAAACACCATATTCACGCTTCCACACGGATCACATCTGAGCCACCAAATTTCAGGGTCCAGTTTCATACTTAATACAGCTACATCTCCAACAAAACACTATAAGCCAACTTTGGTTACTTGACATTTCAGGAGACTAATTAAATATCAGCTTCAGTTTGTAGCAAATAAACTAAGTTCCCAGCAAACGTCAAACCCCATGAAATCCTAAAAATGGACAAAGAACAAAGGAGGGTGACATTTCTGTATGTGTGCTTGGGCCCGTGTCTGGTTCAGTGGCCCTCTGATCACCAAGCACTCTAAATGGTAATCATTCTGGCTTTTTCATGACTCAAGTCTCTCACTCAGTAGGCATAGCAGTAAATTTGACTGGGATTGAAGAAATCTGAATTACAATCCTAGTTCTTCTCCCAACCAGAGATACACAGTGGACAAGTTCCTTAACTGTCTTGTCTGTTTTATATTCTAAAAAATATGAAGGTTAGATTAGATGGCTTTAAATCTCATTTTTAGTTCAAAATTCTACAATTTGGAGTACTTTCTGAGAACTCTTTCCTTGGATGATCCCTAAGAGTAACATATTTCTGCATTTCCACATCTAAAAGAACCAATCTTGGCTTTAAAGGAAATGGATGTAGCACTGGATGCAACATGGGTTTTGTTAATCCCGTTTATAAATCTCCATTAAGTAAGAGGTCCTGTTTGTTGATATCTAAAGTAATAAAGAATTTTTCAACACATGTTGAAATGCGTCCTCAAGGAAACATTTGCAGAGGATTTCTTTTTTTTTTTTTTTTTTTTTTTTTTAAAGATTTTTTATTTATTTATTTGACAGAGAGAGAGAGAGATCACAAGTAGGCAGAGAGGCAGGCAGAGAGAGTGAGAGAGGGAAGCAGGCTCCCTGCCGAGCAGAGAGCCCGACGCGGGGCTCGATCCCAGGACCCTGCGATCATGACCTGAGCCGAAGGCAGCGGCTTAAACCACTGAGCCACCCAGGCGCCCCTTGCAGAGGATTTCTTAAGCACACAGCTGGAGAAATGTGTGGTGCCTCCAATGGCTCCCTTAATTTTACAAGCCTTAACATACGTCCTTGCTACAACACTAGAAAATTGCTGAAGGCAGAAAGAAAACTACCTCCACAGAGAAAGAACAAACAGGGCTTTTGTAAAAGTAAATAAAATCTGATGAACTTGGCATAAAGTTGGAAAAAAAGTTGGGTTGCTGGGGCGCCTGGGTGGCTCAGTGGGTTAAGCCTCTGCCTTCGGCTCAGGTCATGATCTCGGGGTCCTGGGATCGAGCCCCGCATCAGGCTCTCTGTTCAGTGGGCAGCCTGCTTCTCCCTCTCTCTTTGCCTGCCTCTCTGCCTACTTGTGATTTTTCTCTGTCAAATAAATAAATAAAATCTTAAAAAAAAAAAAAAGTTGGGTTGCATACCAGCACCATCCCACGGACTCTTTCTTGGCTGAGTGGGTCTAGGTAATCACATGCCACATGGCAAGGAGAGTGGTACATGCTGGTTTCTTTCACAGGGAGTAGGGATAAAAATATTAGATTGAACTTTACGAAAGGTTTTGTAGGTCAAAACAGATTGAATACAGGCAACGCGATATGCCTGGACCAAATATTTCTGCTTCTTCCATGTGGGTATCGAGTGCCAACTCTACCAGAATGCTGTACATGAGCACCCAGGATGTGGAAGTTTTGTTATCCTTAGTAATGACACTGTGAGGAGCGTCAGACCTCCCCATAGGAGGTCTGACCACAGCAGAACCTCCAAAGGAACTAGAGTCCACGGAAGTGGGGGGTGGAGGGTAAGGAGTACAGATGAAGCCACAGCGAGTGCACAGGGAGCATTAGGGCACTGCTTAATTTGTATCTCTTGCACTAAAATTAACTGGAACCCCACTAAACATGTTGAGGAGGAGACAAAAGTACAATTGCAACTCTTTTGCATTTGGAGAATAACACATTTGATACACCACCCAGGAGAATGGAGTACCCAATGCACACATTATTAATTGAGAGGCAGTTAATAGTATCATTCTTCCTCACATGTGGGTTCTTCCCTCACACTTCCCAGCCATTACCAGAGTGCTTTTCTTAGCATACAGTCTCAGGCCCTCTGCTTTCATTCCTTCTCGCCCACTTCCAAAAGCTCTTTCTATTTACATAATTCATCTGATTCCCTACCCACTGGACAGTCCTCTCATCTCGCCTTCTCATAAGTCTCATACGTACAGGTGCTTCTTTCCAGGTTAACTTCACCCATGTACTACTCCACTTAATATCCCATAAATGTTTATTAAGATCTTTAAATATCTACTCCTTTGTAAATGTTCTTTTTCATTTGGGTGCCTTGTGTAGTTCGACGGGATTGTGAACTCTGAAAGTGAAGACTTAATATAAAAGCCTGATATAAAACAGGATTCAGAGGAGAGAGCATGTATGTGGAAGTATGCTTGTTATTACTGACTCATAGAACAATGCCTCACCCATCCAGGAATCAGGTGTCTGGAAATCTCAAATTTCTGGGGACACAAATAACAGACACAAAATAAGATAAGAAAAAGTACTGAGAGAATTTAAGAAACCCAAGTTTCTTACCCAATTTAAGTTTCTTACCCAAATAAGTGTCATAGTATCCAAACACTAATGCTCATGAATATTTCTCACATGAGGCCAAATCTGAACCCATTTCTGCTTACCTTGCTTAGAAATATAACAAGTTTGAGGGGGAGACAAACCAATAGAGACTACGCACTCCAAGAAACAAACTGAGGGTTTTAGAGGGAAAGGGGGTGGAGGGATGGGTTAGCCTGGTGATGGGTATTAAGGAGGGCACATTTGCATGAAACACTGGGGGTAAGATGCAATGAATCATGGAACACTACATTAAAAACTAATGATGTACTGTATGATGACTAACATAACATAATTAAAAAAAAAGAAATCTAACAAGTTTGAGTACCTGGTTTCCATAGTGGATTAGAAACTGACAAAAAGGATTAATATAAGCAGGTACAAAATAAGAGGGTTAATATGGCTATTATATAAAGACCACACACATCTAAAGAAAGGGGGAAAAATCAGAATGCAATATGAGATTTCAAAAGAGAAATATTTGGGTTATTTAGTGTAGTGACAAATAGTAGGATTTTTCAACTGATTCTATGGCAATAGCTATACTAAAATTCAGAATAATATTTTATTTCATACTGATGAACATATTCTCAACAAAAGTTAAAGGTAAATAGCTTTTAAAGTAAGTAACAGAACATAGATTTTAGTCTGGAAAAAATCAATAATATCCAAAGGTTATTTATTTACTGATTTATTAAGGTTGATGGCTGAAAGTTGTAATGTTCAGTCATCCAGAAATTCTGTTCTTTGCATTGATTTATCACCCAAGGATTCTAGATAACTGAATTTCTGTTTAATTATTAACTTGCCCAGTGTGAGCTTAATAAATGCCATTTATTATCAGCTAAATGACTAATGTAAAATAAACTTCCATTATATCTAGCTAGTCTAACTTCTGGGGAAGAATGTAAAATATGAGAAATTATATTTTCATATACTTTCACCTTGTTTTGTAAAATCTCTCAATTTCTCTTTCTACTTGTAGTCATAATGATAAGCTGCAAGTATGATACCCCTGAAGAGTGAATGAGAAACTTCAAGCCTGTAGTTCACCAAAGAACATCCACTCAGACCATATGGTTGTGGGGGTGAAGTTGTTAAATAATAAAACCCACAGAGGTACGTCCATGATCATGTGCAGGATGCCTGTCCGACTGTGTTTCTGGGCAGTAAAGGAGCCCTTCTAGCTCCATCTGGCAGCTACTGTCCTTGTAGGGCCACTACCCACCATGACATTAGGCAGCAGAGTTGAAGCAGATGGGAAGCAGGGCTCTAGCATGGCCCAAGCACCCAGAGAAGCCATCTCCAGCAATACAGAACTGGTGGTGGACCCTCCTTTTCTCAAAGGCAGAGAAGATTGCTCTTAAAAATCTGGCCTTAGAATTACCATTTGCAACAGCCTGTGATACAAAGCAGCACCAGCCCCAGGGTGTTTCCACACAAGACAAGAAGAATATATGACCAACAGAGAGGGGTCGATGGGATCCAGGAAGCATAGCAAAGGTGAATAGACACATTGAAGTATCCCTTGGTTATGGGTTGAACTGTGTGCCCACCATCCTCCCCTAAAACTCGTATGTTGACATCCTGACCTCCAGTACCTCAGAACGTGGCCTTATTTGGAAATAGGCTCATTGCAGATACGATTGGTTAAGGTGAGGTCATACTGGAGTAGAGGGGGCCCCTAATTCAGTGACTGGTGTCCTGATAAAAAGGGGAAATGTGGAGCCAGAGGAAGCACACAGAGAGAATGCCATATGATGAGGTAGGCAGAGATGGGGGTGAGGAACCTATCGACAGGGAGCACCAAAGACTGCCAGCAAACCACCAGGACCCAGGAAGAAGGCATGGGCCAGATTCTCCCTCACAGCCTTGGGAGGGAGCCAACCCTGCCGACAGCTTGGTGGTGGATGTCTAGCCTCTACAACTGTGATGCAATCAATGTTTGTCATTTAAGCCACCCTGTCTGTGGCATCCCTGGCAAATGACTTCACTCATTTAACCAGTTCCTTAGTAAGTGCTAAACACTAATTACCAGAATACCTCTGCATAGAATTAGTAATAATCACATTCATATAACAGATGGAAGAAGCAAAAAGAAGTAGGGGAATAGGTTTGGATTAATTCTAGTTGTTTTATTTCTACATTTATATGTCTATCCATCTACCTAATCTCCCTCCATAATTCAGTTAACCACATGGAAAACTGTCCACCAATCTTGTCCCACATAGAGGCATGAGTCCTTCTCAGCTTCCTCTCCCTGTTGCTGTGCATTCTAAGCCTGTTAGAGGTAACTGTGCTTCAGATTCTGCTGACCAAGGGGCCAGACCAATTAAATAGTGCCTCTCACTGAGTGGTGCTTCAACAACACTCCTGTTGGGTGTGCCACAGGGTCACGTCCAGGAAATTAAACTATCTTTTGTGCAACTACTGTGTACAGGGCTCAAGGTGAGGCACTTGGGGACAAGACATACATTAATAATTAACTATTAAGCTGAACATTAACAAGAATACAGAGGTCATTTTTGCAGCTTTTTATTAATAATACCCTGGACAGAAAAAAATACTGTGGACTGTAGAGCTAAATCACAGGACTTCTTTGAATTTATGATAGGTTTTATGCTTCCAAGGTCTAGAAAAGCCTAATTACAGCATTTCCGTCCTCCTTATGAAGAGGTACATTCTCTAAGATCCCTACTTCCTGGACATTCACCAAGTGAAGCCCTGTCACCTAGAAACATAATTACCAATACAGTCATAGATAATTTATTATTGTATGATTATAATAAATCATTTTACATATACCTCTTCCATTTTAAAGGGCAACTTTCTCCTAATCTCTAAGGTGTGTACTATTTATCTTCATGTACACTGTGAAAAAATATGTAGTTAGGGATAATTTTATCTTGAAACATTCAATATTTTTTCTACTTATTTGCTTCTTTTTTCAGTGACTTTGTGGGAGATGTTTTATGAAATGCTTAGAATCTCCACATCCCCTCTCCTGTGTTCTAGAAGCACATAGGTAATAAAGGCTTCCCGCATAGGCTAATTGGAACTTACTGGATAAAAAGGGACTTAATCTCTGCTCCAGGATGACCCTCTGAAGACAGGCTTTTTAAACAGCATCATTTAACCACAATCAGAAGTAGTTTCCTGACTTATACACCAGTGAAATTACTTCGGGAAACAATTTGCTTTATTGATGGAATGGGAAAAAATGCCAAATAGCAATCACAGAATCAGTGAGCAAACATTATTAAGCTTCTGATGGAAAGAACATTATTAAATCTGAATCCTTTCATTAGAATCCAGTATTTTGTTATAAACGGGTTACCATAGAATGTTTTCAAATTAACATGAGCCTCTTACTTGGATGTATCTAGAATTAGCTTTCAATAAATTGAAATCATGACTTTGACTCCTGTAGTTACAATTCTGCATTTCTTTAACAGGATCAGGCTAGTTTTAGTATTTATCTATGAAGCCTATTTGAAATGGACATGGAGTAGCTCATATGAACACAGTGACCACTTTGGCTTTAGAGAAAGTTAGAGAACCATTTGGAGACATTTGAAACCATGAGAATGATTAACTCCAACTTGGCACATAATAACTAGAATTTTAAAAATCTGGCCCAATCCACTCTCTTCCTATAGAAGGTGTATATAGGGGCACCTGGGTGGCTCAGTGGGTTGAGCCTCTGCCTTCAGCTCAGGTCATGATCTCAGGGTCCTGGGATCAAGCCCCACATCGGACTCTCTGCTCAGCAGGGAGCCTACTTCCTTCTCTCTCTCTGCCTGCCTTTCTGCCTGCCAGTGAACTCTGTCTGTCAAATAAATAAATTAATTAAAAAAAATAAAAGGTGTATATACAACTGAACACCAAAAGACCCCCAAACAATCCAATTAAACAGTGGGCAGAGAATGTGAATAGATATTTTTCCAAAGATGACATCCAGACAGCCAACAGACAAGAGAAGATGCTCAAAGATGACATCCAGACAGCCAACAGACAAGAAAAGATGCTCAACATCACCAATCATCAGAGAAATGCAAACCAAAACCACAATGAGATATCATCTCAACTGGTCAGAATAGCTAGCATAAGAAAGATAAGAAATAACAAATGTTGAAGAGGCTGTGGAGAAAAAGGAACCCTCATCCACTGTTGGTGGGAGTGCACACTGGTGCAACCACTGTGGAAAACAGTATGGAAGTTCCTCGAAAAATTAAAAATAGAAATGCCATATGGTCCAGTAATTTCACTACTGGGTATTTACCCAAAGAAAACAAAAACACTAATTTCAAAATATATACACACCTCTATGTTTACTGCAGCATTATTTACAATAGCCAAGATACAGAAGCAACCTAAGTGTCCATTGACAGATGAATGGATAAAGATATGGTGTATATATATATACACAATGGAGTGTTACTTAGCCCTAAATGAACGAATTCTTGCCATTTGTGACAACATGGATTGATCTACAGGGTATGATGCTAAGTGAAATAAGTCAGAGAAAGACAAATACCATATGATTTCACTTCTATGTGTAATCTAAAACAAATGAACAAACAAAAAAATCCCAAACAGACTTAAGTACAGAAAACAAACAGGTGGTTGCCAGATGGGAGCTGGGGTGATGGGTGAAGCAGTTGAAGGGGATTAGGAGGTACAAACTTCTAGTTACAAAATAAATGAGTTACAGGTATTAAAATACAGCATGAAGAATATAGTCAATAATACTGTAACAATGTTCTGTGGTGACAGATGGTGACTACATTTACCATGGTGAGCAATGAGTAATGCACAGAATTTTCAAATCAATAAGTCATATACCCAAAACTGATATTTTATTTTATTTTTTAAAAAGATTTTATTATTTGACAGAGAGAGACACAGCAAGAAAGGGAACACAAGCAGGGAGAGTAGGTGAAGGAGAAGCAGCCTTCCCGCCAAGCAGGGAGCCCAATGTGGGGCTCAATCCCAGGACCCTGGGATCATGACCTGAGCGGAAGGCAGACACTTAACCACTGAGCCACCCAGGCACTGCCCCAAACTAATATTTTTTAAAAAGCATATGTTCTCTCCTTCTTTGAAAAGCCTTCTCTTGCTGTTCTTTAATCTATACATGTCTTAATTCTTTCCAGAAATATTGATTTCTCAATTAGCATGGATTCAAAGTCAAATGCTCATAGTAGCCAGGAAATCATACACTGGGGAGAGGCGGTGAGCAAGTTAAAGCACTGTGGCAAATGACAGTAAGTGTTGGGGGCAATAGGGAGAAGAGACAATTGTAGTGAACGGAGATTCTCTAAAGCTGCCTTTGGCTCTGGGTCATTCCAAGCAGGAATGTGGGCTCAGGTGAATGTCCTGATTTTAATGTCAAATTTTTACCACACTTGTGCAAGTTGAACAAAACACTTCTGTGTTTTCCACAGAAAGATTATTTCTTGCCCTCAAGGATGTTACAATCATTGAATAAAGTGTGATAACAGAGGTAGACATGATTCTGTGGAACAAGATTCTTTATCTATTCTGAACAGGCTCAGAGGGCAGTGGGGGATGGGTGGAGGTAGCTGGTAAAAGAATGCTTCTGGAGGATGATCAGCCTTATCTTGAACGATGATTGGGGGTGGCCGGACGTGAAAGCAGGCATAGAGACACTCTAGGTAGAGGACAGAATAGAAGCCACGCAGTTGTGTGAACCAGAGCAGGGAAAAAGCTGCTGAGGCTCTTTATGCCTGGGGTAGGGGTGAGGTGGTGAGAGAAGGAAGCTGTGGGTGAAATTTATGGAATTTGAGCTGAGCTGAAAGATTTAAAATATTTCCATTCTAGGTCATTTATTTTTTATTTAAGGTCAAAACAATGATTCTTTAATTTTGGAATTTCATGGACCAGTAAATCAGGACATGTATTTAAAAAAATTAATACTGAAGTTAAACTTGATTTATCATAATTATGGTGTAACACATCTCTATAGTTTTATCAAGTTTTAAATTGACATAAACTTCACATTTGATTAAAATCATAAACATTATTAAGATCTGTGTAAAACTGTCACCTCAATAAAGATAATGAATATCTTCCACAGAAGTGTCCTCATGTGCCTTTGTAATTACTCCTTCTCACTCCGCACTACCCCACCCTTGTTCACAGGCAACCATTGATCCGTCTCCTATTAATATAGATTAGTTTGTGCTTAATAGAGTATTATATAAATGGAACCATATATGTACCCTTTATTGTCTGGCTTCTAGCATTATTTTGAGATTTGTCCATGATGTCGAAGCATCAAATAGTTCCCAAATCAAGAATATATGAAAGTTTCAGCCTTTAAAAATTTTATCAGTTCTCATGGATGTAGTGGCGTATTACTGTGGATTTACTTAGCCTTTGACTAATGACTAATGATGTTGAAGAGCTTTTCATGTGCTTATATGCCGTCCATATATCTTTGCTGGGATAGAACCATTTGCGGTCATAGACCCTTTCAAGCCAAAACCACTTTGTAAGAAAAGATTCTTTGGCCACAAACTGATTCTGAATCTAAAAACTATAAGCTTAAGATACAGTTAATGGACAAAACTTCACAGTGGAGCACTATGACTTTTTGGCACTGATATGTTTAAATTATGTGTTGTGATTGATTTCGCACATGCTGTTTTAAAAAAATTGTGTTATTTTTACATGGGTTGTTTCAGACCTTAATTGTCTGGTCTCCTTTTGTTATTGTTGGGTAACCCTTCCCTAAAACCTGGTCCTACCCTTGGAGGCCTGGCACTGCCAGTAGGAGGCAGGACGGTGCCACTTTCTGTCTAGAGAAAGGTGAGCCACTCACCACAATGGCAGGAGGCAACAGGACACATGGCCAGCTCATGCTGTCACTGCCCCTGCCGGGAACCTCTATTAGAATTCTGTCCTTCTCCTGGCCAGGTAAAAATAACCAGACCCTCTGAGAACCTATAGTTGTTGGGGAAATCTGCTTCCCTATTCTACCACTATTCTTTCCTCTCAATGCATGAAACAGGCTTAAGATCCATTTCTTCCTTTCTACCTATGGATTCTTCCCCTTCCTATAATTGAGCCTTGGGAGGCCAGAAGCCAAATGAAAGCTTGCCTATCATTTTATACATACTCTGTAAATTGTATCTCTGTATGGTCATTTGACACACCGTCTGGAGAAAATGAACATGCTGTATTTTAAAATTAGTCTTCCATCAAATCACTGGTCAGTCAACTAATAGCTTTAGTTTTTAAAAATTCTTCTATGAGGGCTTTATTCTAGGTAGTACCTTACTCCTCCCAGCTCTAAACTCTCCATATTTGTAAACATCAATTTACGGAAGCATTAAATGTGTCACTCTTCACAAGGCTTAGCTGTTAGTTCTTTCTTCCTCCTCTCCCTTCCTATGTAACGGAAACAACTGGCACAGAAGTTAAACAATATTAAGAGTGTTGATCGAATTTTTTTAATTTGTCAAGACATGATCTGTAATGTATGTTCTTAGATGTTTAATTTTCTCAGGAAATTTCAGTTGACACTGCCATATTACCACTGTTACATATAGATTGTTATATTACTCATATTTTGAATTACTCACATTTACTATTTCCTGTCTTGCCATGTAAAGAAAATTTGCTGTGAGGAGAGACAGAATACTTAGAAGTCAACTGGATGGCAATAACCATTAGAATTGGTGAACATGTTTTTCTTCTAAAATGGAAAGTAAGAATCACTGTAATTACTGGAAGAGAGCTATCATGTTGGCAGAGATCAACTGTACCATAAATATTCTAATATTTTAAAAACTATTTTTTTATCAAAGTTGTACATGTTTTAAACAATCAAATAGTTCTATAACACTTAACAAAAAAATGCACAGGCCACCACCATTTTCAACCCCACAAAGGCAATAATTTTCCACTTTTTATCTAATTATTTTTTTATCTAATTCTTTTATCTAATTAATAATTTTGTTATTTATCTCCATATCTCAACATAATATGCTTCTGGATTGTGCATGTCTTGATTTTTCATTTTTCATCCTTTATTGACTGTTGAAAATGGAAAACAAGGCACAAGCTCTTTTTCAGTTTTTCATAATACCACACACACTTCCTAAAACTTTAGTTTGTCATAATTCTACCATAATATCACTGTAAATGCTCTTGAAAGATGCATTTTAAAAGGATAAAGTGATTCGTTCTCCTTTTCTGTATATTTTATTTTCACTGGAATTAATAATTGTGCACATTTATTTGCTAACTCTTCTATGTGTTTATTACTTATTTAACTTCCAACTCTCCTTCAGTTATATACATCTCTCAGCATGTCCAAATGTTTTAGATATTCTAGCAATTTTGTCTTACTGAGCTTGTCTCTCTCAGAGCTTTCAGACTTGCTTCAGCCTGGAATGGTTTTATCTTAGACCTCTGGCTCAGGGTCATGGCAATCTCTCCTCTCACCATCCTCCTGGTGACTACTCTCCCCTCCCCTCCCCTCCTGTCATCA
The DNA here is from genome assembly GCF_963455335.1 of Martes martes. Classification (NCBI taxonomy): domain Eukaryota; kingdom Metazoa; phylum Chordata; class Mammalia; order Carnivora; family Mustelidae; genus Martes; species Martes martes. The sequence continues at coordinate 60,343,153 of NC_137891.1, forward strand.
ATCTCCTTTCCTGGATTCCACATCTTCTTTTTCTCTCTACTCCCTTGGTATGATGTGGCGCATTCTCTTTTAGCTTCTTTCAATTTTTAAAAAAACTTTTAAAGATTTTATTTATTTATTTATTTGACTGGGGCAGGGCGGGGGGGATCATAAGTAGGTAGAGAGGCAGCAGAGAGAGAGGGGGAAGCAAGTTCCCTGCCGAGCAGAGATCCCGATGTAGGGCTCGATCCCAGGACCCTGAGATCATGACCTGAGCCGAAGGCAGAGGCTTAACCCATGGAGTCACCCAGGCGCCCCTCTTTTAGCTTCTTTTAGAAAGCATGGGAGATAACGTGTTCAGCCTGCAATTTATTCTGCCTGAACACTTAATCAGGGTTTAAAATTTCAGTTTGGACATTAACTTTTTAAAAAAATTTGAAAACATGAATTATCTCCAGTCTTCCAGTGTGGCTGTTAAGTCTCTTCTCATTCTTTAAAATCTTCTTTCTTTTTTACTCTTTGAAAGCTGTTATTTTTTCTGCAGTTTTGCCCCACTTTTACATACTGTGCAGAGCACTTAGTGGGTCCTTCTATCAACAAACTCCAAACTCTCTGTTCTTAGAAATTTTCTTCAACTATTTCTGTAACTATTTTCCTCCCTGCCCCCCAACCCCAGTTCAATTTTCTCTTTTTCCTTTTTCTAGAAGTCCAAATATCTGAATGTGCTCTAGTCATCTTATTTTCTTGCTATTTTTCATGTTTCTCTGATGGCCTATTTCCTATAAGATTTTCTTCATCTTATTTTCTAAACTTTCCATTGAATTTTTAAATTTTCTGAAATGATCTATTACATGTTATCCCAGGAATTTTTCTCTCTGAATATTCATGCTTCATGGACATGGTATCTTTCCTTCTTTTATGATATTAATCTTACTTTTCTTCTTTTTAAAATCCTTTCTCCCCTCCATCTTATCTCTATGCCACACTTATTTGTTTCTATTTGTTCATTTTGGCTTCTAACGTTTTGTGACCGGAATATTTCATTTTGCATAATGTCTTCAAGGTTCATCCCTGTTATAGCATGTGTCAGGATTCTTCTGCTTTTTAAAGTAGAATAATATTTCATTGCATGCACATGCCACACTTTGTTTATGCATTCATCTGTCCACGGAACCTAGATTGCTTCCACCTTTCGGCTATTATGAATAATGCTGCTGTGAACGTGAACATGGGTGTACAATATAATCCTTAATGTTGCCTTTGTTCAGACCCTTTCTCAAAGATCTCCAAATTTCTTCCCTTTGGTGTTTCATCGAAATTTTCTTTCTTCTTTGTTCTCTTCTCACAGTTCTCTATAGCCCTTTACTGAACTTACAGGCTCATGGATAGTAAAGCCATGAAGGCTCAGTAGGCAGCAGGGTATAGCTAAGCCTCAGAGGGACTTGTCTTCAGAGTAACTAACCCAGGGTTCTGAGATTAAGGGATCTGGTCCATTTAGATAAATTAATATGGTTTTGGCTATTTTATGGTGATACAGTTTTACATGGCCTATCTTAGAAACTTAACCACAATTTGTATTTAATTTTTTGTATGAATGTACTGAATAAACATTTGGGATATAATTTGTATTGATCTGTATATTATGGCTACAACTTGTAACTAATTTGTAACTTAGTGGTTACTTATAGAAACAAAATATTTTAGAAATAATTTTAGCTATATAGTAACAAAACAATATGGGTGGGCATAGAATTGAATGCTACCTAAAAGACTACATGCAATTCAAATCTATAAACATTTTAAAATAAGTACATTTTAGGCACTGAATGTAATGAGAGTAGCTACCTATTAATACAGGCTTTAAATATTCTGCCATGTTATATTCAATTAAACTATAAGGTGAGCATGATCACGTGAAACCCCTTGCTGGAGAGATCTAGGCTTAAAGCAATTACATAGCCTACCAAATCTCACAGATGGTCTGTATGAGACTATCTCATACACAGATGTCTGTATGGTCCAACTCGCACGTTGGTGCTCTTAGTGCTATGGTACAGAAACAGAATGCACGAAAGAGGCAGGAAAACTCTAGGAGAAAAAGGGAGGGAAGTCTTGGCGTTATAAGATGGACAGGGAACACTCTCATAAAGTTTTTTATTTTAACCTTTGATTACATTAACTAATATTAAAAAAATAACATCTTTCAAAAAGAATCTTAAAATTCTCTATGTGTGTTAGACTCACCACAGTAGAAGTTAGTGGGGTGCATTTTCCAAGGACAACAGAACACCTTTCTGGTCTGTTTCATTTATAATACATCATCCCACAGCTAACAATCATGACAATATGGCTTCTACACAAGAGTAGCATAATATATATGAATATGAAAGACCAATGGAAATCACAAAATATTTAATTCAGGTTTTGCAAAGATCTTTAATCTTTAAAGCATACACCTATTTCTTTCATCATGATATTCTTAAATTCCATGTCCTAAAAACATAGTTTTAACTTCTGCCAAAAAAAAAACCCCTTTCATATTCAATACTCCCAAATAGAACCCATTGTGTGACTGCATGTCTAGATGAGGCATCTCTCTAAAATTCAATAGAATTGTAACTGAGAAAAACTTAAACTGAGATTTCTGTAAAGTTCACCTGAGATCAAGAAGGTCTTAGAAAAGAATCTTTCTAATGGGCTTAATTTCAGGAACTCATTTACCGATTCTCTTGTTACTGGTGCCACTCCCTGAAGAACACAGTGTGAAAATGATCTGAATCCAAGGAAGAAGGGAGAATGCTCTTGGAAAGCTAATGGGTTTTAAAAGCCTCATCATCTTCATCTCTGAGTACCCTGACGGGCAGCATTAAGCATCTGGAAGACGAAAAGTGCTCTATGAGAGCACAATTTTAACATTATTAAGCTTCTCACAGCAAATTGGGGTTTCTTATTCAGAAAAGTGCCAAAGAAAACCTCAACCTTGTTGAGTAGTAATAATGTAGGAATCTGGGACAGCAACCATAATTGCTGTCAGTAATAATTAGTTTCAGGTGTAAAATTTAGTGGTTATCAGTTCCATACAACCCCTGGTGCTCATCACAAGTGCCCTCCTGAATGCCCATCACCTATTTAACCCTTCCACTCCTCCCCCCTCCACCTCTCCTCCGGTAATCATCAATTTGTTCTCTATAGTTAAGAGTCTCTTTCTTAGATTCTTTCTTACTAAAACACTGATTGCCAGAATTCTCTGTGGGAAAGAAGTCATGATAATCAATCTCTATTATTAAAGCCTAAAAGCTTTATGGACTTAACCTTCTACAAAATAGTAAATTGTAAGTAAAATTATAAAGCCAAAAAGTACTTGAATCAGTTGAAATTTGTTATGATACAGGCTTTGGTATGAAATAGTTATTTCTAAGTTTAAATGGATGTGTAGCATAATAAGAAATATATATTTGAGTTTCTGTCCCTGGTCTCTAACATAGAGCTCCCCAAATTCTTATAAATTCCTGAGTGATAGGAATGATAAGAACATCTTTTATTCTAATATTTGGTCTTTGTCCTGATTCCTGACCTAGGCTCTGAAGTCCTCTGGAATTTCCTGGGAGATCAAAATATCTTTTGTTTCAATGGGGCGACTTTTATAGCCTCCTAAGGAGCTATAGGAGAGGAACTAATCACCAGGCAGACCGAGTATTTCAGTAGTACAAAAGTAGACAAAGTGAACAGAAGGACTAAATAAACATGCCAGAAATAAACCTACATGTATCTAGATACCTACACCATGACAAAATGACCTAGAAGTACAACAGACAAAAACAGCTTTTTAATAATGGTGTTGGATTAATAAGATATTCATATGAGAGACAAGTGTACTTTGACTCCCACCTCATACCACATATAAAAATCAATTCTATATAAATTGGAGATCAATTCTGTATAAGTTGTAGACCTCTATGTGACAGATCAAATATCAAAGCTTTGGGAAAGAAATTCAAGATATCATTTCATGACTTGGAGTAGGCAGATTGTTTAAAATAATACACAAAGAGGCAAAAGATTTGTATGAACTGATGAGAAACCAGAGTATTGCCATTTGCAATGACGTGGATGGAACTAGAGAGTATTATGCTAAGCAAAATAATCAGAGAAAGACAATTATAATATGATCTCCCTAATTTGAGGAATTTGAGAAACAAGGCAGAGGATCATAGGGGAAGGGAGAGAAAAATGAAACAAGACAAAACCAAAGAGGAAGACAAACCTTAAGAGACTCTTGGTCTAAGGAAACAAACTGAGGATTGCTGGAGGGGAGGGGGGTGTAAGGGATGGAGTGGTGGGGTAATGGACATTGGGGAGGGTATGTGCTATGATTAGCATCGTGAATTGTGTAAGACTGATGAATCACAGACCTGTACCCTTGAAGCAAACAATACATTATATGTTAATAAAAGAATAATTCACAAAAAAACACTAAGAGATAAAAGATAAAAAAGCACTAAAGATAAAAGGAAAAGTTGGGAAAGTTGACTATGTTAAAATCAAGACTTCTGTATACCAGAAGACACCACTAAAAGAGTCTAAGACCAGTTCACAGAGTGGGAGGAGATATCTTCTTACATACACCTTAAAAAGGACTTTTTTCTAGGACATATTAAGAACTCTTACCAATCAGTAGGAAAAACACGTATGTCCCAAAGATATTGAAAAAATACTTCAACATATACATCACAAAAGTGGATATTCAAATAGCTAGCAAACCTATAATAAAATGTTCAGTTTCATTATTATCAGGGAATGTACATTTAAACCACGTGATATCACAATACTCCTGCCAGAGATTAAAAAATGAAAAAGATGGAAAATATTTGGTGTTGGCAAAGATGTAGATAAGCTGGGTCACTTACCCAACACAAGTATGAGTAGAAATTGGTATAACTGCTTTGCAAAACAGGGGCATCTATGACAACCTAACAGACATACCCTATGACCCAATAATTCTACATATACACTCAATAAAAAAACCAGGAACATACATTTGCCAAAGGACATGAAAGAGAATTTTCACAGTGGCACTATTTTTAACAGCAAAATTCTGAACATTTTAAATGCCAAATAGAATGGATCAGTAAATAGTGATATATTCACACACTAGAATGTATGCAACAATGAAAATGAATGATTTACGGCCACATGAAACAATTTCAAAATATCTCAACCTAATATTGAGTGAGAAACCAAGCCATGAAAGAGTGTTTAATTTACATAAATTACATAATCAGACAAAGATAATGATGTGAGAAGCCAATATGGTGGTTAAAGTAGAATCACTACTAAAAGGGGCACAAGTGGGGTCGTCTGAGGTCCTGGTAATATTTTGCTTCTCTACCTGGGTGCCAGTTACACAACTTCAATCTGTGCAATATTCCCTGAACATTATGTATACACACACAAACCCACACACATTTAAACTCTATGTTTAAAATGTCCCTCTTTCAAAGAAAAAAAAATGCCCCTCTTTCGTATGGATCTCTATGCTAGAGTTTCCTAGTTTTCTTAATGTTTTTTTACATTCTATTTTTGGAATGATGCATATGAATATATTTGACACAACTGATTTTTAAAAATTAACATTTGAATGTAAAATTGTAAGAAGGTTCATAAGAATTCAAGTGGCAGAAAATGGAAATTTAGTTTTCTGTAGCAAATTATAGCTTTGTGGATTCAAGTGTCACAGTAATACACTGCCATGTTTATCACTGTGGTTTGGATATTTATACAAAGGAATTACAATGCTTCTTGAGTACAGGATGTTTAAAGCAATGATACACTTTTATGATGGTAGAAGGAATTTATATTATCATGACCTAATTTTACTCAACATATCTTGATGTTAGGAGCCTGAGTCACCACTGACTCAGCCCTTGAAATACAATGGTGCTTTCCTAGTAATTTTTTAATTAATTGAAAAATTAATTTTTCTATTAATAAACTTTTATGGTGAAAAAGCAGAGGAGTACACTGGCAAAGCTATCAATACTGATTTTTCCCTCACTGTAATTGGCTTTAGCAATAGAACATACAACAGCAATAGAACATGGAGAAAACTCCTGCCAGTTTATTTTGTTCCTTTTTTTTTTTTAAGATTTTATTTATTTCTTTGAGAGAGAGAACACGAGTGGGGAGGGAGCTCAGAGAGAGAGAGAAGCAGACTTCCCACTGAGCAGGGAGTCTCATGTGGGGCCTCCATCCCAGGATCCTGGGATACCAGGATCATGACCTGAGCCAAAGGCAGACCCTTAACCAACTGAGCCACCCAGGTGCCCCTAGTTTATTTTGTTCTTGAAAATATGGATAATGGGGCACCTGGGTGGCTCAGTTGGTTAAGCATCCGTTTTTGGCTTAGGTCATGATCCCAGAGTCCTGGAATCGAGCCCCGCATGGGGCTTTCTGCTCCGTGAGGAGCCTGCTTCTCTCCCTCTATCTTCCTCTCTGCCTACTTGTGCTGTCAAATAAATAAATAAAATCTTTAAAATAAAAAAAAGAAAATATGGGTAATAAGTCCTCCTTCCTACAATAAAAAAGCCAAAATTTGGGGGGGCTAATCTCTGCTTGGTTTTGATTGGTTTCTTCTTCTTTGAGCATCCAAGAGACATCTCCCAAATTTGTGCCATATTTAATAAAGGGAAAAGAGTAATGGTAAAGACTTTTTGTTGTTGCTGTTTTGTTCTCAGAAACAGCAATTTTTTCTAGTAATTTTTCCGTGTCACCATTGGCATTTCAATAAGAACTTTGTATAATTAAATGCATTTGAAGGAATGTTTTTAAATGCAAGTAAAAGAAAGTCTTTATTGTTTTATTAATAAAACATGCAAAGAAATGGGTTTCCAGGATTGGTTCTGTAGCTCCATGATTGTGCTGTAGATGTAGAATCTGTTCGTTTTTCCTGTGTCACCATTATCTGCCCTCTTTCACTCAGGTGGTTTGCCTCATGCCACAAAATGGCTGCTGCAGACCAAGGCATTAAATCCTCACATGACAATGTCCAAAGCTGAAGGGAGGTAAGTAGGAAGAAAAGGGCTTTTCATCCTATGGTTCTCTCCTTTAATCAAGGAGAAAAATTATTCTCAAAAGCCCACTGCTCCCTAGCCAACCTTCTTATGTCTCAAGTTCAAGAAGGATTACCGTAATCAGTTTAGACCTATTATGGCTCAGTCCCTGAAACTCACTGAGCAAAACTCAGTATTTTCAAAGAAAAAAGCACAATGGACATCAAGTAGGCAAGGAACAACATCCATTCTGGGCTGTTTGCCATACACCTTTGTGAACATAAGTCTTCACCTGAGTTTTCCAACATCTCATTCTCTTATGAGATGCCAAATGTAGGCTTTATATCCCAAATATAGGTCATTAGAAATCAGTATCAAAAGCAAGAAATAAAATAATTTATTTCTTAATATTTTTACTGCACAAACATAATAGCTATATATATTTTAACAATAGGCTCATAAGTCAGGTCACACTGGAAGGCAAACTTGCTCTAGCTAAATGAGTAAATTGGCATGAAGATAATATTTGAACAGATACTTCAATCCTACAATAACACCACCAAGAGCCAGTAGAAAGAAATGCTAGTAGATGAATGCAAGTTCATCCCCATCACGCAAAAATAATTACAAGCATAGGAACCTCTGATATTTCACCATTTTACACCATATCACCAAGTTATTTCCATGAAATCAAAATAAAAGAACACTGGGAAATGCACCCAAGAACCCCAAAAGATATCACAAAGCCCGCTGGAGGAAAAATCAACAAATGAAGATAGAGATTATATAGTGGTTACTATTCCAGAACAAACACACCTGAATTTATCTTCTCCCCAAATATTTATTTCACTTGTTAAGATAGTTTTCCTAATGTTTAAAATTTTTCATATGCCTAAACACCCTTGTGGATAGGCAACCGCACTGTAAAACTATGATGCGGCAACTTTACAGACAGTCAGGCAACGTTTGGCAATATAAACACATGATGTAAAAGAAGATGAACATCTGTGCAGAAGGAAAATCAGCTGTTCAAATGGCATCAAAGTCTGTGGTGTGCAGTGCACCCTTTGTATCTCTGGTTGGCCAACTGGGCCAGCATCTTGCGGGAACATGCTCTATGAGGAGAACAGATTTTCACTGTTTGAACAGATGGATGGAATTGCATCAGATTATTTCCCTGAATGGGACTAGAATCCTTATTAAAGGATGCTCACTCAAGAGAAAAAAAATATTACTCTGGAAGTGCAGAGTGCAGGAGAGAAAAGCGGAAGGAAGACAGCACTGGGAAGCAACAGGAGGATGATAAGAAAAGACAGAGGATGATCTCCTTCTTGTGGAGATGCTTGGATGGTTTTAGGGGCTCCTCCTGAGCCCAAGCTATGACTTTGTACCACATTCTTTCCTCTAACCCCGTGGCACCACTTACAGAGGCAATGCATCACACCCACATGGTGGGGTGCAGGTAGCATTCCCCAGCACATTAGTCTTGGCTCTCCTCTCTCTTTATTCTAGATACGGCCCCAGAAGTTTTTGGTTTCAGTTGCATAGTCTTTCTTCTTTCCCCACCTGTTTTTGTCCTGCTCAGTTGCCCTGGGAGGTGATTCTTGTCAGCTCCTTTAAGGCTTGGCAATGGGTGTGGACAAAAGACCCCAGCAGAACATTGAAGGACGGCAGGAGAGAGAAGTCAAGTTGTTCTTTCCTGCTTCCTCCCTCTTTCAATGCTATCTCTCTGACGGTGGCCTTGTTCCTGCTAGCAGGTCCTCCTCTAGCACTCTGGGTCCCACTGGGCTCTGGAAATCCTAGTTCTTCTTCTCCTGCTGCCTTAGCAGCCTATCATGCTTCCCAGAGCATTCTTGCCAACTACTGGAAGCCTCAACAGCCATTGTTGGTTCTCTCCATCCTAACCCACCTCTATAAGAAAGTCTTTTATTTCTCTACATTTGAATCATCTGGGGTAATTCTGCTTCCATTTAGGACCTTGAACACACAGCTGCTGTCTCCTAAAATTGGGAAATCGCCTCTTGAAAAATCAGACTTGACAATACCAAGCCGATATTTTCACATTAAACCAATGATTTAGACAGAAAAAACAAACAAACAAACAAAAACCAATTTGACCTTTTAAATCAGTGCTTCCCAGGCTTTAGTGTGCCTGAGTATCATTTGGGAATCTTGTGAAAATGAGTATCTGGGTGTAGTAGCTCTGGGTTGGGCCTGGGATTCTGCATTTCTAACAAGATTTCAGGTAATGTCAATGTTGACAGTCAGTCCATGAACCACATTTTTGAGTTGCAGGGCTTTAGACAGGATGTAGTTACCCACGTTTGCCACTCTGATTAATGTCACTTTCACAGTACTTTTATTTCCTCCACCAATCCTCACTCATTTATGATACTAGTCTGGCTTATCTATTCATTTTGGTTAATTTTCTTACACTGAGGATCTCAATTGTCCTCCAGTTCGGACGTCTCCCTTGATCTTCCAATGAGTGATTCCACTCACCACCCAGAAATGGAGTATCCCCAGGAAAAAAAAAAAAAATCCCCTTTCCTCTACCCACATTCAACTGCTTAGAATTTGTGCTGTCTCTTTCTCCCATAAATCTTATCCATCCACTAGGATCTCTATTTGAACTTTTACTGCCCCCCAACCAGACTCTTATTATTATCTGCCTCATAGGACCTCTTAGCTTGTCCCCCTGGTCTTTAGGTTTTGTGCCTTCAGACAGCATCAGACTGATTTTTCTTTTCTTTTCTTTTTTAAGATTTTATTTATTTATTTATTTGACAGACAGAGATCACAAGTAGGCAGAGAGGCAGGCAGGAGGGGTGGGGGGAGCTGGCTCCCCGCTGAGCAGAGAGCCCAATGTGGGGCTAGATCCCAGGACCCTGGGCTCATGACCTGAGCTGAAGGCAGAGGCTTAACCCACTGAGCCACGCAGGTGCCCCCAGACTGATTTTTCTAAAAAGCAAACTGAATGTTGTCTCACTTTTTTTTTTCCTTTGGTGTTTCATACAATCTATAGCATAAGAAAGCCCTTAGCAATCTTGTTTCCACCTTCTGATGCAGCCCCCCACCTATTAATTTTATGTTCTGAGAACATTGAAAAACTTACAGGAGACTTCTAGTCCCTCAAGCTTTGTCCATGCTGTTTCTTCTCCCTGAAATGCCTTTGCCACCACTTTTTGACTCTTGCAACACACCTATGGACTTTTGCTCCCAGGAGAAGGCCTTCAGGCCAGAAACCATGTCTCGTCTCCTTTTCCTTTCCCTTTCCTTCCTTCCTTTCTTTTTTTTTTTTTTTAAAGATTTTATTTATTTATTTGACAGGTAGAGATCACAAGTAGGCAGAGAGGCAGGCAGAGAGAGGAGGAGGAAGCAGGCTCCCTGCTGAGCAGAGAGCCCGATGCGGGACTCGATCCCAGGACCCTGAGACCGTGACCTGAGCCGAAGGCAGAGGCTTTAACCCACTGAGCCACCCAGGCGCCCTCCCTTTCCTTTCTTTCTTATGTCCAGCATCTAGTCCAGAGTGTCTTCAGTAAATGTTAATAAATGTATCATTTAAAATGGTAGATTCATGTTTGACAATGCATTATAATATTCTATTTCAATTTATACACTAAGATTTATTTTAAATGTTGTTAGATAAAAAACAAAATTGTTATTTCTCTTGATGTTCTCAACAGTAGGGAAGCAATTTTTAAAGAATGAGGCTCATAATCTTCACCCTGGCTCTCAGAGATTAGTTATCTTCCTTGGATCTGTGCTTGGAATCTCTTGATGATGGTGACAGATGATTGGTCCAATGTAGACCCTAATCTGTATTAATTTTGTATCTTACTCAGGAAGTAAGCAATGGTAACTTGTTTCTTTTTCTTTAACCACAACACAGGAAATTTATATCTGGAAGGATTTCCTCTTGGGCAGGCAATCTGCCTGGAAATACTTATTGAGCACAGTCAGGATAAATCAGACTATTAGGTCTCAGTGTTTACAGATAAAAATAACTTACATTTGTAGAGCAATAGAGGGAGTATTTGAGACTTGCTGATACATAGAGATCATTTAATGTTAGAAATGACAACCAAAGATGCTACAGAATCCCTATCCATGGCAGTTCTTAAAAGTTCCTTAAGTCAATACATTGACTTAGGAAAGTCACTGCACCATTCCATTCCATGCCCTACTTGCCTTATTTGTAAAATGGACAAAATAGAAGACCTAATTCATGAGTTGTCATGAGAATTCATTGAGGTAATAAATGTGAAGCACTTAAATGAGATAATAAGTATAAACCTGGCTCATGGTGTTCATTAATAAATGTTATTATCAATTTAGTAAACAGTGCCCAGTAATTACTGTAAGTATCTTGGTGACTTTGGAATAAAGAAGCAGAAAGCATTATTTCCCTTTTATTACAACGGTTCAATTAAAAACTTACTCTATAGTCATTGCCCCAAAGGCTCATCTTATTCCCAAGAACCTCAACAAAGCACCTTTGACTTTAGAAAAGTCCAAGATTAAATGTTTTTCCACCTGAAAGTTTCATAAATGCTGTGTCTTATATTGTGTTCCTAATGTATTCTCCTATCACTGATCATAAGCATAATAAATAAGCATTTTGTAATGGTGCTCATAAAACCCAGATGATTATGCTGCACTTTATAGTTTAATCAACATTTTCTCATGCACTGTCTAATTTGCTTGTAACAACCCCAGGGAGGCTTGTTGTACTATTTTCATTTTGTGCATTAAAGATGAGAAAATCAGAGAAATTAGAAGACCAACCTAAGGTCATGAAATTACCAGATGGCAAGTTGGGACTCAAACATTGGTCCTTTTACCTCAAATTCCATGTCATTGCACAAACTTGTGTCTCTTGGCCTGGAGAAGACCGGTTTAGCAGACCATTTGCGGAATCTTCTGTGAGTAGATGGTACTTTGGGCATGGGTTTGCTGATCTCCTACTGGGATGACAGACCAACATTTGTAGTGGTCCTCTATATTATTCCATAGCTGTTTTACATTCTACTATGGAATTATTGCATTTATTCATCCCTGGAGAGTGAGAAAAATAAAACTAAACATAACCAAATGTAAAAGGTAGTTTTTGTTTGTTTTTGTAAGAACTCATCATATTATAAGTTTAAAATAAATGCAGGTCATTCACCACTTAAGTTTTTGAGCTTCTCATAGAATATATAGAGGAAAAATTTGCTCCATTTCAGTCTTTAAGAGTATGCAATTATATAAACAAATGTATTTTATAGGCAATTTCCATGTCACTTTTATTTCTTTGAGATTTTGTTATTCCAGATAATGCAGTATTGCATTTTCTGTTTTTTTTTTTTAAAGATTTTATTTATTTATTTGACAGACAGAGATCACAATTAGGTAGAGAGGCAGGCAGAGAGAGAGAGGGGAAAGCAGGTTCTCTGCAGAGCAGAGAGCCCAATGTGGGGCTCGATCCCGGGACCCTAAGATCATGATCTGAGCCGAAGGCAGAGGCTTTACCCACTGAGCCACCCAGGTGCCCCTGCATTTTCAGTTTTGAGAGATTTTCCATTCTACCAATTCCAGTTTTGCTAATTTTTACATGCTATTTTTTATCCTTCAGAGATCTGGAATTACATTGAAATGTCTGTTATTAAAATGTTTATCTTTTATAATAATAACTAAAGCATATCATTGGGTATAAGGACTTGAAAAAAATAATTTTTGATTCTTCATACCTTAAAATTTTGTTGTCATAAATTCCAGAAGTCATCATTCTTGCTAATAGCATGATCTTATATCATTTTTATACTGAACTTTAAAAAACATTATTGTAAATTACAATACTCAGCATGATGTTTTAGTAATAATAATCATATGCATTATCCTCATCAAATTTCCCAACAATTTAGGCAGAGATGAAAGTCTTCCATATGGAGACATGCCAGCATTGGAACTCCAGTAATTCTGTATAGAAATCATCTTTTTTATATTCAAAACATAATCATTAATTTTAAAATTTGCCCAGTATCATTGTGATAAACATCATAGCCCCTTCCTATCTATAACTGAATCACTGAAACACTAAACTAAGCTGTACTATTATTTATCATAACAAATACGATATTATTTCCAATGCTGTTTAAGTGTTTAGTATTAACCAATAAATTTAAATGCTCAAACTGCTGTTAGCAAGGTCACCAGTGAGACTCTAGTTTCCACATTGAAAAACTACCTTTTGGTTCTCATTTTTTAACCAACTGAAGGTTTTACAATATTAAATATTTCTAACATTTTGAAATCTCTCATCTCATGGCCTTCTGGATGGCAGGATGTTTTTATTCCCTTTTCTCTGAACACATCTCACTTTTTCCTTCCTCTCCTCTCCATCTCAAGGAAACCAGAAACCCTGCAGCCATTCTACATTCAACTTTCACTCATCTCACCTTCAGATTGTCCTCCAATGTCTGGAACGTCTATGTCCTAGACATCTAATAAATCCTGCCCCTCTTTGTTTCCATTGTCATGATTCAGGACTGGACTTCTTCCTTCTCAACTTTATGGCCACTATGCCTTCCTTATTGATTTTAGTGACTCTACTCTTATCCTGCTTACTTCATTCCCACAATATTGTTAGAGAGACATACGAAAAACGAGTTTTATACCCTACAAAGTTGACAACCATATTACAAAACTGATCCATGTCCCTTCATGCTCTGTTTTCCTCCTATTCTTTCACAGGAACCCACGTTCTTTAAACGCCTTAATTTTACCATCTTCTCTCACTCCTATGATTTGCACATGGCTCCTCCTTCTACACGATGACCTTGCTCACATACCTCTTCCTTCACCACTCCAGTTTAGCTCCTACTCATCAAATCAGATGGGCTTTGCTTCCTTTGCAGAGCCATCTTTGAACAACCTCCCACACAAGCTGCAGTCCCAGAGCACGTGCAGAAGGGACTATCAAGAAACACACTCCCCCTCTTCCTCCTCGGCACCACCTTTCCCAGCCTCCTTTGCTGTTATTATGGTCATGTCACCACAAAGGACCTAGCCCAAAACGATGCCCCTGGAGCCGCTCCATGCTTTTTTGTCTTTTGTGGCTGGATACAAATAAACAAGGCAACGTGGGAAGCCCTGAGAGGAAGATGGCAGAGTCACTATATGGGCATATCCTTGGTTTCTGAACCATCACTTGAACAAAAGTTTCTGGCTGATTAGGAATACTTATTTTGGACTCTGTATGATTAAAGTACCAACTTTTATTACCACAATTAGTTTATGCTAATACACTCTGTACACTCTAGCGAAAACGTCTACTTTCTTGTCTAATCAAGCCAGCAGCTCTCTGGGAGATCCCAGTACACTACCTATTATAGTGACTACTCAATCAGTGTTTCTAAATAATAATTAAATGAGTGAATAAAAAATGTTTTAGGGAAAGAAAACAGAGAATACATCAGACGGGACACCTTTTATTTTTTTTTAGATTTTATTTATTTATTATTTGTCAGAAAGAGAGAGTGCGCAAGCACAAGCAGGGGGAATGGCAGGCAGAGGGAGAAACAGGTTACCCACCGAGCAAGGAGCCCGATGAGGGACTTGAGTCCAGGACACAGGGATCATGACTGGGGACAAAGACAGATGCTTAACTGACTGAGCCACCCAGGCATCCCCAGATCTTTAATCAAGTTGTCATAGTTGATGTGCAAGGTTAAGTTAATTTTTAAATATTACAGCTTTCATAAGGTAACTTGATAGTTAACCACTTTAGCAATACATTTTTCTTTAAATCATATCCATGATAGACACAGATATATGTTTATGGCATGAGGCATCTATCATATTTTATTTTAGATAATTCTCCTTGGGTAGGCCAGTTTTATCCCCAATATACTGATATGTAGCAGATTTTAACAAGTGATAATACTATGACCCTTTATTTACTTTTCTTAGTTATCTTTTATTCAGTAGGAAGATGGTAATTAGTTCTCCAAAAGAGCCAGATAATTCTCCTAAGCCTACCATTGTTAATTATTTTGATTTTTGGTACTGCATTATAAAGCGGTCATGGCAGGTGAGATAAACCTGCAAGCAATAATTATATTAGGTGATTTTTTTTCAGTTGCCAATAATCAAATTTTAAAGCTAGCATTATGCAATCTTAGTGTTTACCCATCTTTTATGTAAGGTAGTCTAATAAAAAGGCATAATATTGACTCTTAGAATGAACCACTCCTTGTATAATCATATGGAACTATAAAAGTAGATGTAACATATTGACTCTGTCAGGAAAAGAACAGTTCTCTACTTGGACATTTATACTTGTGTAACATCACAAATAGGATGTCAATTTTTATGAATGAAGGTAAGCGTAATTTTTATTACCTTGTAACTTTCATTTTTTTTTAAAGATTTTATTTATTTATTTGACAGAGATCACAAGTAGGCAGAGAGGCAGGCAGAGAGAGAGGGAGGGAGAAGCAGGCTTCCCGATGAGCAGAGAGCCCGATGTGGGGCTCGATCCTAGGACACTGAGATCATGACCTGAGCTGAAGGCAGAGGCTTAACCCACTGAGCCACCCAGGCACCCCAGTAACTTTCATATTTTTAAAGGATAATGCATAGATTTAGATGTTAGAAAAGTTTTCTCATATAAGAAATTAGTGTAATTTTAATACTAATTATATATCTGAAATGCCATTTTGGGTTTCAACTGAAAGGAATGCAGGCTCTCATTTCACATTTGATGTTATTTAGTTTTAGTCTGACCTCCTTACCATAATGCATTGGATAAAATAAAAACTTTATTTTACAACTAATTCAATTCAAATTGTTTAAGCTATTGTTGTCCAGAATTCACTACGAAGCTTAGGAACTGGGATCCTGAAAAGTTTTTCTCTTCACAGACTGAGATAAGTTAATATATCCTTGAAACAGTAAACAATATCTCTAAATACTAAAGACAGATTTTGAACTACAGATAGACATTATTAGTATGAACTACTTAGGACAAATTTGATAAAGTGTTTTCATATTTTAAATACTTTAAAATGTTTTAAAATTTAAATAATTTAAAATATCCTTGGACTAAAAGCGTTCCATATGTAATAGATTTGTTAAGGTAAATAACAGAGATGCTAAAGAGAAAAGAGCTTTCTTTTGTATTCTCACTGCCCCAGACTAAAATGATCTATGTATAAATTAGTTTAGTGCATATCAAGTAAAGTTGTACCCTACATGCCTTTTATAATCAGTAGGAAGTTTCAATTATACTTTTAAATCCTATAAAGGAATTCTACTATTATGAGAAATCTGCCATTATCTCTCATTCACTGGCAGATATCATGGCAACATTTAAAATTTTGTCTGTTGCTTCTGGTTAAATAGTTAGAGATAAAAATTTACAATGTCAAGATTAATCCCATCATAAAATTTTGCCTATCACTTTAGGTTAAACAGAATAAAAATTCACAACATAAAGACTAATTCTATCATCTGATTAAGTTATGTAATAAAAGTTTATAAGAATACAAATCAATTTATTATACCTAGTTTTATTCTAAACTTCAAAATATGATTTGCTATGACATAATTAACTTTTAGCAAGGTTTTCCTTGTCTAGAAAGAAGGCCAACTTAATTAGCTTTCTAAATATCTCACATTTTAAATAATCTTATCAGATTTACATTTTTATTAATTGTTCTAATAATTTCTCTAGACTGTGGATGCTAAGGGCCCTGGGAATGGTGCTGGTTTGGATAATCTATGTACAGCAATTAGTCTTCTGGGTAGTAAACAGAGTAGAATTTCCTTCAGGTTTCTTTGTAACAAAGTACACTGAGTTTCTCTGACTCCCTGGCAGAAAAGAGCATTTCGTAAGTGTCCACAGTAGCATGTGTGTATGTGTATGTGTAATTTATCTCACTATTTATCAAGATGAAGCAGAATTTTCCATGTGAGACTCAACGGTCACAAGACGAATGACACATCCTGTGAATAGGAGAATCTCATGAACATTAGTTTCCTCCCTTCCTCTCTGACCCAATCCTTTTCTCATGTAATTTAAATGTTCAAGACATGCTATATGACAAATTTCTCTTTTCCATACAATTTGGCATGAACAAGGTAGAATTTTTGAAAGTTACATAAAAAATAAGAAAAAGCAATTAAATTAAGATAGTTAATGTGATAGTTATGTGTCTGAGTACAC
This sequence comes from Martes martes, assembly GCF_963455335.1. Classification (NCBI taxonomy): domain Eukaryota; kingdom Metazoa; phylum Chordata; class Mammalia; order Carnivora; family Mustelidae; genus Martes; species Martes martes. The sequence continues at coordinate 60,360,391 of NC_137891.1, forward strand.
ATATATATTTTTCTTTCCATCTGAAAACCTATGAAATGTCGAAAAATTTTAATAAAGAGTAAATACAAACAAAGGTAGGAAAACAAAAAAAGCAAGCAATGCCACCTACCATCTAGAAATGTTAAAGAATTCTGGAAAGATGGAAGGTGAGCAGGATCACATCTATAGAGAGATAAATAAAGGAAAACACAAGCATAGGCAAAAGTATACTGTGATGGAAAAAATGACAGGGAGCCAGGAGCCAAAGGATAAAAGAGGTAGTCTTTAATCATTCCTCAGAACAGTTGTTAATGGATGAGAAATGGTCAGAGTAAGGCTAGTCAATACTTCTCTCTTCTCTAATTTGTAGTAAGCAGTAGACAGCAATGGTGTTTGCCCATAGCCTAAAGTGGAGTGTGGGCAATGGGGGCCTGGAAGCAGAGCATTGTTCCAGAGAGGACAGGAACTGCTGAACTCAGAAGGGAACCTGATGCACACTGCATGGTCTCCCAACAGCCTATCTGGCCTCTCCCACACAATCCCCAGAGACTGAGCTTGAACAGTAAAGGCAAGTGCATAGAGATACCAAACACAGAAATGAACTAACAGCAATTATTCAATATTTGATGGAAATGACCACTACTGTAAAGAGGAAAGGAAATCAGGACTTTAAAATAACCATGTGAGAATATACTACATTTACAGACACTCAAGCAGAGATTTTGAAATAAAAATTTTTTCATGAAATTTAAAAAAAAAATACTTGAATGATAAACATTACTGGAGAGCAAAACAGTGAATTGGAAGATCAAGTTGAAGAATTTTCCCATGACACAGTGTAAAAAGAAAAATAAGTTATACATATATGCATATGCATACACACACACACACACACACGTATGGGTATGCATTCTTATGTATAAATGAGTGACAAGAAGCTTAAGATGCAAGGAAAGATGGATCAGGAAATGTTAATATGTAACCAGAAAAATCAAACAGAGAGAAGGTATATAAACATCTACACAACCAGCTGGAAACAGACGCTTAGCATCAATTCCTCCTTCTTCTGCCAGTGTACTCCAAGTGATCTCAGGGTGATAGAAATGATCGTTCCCCCATTCTCAGTCCATGCAATTCAGGCAAAGTTGACATCAAGTCTGACATTGACAAAGGGCATGCAACTCAGATCTGAATAATCAGATCACTCTTTTTCTGGCTGTGGCGATTAAGATATTGAATTTATAACCCAATTAGAGCCAGTGGTACATCATGAAATGTTGTAGAGCTGGTAGAAAATTCAGTGGTCACACCCATAGATGTAAACTTGAATGATTTCAGCCAGGTGCTGCTGTAGGTGAAGCTTCAAAGAAGTGGAGAAGTTTCTTTCTTTCTTTCTTTTTTTTAGGATTTTATTTATTTTTTTGGACAGAGAGAGAGCACAAGTAGGGGGAGCAGCAAATGGAGGGAGAGGGAGAAGCAGGCTCCCTGCTGAGCAGGGAGCCCAATGTGGGGCTCAATCCCAGGATTCTGGGATCATGACCTGAGCTGAAGGCAGCCACTTAATGTACTGAGCCACCCAGGTGCCCCGAAGTGGAGAAATTTCTTGCTCTTGATGGAAAAAAACAGAAACCGTTTTTTGTTTGTTTGTTTTTTTAAGATTTTATTGATTTATTCGAGAGGGAGAGGGACAGAGGGAAAAGGAGAAGCAGAATTCCCACTAAAGAGGAAGCCTGACTTAGAGCTTGATCCCAGGACCCCAGGATCATGACCTGAGCCAAAGGCAGACATATAACTGACTAAGTCACACACGTGCCCCAACAAACAGCTTCGATGACATGGAGTCCTGGATCCATCTGGATCCTAAGCTAGTTCTGCCACAGACCTTTTTAGTTTTGGAGCCAATTATTAATTCTAGTTTGGGTTAAGCCAGTTCTGGTTGTGTTTTTCTATTATTTGCCATGAAAAGATGCCTAACTTATGTAGAAATAAATAACAACACTAAACAAAATAGAAGAAAATTTCCCAGAGCCCTAGAAAGATAATCACTAGATTAGAAGTGACCACAGAGTACAGAACAAGACAAACAACAGAAAATCCCCACTGAGTTACAGGATGGTGAAATTTCAGAACACCAAGAATATAATAAAAGTCCTAAAGTTTTCAGAGAAATAAATGAAATAAGAACCAAGAAATGAATGAGAAATAGCTTGACATCAGACACTTCAACTGCAAATATTGGATGGTAAAAGGGAACAAGAAAGTCTTATAATTTCTGAGGGAAAATGACTTTGAAAGAGTTTTGTACCTATTAAACCACTATCTACTAGGAAGGCAAAATAAGGAGAGTTTTGTACATGTAAGGACCGAGGCATCTTACCACCAACATACTTTTCTTGGCAGAATTATTTATATATAGAATCTAAAAAAATTAATATGAATTCAAGAAAAAGAATTATAAATATTGTGAGAAACAATGCAATTTACGATTGTCTAAATATTTTATAAAGTTTAATTTCTTAAAAATCAGAAATTAAAATACTGGATATATTAATATGGATGGAAGAGAAACTCAGGGAGGAGAGAAATGCAAGCATGGTAAGCTTATTATATTGTAAATGGGGAAGATACAGACAATCACTAACTTTTGAGGTCATACAGTCAATCATTAACTTTTGAGGTCAGCAAAAATCTTAACTCATTTAAGTAACAACAAAATGATATGATATTTTGATGACTTCTCATCAGAAACAATGGAAGACAGAATAACAGTTGAGTTGCTCAAAAAAACAAACAAAAAAAACTAACCTGTTAAGCAGAAGTTCTCCATCCAGCAGAAGTATGCCTTAACATATTTTTCAAGCAGAACTGCCTTACAAAAAATTCCAAAGAAAGTCCTCCAGATTGAAAAGAGAGGACACCAGAAAGTAACTCAAATCTATAGGAAGAAATGAGTAGCAGATATGGTAAATACAACACTGTATTTTAGAGTGCATAACGTTAAGAAAATAAAATTTTAAAAACTTACAAATAAATGAGAATTGTTTTCTAAAAAAATTGTTGGACACAAAAGAAAGCAGTAAAGAAAGAACAGATGGCAGAAAATGATATGAGACATAGAAAACAAATATCAAAATAGAAGTATCATAGCAACAATTACATTAAATGTCAATGACTAAACATTAATTAAAAAGCAGAGACTATCAAGCTGGATAAAAGAACAACATCTAACTGTATGCTATTTACAGGAAACACACTTTAAAAATACAAATAGGTTAAAAGGATGGGAAAAGATTTACCAATGAAACAATAAATATAGGATATCTGGAATAGCTATCTCAGACAAAATTGACTTTAACTGGAAATATTACTAAAGACAAAAAAATCTCATAATGATAAAGAAAAATGCAATAGAAAACCAACAATTACAAATATGCATACATCTAAGAACAGAGAATCCCCAAAATGAAGTAAATCTTGAACAGAATGAAGAGACTAGACAATTTAAACAGTTATAATTGAAATGTTAATACTCCTCGCTCAGTAGTTGATAGAAGAATAGACAGAAAGTCACTAAGAATACAGAAGGCTTGAACAGCACTATTAACCAACTGGACCTAATAACATATTAAGAAACTTTACCAAACCACAGGATAATACACTTTCTTTTCAAGTAACAATCTCCAGGATAGACCACATGCCAGCCATAAAAACATGTTTCAACAAGTCTACATTTGAATGTAGACAGACTAAAATCATACAAAATATGTTCCCTGACCACAACCAGACTGGATTAGAATTCAACAACTGAAAGAAATTTGGGGAAACCCCACATATATATAGAAATTAAACATTACACTTCTAAAAAACAACTTGTGAATAAAAAAAGAAGCCATAAATGAAAACAACAACAAATCAGAGTTTATGGGATGCCACTAACACAATGTTTAGAAAGTATCTTATAGCTTTAAATGCTTACACTAGAAGGATGAAAGATCTAAAATCAATAACCTAAGGTTACATATCAAGGAAGTAGAGAAAGAAGAACAAATCAAACCCAAAGTAATTAGAAAGAAAGAAAAATCAAAGAAGAAAAACAAACAAACAAACAAACAATGAAACCTAAAGTAGATTTTAGAGAAAAACCAATAACATTAAAAACTGGATCCTTGCAAAGATCAAGAAATTTGATAAGCAGTAGTTTATAATAACTAATAAGCTAAAAAAGTGAGATGATACAAATTATCAAAATCAGGAATGAAAGAGCAGGCGTACTGCAGATCCTATGAGAATTAAAAGGATTAAAGGGAATTTTATTAATAAACTTACACCAAAAATAGATGACTTAGATGAACAGATATATTTCTTGAAAGACACAAATTACCAAAATTTACTCAAGCAAATTATAAATTCAGAAAAGACCTATAAAAGAAAAGGAAATTGGTAATTAAAAATATTTCCAGAAAGAAAACAAAAAGCTCAGACAACCCAATTCACCAGGTTGCACTGGTGACTTGTATAAGAAATTTTAGAAAGAAATAATACCAATATTATATGTACTACTTCAGGAAAGAGAAGGGAACATTTCTCAGCTCTATCAGTGAGGCCACTATTACACTGACACCAAAGCCATACAGAGACATTACACAAAAGAAAAGCCACAGACCAATATTCTTCATAAATATAAACACCAAAATCCTTAATATTAGCAAATTGGGGGCACCTGGGTGGCTCAGTGGGTTAAAGTCTCTGCCTTCGACTCAGGTCATGATCTCAGGGTCCTGGGATCAAGCCCCACATTGGGCTCTCTGCTCGGCGGGGAGCCTGCTTCCCCCTCTCTCTGTCTGCCTTTCTGCCTACTTGTGACTCCTCTCTCTGTCGAATAAATAAATAAAATCTTTAAAAAAAAATTAGCAAATTGAATTCAGCAACATATAAAACTCAATATTAGAAAATCAATTAATGTAAAATAATAGAATAAATGAGAAGAAGCACACGATCACCTCAATAGTTGTAGAGAAAGCATCAGATAAAATTAATGCCTCCTCATGATTAAGAACTCTTAACAAAGTCATCATTGAAGTTATGTCCCTTAACATGATAATAGGTAATTATGAAAATTCTAATATGAACATCATACTCCAAAAGACTGAGAAAGAGGCAAGATGTCAGCTCTCTGGACGTTTGTTCAACAATGTCCTGGAGCTTCTAACCAGTGCATTATGGAGGGGAAAAAAAAAAGAAGTTAAAGATGTAGAGTTGGGAAAGAAAGAAGCAAACTGTCCTTATAGCGAAAGACACAATCTTATTAGTTTATAAGAAATCCAGGAAAAAAACTTTTAAAGTTAATGAGCAAAATTAACAAGGTTGTAGAACACACAAGAAATATAAAAATTCAATTTTTATTTTTATACCTTAACAACAGATAGTCAGAAAGTGAAATTAAGAAAATAATCCTGTTCAAAATATCTTAAAACTAATAAAATTCTTAGGAATACATTTAACAACAACAACAAAGTGTATGATCTGTCCATGGAAAATTGTAAAACGCTGCTTAGAAATCAAGAAGTATCTATATGATGGAGAAAATGCCACATTTCTGGATTAGGAGACTTGATATTGTTAAGATGGCACATCTGCCAAATTGATCTATAGACTAAATGCCAATTCATCAAATCCCAGCAAGCTTTTCCATGGAAATTGACAAACTGATTCTAAAATTTATAGTGCAAAGAACTTAGAAGAGCCAAACCAATTTGGAAAAAGGAGAACAAGTTTGGAGGATTTACACTTACTGTTTTCAAAATTTGCCGTCAAGTACAAAATCAAGAATGTGGTATTGACTTACTTAGGCACAGACTTATCAATCAATGGAATAGAGTATGAAGTCTAGGAACAAACCTATATATTTATGGTCATTTGATTTTTGACTATGGTCCCAAGGCAATTCTATGAAGAAAGCACAGCTCTACTTAACAAATGGTAACAACTGAATATCCATATGCAATAAAAATGAACTTATACCTCTACCTCATACCCTATACAAAAATTAACTCAAAATGAATGTAAAAGAATAATAAGTCTTTTTAATGTGAACATAAGCAAAAATTGCTATACACGACACTCAAAGCACAATCCATAAAAACTAATAAATTAGATATTTTTCAAAATTAAAATTTTACCTTTCAAAGGACACCATTAAGGGGCATAAGGGTGGCTCAGTCGTTAAGCATCTGCCTTGGGCTCGGGTCATGATCCCAGGGTCCTAGGATCGAGCCCCACATGGGGTTTCTTGCTCAGCAGGAAGCCTGTTTCTCCCTCTTCCACTCCTCCTGCTTGTGTTCTCTCTGTCAAATGAATAAATAAAATCTTAAAAAAAAAAAAAAAACGACAAAAGACACCATTAAGAAAATAAAAAGAGATGCCAGACTCTGCAAAAATATTTGTGAAACATTTATCTGATACAAGACTTGTATCCAGAATAAAGAACTCCTACAACCTAATATTAAGAAGACAACTCAACTTAAAAAAAGCAAAATAATTTAATAAGCATTTTGTTAAGACGTATGAATGACTAAGAAATGAAAAACGTGGACAATATCATTAGCCATTAGGGAAATGCCAATTAAAACCATAATGAGATACCACTATATACACAACAGAATGATTATAATCAAAACGATTGCTGACACCAAGTTTTGTGAGGATACGGAGAAACTGGAAGCCTCATACAGTGCTGGTGCGCATATAAAATGACCCAGAAACTTTGGAAAATGGTTCAGCAGTTTCAGCAAAGCCATGCACATACTTATCATATAACCAGACAGTTCACTGCTAGGTATGTAACCAAGAGAAATGAAAACAGGTGTCCATGGAAAGACTTGTATGAAAAATTTCATAGCAGCATTACTTTTAATAAACTAAAATTAGAAATAATCCAAATGCCCATCAACTGGTAAACAGGGATAACTTTAATATTATCCTTCTAGGGAATTCTAAGGAATTCCATTTCATGGGTAGAACAGATGACAACCTGCAAAATCTATTGATAGCTTTAGGGGGAGGGGAGCTTCCATAGTCCCCAAATACCATCATGCCACATTACCTGCCCTTACGTTCAGCCCAGCGTAGCCCCTAGGACAAGAAGCCCGCAAACCTCTATTTATATAGCACAGGATCTACGACAGGTCCTGGAGCCATGAGGGTCTTGTGACACATACTGGAGATTGCCATGTGATTAGGACAACCCAGGGCCTTGAAGGAGCGCACAGATTGTCCAAACAAGAAGCTAATAAAGTTTTGGCTTGTGCAAAGTATAGTCACTTTTTGAAAGAAGTTTTTTCCTTTCTAATCTTGTAGCCTAAACATAACTGCTACAGTTTCAAAGGCTCCACTGCATGAAAAGAGAGAAGCAGTCTGGTCAACGGAGAGGAAAACACCTTCTGCTCCACAATTTACACACATGCTGTCGATGAATAGATGCAAGGCAGGCCCGTGAAGATAAGCCTTTCACAAACAAAGTTGAGGGTAAACAAGCCGACAGCAGTCAATGTGATTTACCTTTACCCTAACAGTCATTTTTTTAAGCCATTCTGAAACCCCAGATCTTGAGATTAGTATTGCCATCCACAGGAAATGGGACCTGAGTTTCAAAGGGACCTGATCTAGTTACTCAAATCGGTGCTAGGGTTTAATCTCTCTCCCTATTCTTCTGGAAAGAGAAGTGTTCATAAAAATCTTATTTCCGACTCAAAGAGTCTAAAACGAAATGGGCACCCAAACTCAGAAGCGTTGGGGGAGGCGGGGGAGGGAATCCTAAAAGAGAAAAATCTTCCCAACGGACTCGGTTATCCTCTCATTCTCCACCACCATCCTCCGCCATCCTCCACCCCCACCCCCGCGCCCCGGTCCAGGGTGTGGGCGGTTCTTACTGTTTTTGTTATAAAAGATTTCAGGTTCCTTGGATCCACCCAGACCTGACACCTTGACTCTAAGTGTGCGCAGCCGGGACAGGCAAGTCGCGCGTGCTCCGGGCGCGAAGCGGCGAGCGGAGGGACAGTCTCGGCGCGGCCACGAGGTCTGTGTCCCTGCCTCCTCCCCGTGCCCCTCTTGTTTCCTGCGCTGCAAGCAGCCCGGGACGCGGAAGCCCTTCCAGAAGTTCTCTCCGCCTGGGGGAGAGCGAGGCGCCGGCAGCTCTCTGCGCTCCCTCGCCGCCGGTGCCCGCGCACGTGGGGAGCAGCTGGCGCAGGTGGCGCCGGGGTGCGGTCGATGAGGCGCAGCCTGAGGAAGATGCTGAGCCCCGGGAAGCAGGAGGAGCCCCAGGGCGCTGTCTACCAGGGTGTGGAGAACGACATGGACGACTCCAAGGACTCGCTTAAGGTACCCCGGGCGATGGGCGGTAGGGACGGGTCCGGAGCCGGGCGGGCGCGGCAGTGCTTAACTCTGCGCTCCAGCGTTCGGGGTTTCCCAGCCGGCAACCCCGCGACGGGAGGACCCTGAGCACTGGGGACCTTCTCAGAATGGGGGCGAGGGGCGAGGGGCCTCGTTTGCGAGGCTCCCCAGGAGCGTCTGCTGTGTCCAGTTTGCCTGCCGCTTTGCTCAACTTGCCCTTACCTCGGCGCGGGTACCTGCAGTCTGGGGAGACTTACCCCAAAGTTCGGGGACTGGCGGGCTCCTCCGGGGAGTGGGGGCGTCAGGATGTGGAAGAAGAGGCCCCTTGACGTGGGATGGGTGGTCTTCTCGAGGCGCTCAGGACTAGGATGGGCTGTGTCGCTTGCACTGTTCCCGGGACACCCTGGCGTCCGTCCCGAGAGGCAGCACAAGCTGCAGACGGCCGGGTCGGGGGACCGAGGCTGTTGAAGGCTCAGCAAATCCGCCCCTGGCTTTCCTCACGTTGTCAGCAGGAGGAAGGGTCTTTTTTTTTTTTTAACATTAAAATTACCAGTCTTTCTGACCCCACCCCCTACGTCAAATCCATTTCCTGAATTGGAACTGTATTAACAGTGCCTCCAATATTTTCCAGAGCGTGGGGGAGGAGGAGTTTGGACAAATACACACACGTGACTTACGGAATTATATTCTAGAGTACTTTAAAATTCACCTGGAGATGTACCTCACTCTTTTTGGCAGTTTTATAGTATTCCCTTATGTGAATGTATCATGATTTACTTCACTAGCTCAGCATGAGTGGACTCTCAGGTTGTGTTTGTTTTTGTTGTGTTTTGCTATCACACATGTGCTTATGTAGTGAGTGTGGATACAGCTGATTCTGTTAGTGTATTAGTGAATATGCATGCATGTCAAAGTCTTAGCAGAACCAAGAGGTATGTGCAGCTTTAATTTTGATAGAAATCACCAGATTGACCTCTAAATAGGTTGCACAGATTGTTACTGAGTCAAGCGTGTGTAGTAAATCACATAAACTGACAAACCAGCCTTCCCCTATTTGCACATCCAGATTAAACACTGACTTTTTTTTTCCCTTCCTCCTCCTTAATATAAACATATTAACTAGGGTCTTTTGGCTTAATCCAAAGGATTGAGGTCATGAGTTCCAGCGCTAGGATAGTGTTTTTGGAATTAATATTACGGACTGGAAGAAAATTGTACATTTCATAAATCTCAGAAATACTTCACTTACCAACGTGGTTTTGTTTTCAAGAGATATTTGCCAAAGGATTTCTGAAGCACAGAGTCTTAAACTTCATATTTTTGTTTGTCTTCATGTAGTTTTATTGCCTAAGTCAAGTAGAGCCATTTATGTGATTTAAGGCTTTTAGAAGCTACAATAGAGCTTGTAGTTTGAAGGGTTTATGTATTTTATTACCTAAAGTAATTACAGATCATTCTGTAGGAATGTCAGCGGTGAGACTAATTACAAATCGGTACCTATAATACTGTAGAGAGTTCTGACTCTAAAGATTTTCTGATTAAAAAGATGTGGTGTGTAGTATTTTCTCCAGTGTCTCCACACCATCTCAGGAATACTAACAAAATCAAAGGATGGAAGAAACCTTACAAGATGAGAAATGTGGACAAAGGACCATCTTATTGAGGCCTTTTTCCATGACACTCTAAGCATTTGACCCTTCATTTGTCAAAATCTTTCACCTGCTTCCCTCTTTTTTACCCCATTACTGCTTGTATTTCATTAAAGCAACCTAAAACAAATGTATTTGATACCTCTGTTTTAAAGTGCTTAGAATTAGCTTCTTTAAAAGTGAATATGTTCTGTATCTAGTCTTGTAGTTTGGAATCCAAAAGAATTTGAAGTAACCCTGTGACAAAAAACAAAACAATAAAACTATATTGAGTGAATATAAAATAATTTTGTCTAAATGACATTCCTGGATTACTTTCAGAACTTTAAGAAGTCTCTTCAAAACCCGACTTAACATATGATGTACTAAATCCAGATTGTTTAGCACATCTGATGAGCTTGTATAAAGTACTTAGATGCTCTTTTGTCATTTTGAATTCAGCAGTACCTTATGAGCATCTGAGCCTAGTACTTGTCCTCAAGAGTATGATTAGACCTGTAGACTGTTCTCTCTGGCCCTGCAGGGTGGGCAGTGTAATCCCTTTATAATCACTGGGAGAACATCAAATTCAAGTACTAAAATACTTCTAAATGTAATTAGACACTTTCTTTGGTAGAGTGAGACATTGAGAAACAGCTTATTTCTGAAAGAACCTCATTTTTAATTTTATTACTGAATCTGTTTAAGTTTGGAAGTGGTTGCATGCTCATTGTTCTATCATTCGTTCACCAAAATTATGGGTTGTAACAGAGTTTTGTAATTGGAAAGTGATACATGTGTATTTAAAAGACTGTCATAGAAAAATGATTTCTTTGATACTATTCTGTGATAACGGAGCAAAAACCAAAGTTCAAACTTTTAAGGGATTTTGTATTATTTCCTTCAACCTGGCATTTGTTGAATGAATCCTTTTAGTTGTTGAGTAAATCCTAATATGCTCCACGTTTATTAACTATATTAAAATACATTAAGTAGTTTAACAATTTTATCTCAATGTGTGTCAAACGTGACCAGTCACAGCCAAAGGTAGAATTAAAGCAAGTATCTGGATTATTTGTTTGGAGGGTGTTGTTGCATTTTCAGGAAGTAGTTATTTTATGGTGGTTTCTATGAAAAGCTACTGTCTTGTAAAATGTTTCATTTTCATTTCATTTGATGAAATATTTGGTAAGAAATACCTTCGGAAAAAAGTCAGATTATTATTTGGTCACATATTTGCAAAGCTGGGAGGAACATTGAGAAATAATTTTAGCCTATATATTAGTATAGCATTGGAATGAGGTTCCATTGATTTTTAAAAAGGTAGTCTGGGGAAATTCTGGGGTGTATATGGGTCCATATGACCCCACCTGCTGCTCTGTAAGAGCTCTGGATCTGCCTTATTTTTCTCCTTCCTTCACTCTCTCTTTCTGGAAAACCTATTTACATATATAAACTATTGTGCAAAATAAGTATCCAAATGTGTAGTGCACATTTGGCCCAAACTCTGCAATTTGGCTTTGGTTTTGGCAATCAAATATCAAAATACCTAATTCAGTGCCATTTCTGGTATCTTCTGACTGGTGTGTTATCAGTGATACCATCATATCTAAACACTATAAAAATGTTAGCAATAGAATAAGGCATGTTGTTCATATTTGTTAATACCTAAACACTTTCAAATATAAGGAATTCTAGAAGCAACTTAGACTAACACTTGTCAGTCAGTTGAAGTGTAATTAGTAAACATGATTATATTTAATTATTTTGAAAATTCTTTTTTTTTTCTTTTTAAAGATTTTATTCATTTGAGAAGGTGAGAGAGAGCACAAGAGTTGGGTGAGCAGGGAGTACAATGTGGGACTCGATCCCTGGACCCTGGAATCATGACCTGAGCCAAAGGCAGATGCTTAATTGACTGAGCCACCCAGGTGCCCCAAATTTGAAAATTCTTAATTTTTTGTATAAAACTGATAGTAAGAATTTTCAAGTAGAGAACTAGAATATGGAACTAGACTGTCAGTTGATATAGATATTATAAAAGGATACATTACTTAATTTTTGAAAAAACAACATACTTTTGATCTAAAGTATTCATGAAAATTTAAATAATGCAGGGTAAGATAATAGAAGCAAGTTCATCACATTAAGGTTTTTATAAAATTTTGTTTGCTATAATAACATTAATAACATCAAATGAAATTATTTTTAAAGATTTACTTAATTTTTAGTAAGTTTATTCTGTTTAGGTCATGAGATTTTCTAGAAAAAGTTATGCTTGGGAATTTTTCATATCTTGTGAGAATGAATCAAAAGCGGAATATCAACATTGTCTCCACAAAATTTCACAAGGAAGAGTTACAGTGTCATTTATGATAAATTATCCTCAGTCCAGTCATAAATAAAGAATATAAAAAGCAAGAGGAAGAAAAAAGAGTATTAGAGAAAAATAAGGCATTCAAAAAAAGCTCTCACTTTTCCCCTGACATCAGTGGAAATGAGCATGTGTTTGGAGTTACACTTTCACAGGCCAGTGACAACAGCCAACTGTGCCAAAAACTTACTGAACTTGCTCTCCAAGATCTTTTCTTATGGTTCAAAATATTTCAGTCTACCACACACCTCATTCTTTTTTCTTTTTTTATAACTATTAGCCAAATCTCTTTTTTAAATTAACATATAATGTATTATTTGTTTCAGGGGTACAGGTCTGTGAAACATCAGTCTTACATAATTCACAGCGCTCACCATAGCACAGACCCTCCCCGATGTCCATAACCCAGCCACCCCATCCCTCCCATCCCCCTCCCCTCCAGCAACCCTCAGTTTGTTTCCTGAGATTAAGAATCTCTTATGGTTTGTTTCCCTCTCTGGTTTCATCTTTTTTCGTTTTTCCCTCCCTTCCCCTATGATCCTCTGTCTTGTTTCTCAAATTCCTCATATCAGTGAGATCATATGATAGTTGTCTTTCTCTGATTGACTTATTTCGCTTAGCTTAATAACCTCAAGTTCCATCCACATGGCAAATGGCAAGATTTTGAGGTTTTTTTGGATGGAGATCTCTATCTATATCTATATATATATCTATATCTCACATCTTCTTTATCCATTCATCTGTTGATGGACATCTAGGTTCTTTCCATAGTTTGGCTATTGTGGACATTGCTTCTAAACATTGGCATGCACGTGTCCCTTTGGATCACTACATTTGTATCTTTAGGGTAAATACCCAGAAGTGCGATTGCTGGGTCATAGGGTAGCTCTATTTTCAACTTTTTGAGGAACCTCCATACTGTTTTCCAGAGAGGCTGTGCCAGCTTGCATTCCCACCAACAGTGTAGGAGGGTTCCCCTTTCTCTGCATCCTCGCCAGCATGTGTCATTTCCTGACTTGTTAACTTTAGCCATTCTGACCGGCGTGAGGTGGTATCTCACTGTGGTTTTGATTTGTATTTCCCTGATGCCGAGTGGTGTTGAGCACTTTTTCATGTGTCTTTTGGCTGTTTGGATGTCTTCTTTGCAGAAATGTCTGTTCATGTCTTCTGCCCATTTCTTGACTGGATTATTTGTTCTTTGGGTGTTGGGTTTGATAAGTTCTTTATAGATTTTGGATACTAGCCCTTTGCCTGATATGTCGTTTGCAAATATCTTCTCCCATTCTGTCAGTTGTCTTTTGGTTTTGTTGACTGTTTCCTTTGCTGTGCAAAAGCTTTTGATCTTGATGAAGTCCCAATAGTTCATTTTTGCCCTTGCTTCCCTTACCTTTGGCGATGTTCCTAGGAAGAAGTTGCTGTGGCTGTCGAAGAGGTTGCTGCCTGTGTTCTCCTCAAGGATTTTGATGGATTCCTTCTCACATTGAGGTCTTTCATCCATTTTGAGTCTATTTTCATGTGTGGTGTAAGGAAATGGTCTAGTTTCATTCTTCTGCATGTGGCTGTCCAATTTTCCCAACACCATTTGTTGAAGAGACTGTCTTTTTTCCATTGGACATTCTTTTCTGCTTTGTCAAAGATTAGTTGACCATAGAATTGAGACTCTATTTCTGGGCTTCCTATACTGTTCCATTGATCTGTGTGTCTGTTTTTGTGCCAGTACCATACTGCTTGATGATGACAGCTTTGTAATAGAGCTTGAAGTCTGGAATTGTGATGCCGCCAACTTTGGTTTTCTTTTTTATCATTCCTCTGGCTATTCGGGGTCTTTTCTGGTTCCGTATAAATTTTAGGACTATTTGTTCCATTTCTTTGAAAAAAAAAATGGATGGGATTTTGATAGGGATTGCATTAAATGTGTAGATTGTTCTAGGTAGCATAGACATTTTCACAGTATTTGCACTTCCAATCCAGGAGCATATAACATTTTTCCATTTCTTTGTGTCTTCCTCAGTTTCTTTCATGAGTACTTTATAGTTTTCTGAGTACAGATTCTTTGCATCTTTGGTTAGGTTTATTCCTAGGTATCTTATGGTTTTGGGTGCAATTGTAAATGGGATCGACTCCTTAATTTCTCTTTATTCTGTCTTGTTATTGGTGTATAGAAATGCAACTGATTTCTGAGCATTGATTTTATATCCTGACACTTTACTGAATTCCTGTATGAGTTCTAGCAAATTTGGAGTGGAGTCTTTTGGGTTTTCCACATAAGGTAACATATCATCTGCAAAGAGTGAGAGTTTGACTTCTTCTTTGCCAATTTGGATGTCTTTTATTTCTTTTTGTTGTCTGATTCCTGAGGCTAGGACTTCTAGTACTATGTTGAATAACAGTGGTGATAGTGGGCATCCCTGCCGTGTTCCTGATCTTAATGGAAAAGCTTTCAGTTTTTCCCCATTGAGAATGATATTGGCTGTCACACAGCTCATTCTATAATGATGGTTTTTACCTCAGTTTCAGTTTCTTTTGTATGTTGGTTTTTCCATCATTCACCAATCAGCCAAAATACATATTCCATGCATCTCCTGTTCAAGTTCTGACTTTGCCATTTACTGAGTCCCTTTGGGCAAATTGTGTAACCTCTCCGTGTCCTTGTGTGTAGCCCTCAGTAAGTCCACAATATAGCTAGAATTTCCAATGTGCAGAGAACAATGAGGTTGAGCTGACTTGGCTTGGTGCAGGATCCCACTGGTCAAAAGAGGAGGAATAATGTAATCCTAGGGCGTGAGTTGATAGCTATCTAGACTACTAACCGAGTTAAGTTACATAACACTGTTTTGGTATAATTCTAGCTCTGCTATGTAAGGAAACGTTGGATGGGAACTGTCAGCAGGAAGGTAAAAGATGGGACAATAATTTAGATTCCTGGACTTAATCCTTGTATCATGAAAATCTTTTTATTTAACCAAAATCCCACATGCTGTGATATAAGTGCATTTTCATCTGAAAAAATTTCTCTATGTTTTTGGGCACCTGGGTGGCTCAGTTGGCTAAACTCCTGCCTTTGGGTCAGGTCATGATCTCAGGGTCCTGGGATCAAGTGCCACATAGGCTCCCTGCTCAGTGGGGGGTTTGTTTCTCTCTCTCCCTCTGCCCCTCACCCCCTGCTCATTCTCTCTTTCTCAAAGAAATTCTTAAAAATTTTTCTCTATATTTTCACTATACTTGCTATTTTTTAGATCACATCCCTTATAATTACTTCAATAGAAGTTTTCTCAAGGCCTTTATTTCTACAGCATATACAAGTTTATGATCAGAAAAGCAGATCATTTATTTAATGCACTTATTAATGTTCAAGCATTTACTTGTAGCTTCTATATGTCTGTATTCATTTTGTGTTCTTCAGAAAATATTTACTTTATCATAAGCATGATGAGTAGTTTTGGGTGATAGTAACCTTTTAACAAACAGCTTGTAGTGAGGTGCCTGGGCAGCTCAGTTGTTTAAGCATCTGACTCTTGATTTTGGCTCAGGTCCTGATCTCAGGATTGCGAGACTGAGCCCTGCATGGGCTCCACCTTCAGCAGATTCTCTCCCTCCTTCTCCCCCTGTCCCTCCCCCCTCAAGAAATTAACTTGTATTAATAAGTTTTATGTATTCTTGTTGGCGGTAACAATTTTTTATATACTTCCAGGTGGTTTTTGAAGGAAGTACATGTAGACTTAAAAACCTTATGAAGAAACGAAAGAAATTAAGCAAATATGATGATATGAACGCATCCCCTTTGCACCATGCTGCAGCAGAAGGTCAAGTGGAGCTGATGGAGATGATCATCAATGACTCCTCTTTTGAAGGTCACAGGATGTTACAATGAATGCTGTATAAGTCCATCATCCCATTAGATTCATTGGGAAGAGTTGTGTGAAGTAATTCTGAAGGGCAGATGAGTTCCAGATTATAAAGGGCCTGAATATCTCACTCAGGAATGTGGTTTTTCCCTTCGAGCTAGTTTCCATTGAAATACTGCAAAGGGTGGTGCAGGGATCTGGGACATTGCACAACATGCAGAGATTTTCTTTATACACATTTGATGTTCTTTACTATTTTCATTGAGGTCATTCTGCACTTTAATCACATGTCCTTGAATAAAATCAAGGTTCTAAGAAGATGGAACATCCTCTCCTATCCAGCCTCCTGCACACACAGCCTTATTTGATAAACTCAACTGTAGTCACATAAGGAAGGGGGATGCCACAGATTTAAGCCATGAGATACTGTGGTAAGACCTTTATTATTTAAGATGATTCCATCAGTATTGTGGAAGATGGATTGGAGGAGGAAGCCCAAATGAAAAGCTATTTTAGTAGCAAAGAGAAGATGAGAGTCCATGAGGGTTTTGAGATTGCAATAGGGAGAAAGGGAGAGAATCAAGAGCTATTTTGCATGTAGAATGGACAAGGCTTGATAAAAGATTGAGTGTGAGGAGTAAGTGGCAAGCAGTTGAACCAACTTTGAGTTTCCTAATTTAGGAGATTAGGCTAATAGTAAAGCTATCCAGAAAAGAAGGCATATAAAAGGAACAGAAGAAAAGTGAGAGTGAGGTGTGAAGAGTAATGAATTTGGTTTGGTCATATTAACTCTGAAAGGTCCAGAGGACATCTACTTGGAAATATCCAGTAGACTAGAACTCTAGAAGGAAGGGAGCTGCCCCCACAGGGCCATTGTTCATAGAAAGTATCAGAGGCTATGGAAGTGCATGGAAATCCTTTAGGAGATTGTGAAATTGACAGCAAAGGTAGCTTAAGGGTAGAGCACCGACATTAAGGACCCGATGGCAGAGGAAAAATCAGCAAGAGGATCGTGAAAAGGGTGGTAGATAAGAGATGGATGGTACAGAAGCCCAGGGAAGAGTTCTCAGACAGATGTGTAATAAGAGTAACTGCACCCAAGAACTCAAGTAGGAAGAAGATCACAATAACCCTTGTGTAAAAGGGTCTCAATGAGCTTTATAAAAATGGTTTCTGAAAACTGATAGAGATAAAACTCAAATTCGTTCGTTAGTTAGTGAATGGGAATTTCTCATTGTAGGTCCCTGTTTAAGTTTGGTGCTGAATGAAAATCTTGAAAGGAGTGATTTGATCAGACAGATTGGTCCAAAGATGTGTATGAGTATGAGAGAGTGGAAGTATGTGTGTGTGTGTGGGTGTGTTGCTGAGATGGATGGTATTGGATGAATGAGAGGAGAGAGGAAAGATAAATTTTTAAAAGGAGAAACATGGGCATTGTGGCTGCAGCGTGGTTGCACATGGTCCCAAATCATTTTCATGATTGAATACTTTCCCACCTCCTCAGACATAATAATATCCTGCCACTAATTAAAAAGGCTGATAAAGCAGACAGACATGTCTATTTTAGAATAGATATAAGATACTGGTGTATAAAAGGTCATACTCTTATGCTGAGCTCACAGGGTAAGTAGTACAATATGTTGCATTGTAGAAATAAGCGGAAACCACATGTGGCGTTAGGGGCACAAGCTCTAGTTCTAGCTTTATGGTTTATTAGTGGTGTGTCTTTTTTCTCATTAACATTTTTTTGAACCATTGCTATGGGCCATTCTACTAAGATTTTTGAAGACATGATTTAATATTATTCCCCCTGAAACGTGAAGTATATATATATTTTAAACTTTGTCTTTCCTCCTTCTCCCCCACCCCTTCCTACCAAATTTGACTATAATAACACTGAGGTTCAAAGAGTAAGGCAGTTTACAGAACTCCATACTGGTTGTGTAACATTGGCAAGATTTTGAACCTCTGGCCTCATCTTTCTTTATCTTTCTGAAAAAAAATGGCCATGGTTCCTTGTGGGGTGTTAGAGGGTTGAATGCAGTAATGGTTGTATGGAACTTTGTTGTATGGAACTTTGTTTCTGACATATAATTACTACTTTTATATAAACTCAATATTTTATAACTATCCTCAAATTCATACTTAAGATAAAAACATATAGCAACAGGAGAATCTGTTTCTTGAGGATGCTATAGATGGACATCTAACTCATTTGACAATGCTGGTGCTGTACTTCAGCATATCCCTGCTAGGTGTCCATCAGATGTTTCCTGAGAACTGAAGCTATATTGTATTGTTTTTATAAAGAAGGTAAAGCCTGTGTCAGCAGCACTTGGCTTTGAAGTCAATATGCACGCAATAGGTGTTGAATATAGTCCAAGCAAAATCTAACTGTTATTTCGGTGTATTTTTCTAGTGCTGAACGTCGTGGATGATTATGGAAATACCCCTCTGCACTGGGCTGCAGAAAAAAACCAGGTTGAAAGTGTGAAGTTTCTTCTTAGCAAAGGAGCTAACCCAAACCTCCGGAACAGTAGCATGATGGCTCCCCTTCACATAGCTGTGCAGAGCTTGCACAACGAGGTGATGAAGGTAAGGCTGCTGCCCACACCCCATCATAGCATGAGCCAGGACCCCAGTCTGGCAGTCTCTGCCTGAGCCAGAGTGATCAACATAGCCAACCAGGATGAAGGAAATATGGTGATTATAACATTGGTTTTGCTTTTGACCAATTGATGATGATCTTGTCTTTATCGAAGGGTCCTTATGTATCAGCATTTAAAAAAAAAGTTTTATATGTTTCAACTTTTTAATCCTCATTCAAAGAAACAGAACTGTGTACCAAGACTATTATCATCCCTATATCAGAGCTGAGGGAACTGAGGCACAGAGAGAATGATATAATTTGCCTAATGTCATATAACAGGTTGAAAGCAAAAATTAGGAATTTGTTCTCATCTTTGTGAGTTAATGCTTTGCTATTTTTTACCTGACTGATTAAATGATAAAAAGGAAGACAGTGATGAATGCCTCAGGAAGACAGAAAACATAATTGCGACTTTTTGTTACAGCAGACAACATGCCTTAGTGGATGGCATGACTTGGCAGAAGACATAATGACACTTTTGGGGGGGATTTCTTACTTTTTCCAAGACCTCAGAGTGAGTGAGTTTTGTCAAATAAAGGAAATGCTGGGAAATGCCAAAAGGGTAAGGTTTAGTCCAAGGCTTTTAAACTGCATTGCAGAGTCTCACAGGCACACTAGAAGATACCCATGGTTACTGACTTAAAGAGCAATGAAATTTACAAAGAGATCATGTTTTGCATATTCATTTCTCAGAGAGGCAATTTGGAACTTATAATAAGTTTTTCTGAGGTAATTATATTGCAAATAATGACTTGGATATTAGGCTAAGCCACATATCTTAATTGGTTCTAGTTGCTGTAACAAAATACCATGGACTGTGGGCCTAAGCAGAAACATTTCTTTTTCACAGTTCTGGAGCCTGGGAATTCCAAGATCAAGGCACTAGCCAGTTTGTTGTCTGGTGGGGGCCTGCTTAAGGCTTGTCTTTCACAGATGGCTGTCCTCTCACTGTGTCCTTATAAAGCAGAAGGGGTGAGAGAGCTTACGGGGTTTCTTTTATAAGGGCCCAACTGTCATTCTTAATCACCTTTTGAAGGCCCCACCTCCCAATACTATCACATTGGGGATTAAGTTTCTACATAAATATCAGGTCCATCCCACCATCCCAAAACCTACTTTGTGTATAAATCACCCCCCAAATCCCAGGGGTGTTCTTAAGCTCCATGCTCCCTGTAGCCCAGACACCTTCCTCTCGGCCCACTGGGTCCTTGGTTCCTTGAAGCTGGGCATAGAGGGTGTGAGAGGAGCCTGCTCTCTGCTTTCCCACTGTAATGTGTGTATAGCTCTATCACAATACTTAGCACGTGGTATTGTAATCAAAGTTCATGTGCTCCAGGAAACAATTTGAGGGTTTTAGAAGGGAGGGGGTGGGATGGGGTAGCCAGCTGATGGGTATTAAGGAGGGCATGTGTTGGGGTGAGCACTGGGTGTTATCTGCAACTAATGAATCATTGAACACTACATCAAAAACTGATGTACTATATGCTGGATAACTGAACATAATAAAAAAATGAAAAATATTAAAATCAAAAGACTTATTTAAAAAGAAAAGTTCATGTGGTTTCTCTGGCTCTGGCTGGTTAACCTTGAAGAAGGGACTGTGTGAGGCTAATCTAAATATCTCCAGTCCTCATCAGGATGGCTCTTGAATAAATAAATGAATGAATGAGTAAATGGGCATTTTTGCCTGAAGGAGAAGGGATGAGTTTAAGTTTCAGCCCCTAGGAAGATGGTTCAGGACAGCCCTTTGATGAGGTTACTGAAAAGACCTTTGGCAGGGGACTATTTGTTTTTAAATGTCTGCATTGTTTGTGAGCCAAATGCTTTTTCTATGCCTTCTGCGTTGGACCTCCTAGTAACTGTGGGGCCCTCTCTCCACCTAAGGAGGCCACATATTTCCTCAAGGAACTCTTGTGTTTCCTCTGAAGACTCTTTTCAGAAACAAACGCCCATTGACTTAATTAACCTTGACTGTGAAAGTGTGATTTGGGAATTCAAAGTCAGGTAACAGTGGAAGGGCTATCTTTAATTAGGAATCAGAAACCTTAAGACTGGCAAATACAGAAAGATACCACATAGAAATAGAAAACAAAGTTTAGAAATAAGCCCTTAGCTGATTTATAAACTAGATGGGGGGGGGTGGGTATAACAAAGAATTTCCTGGTGACACAAGAACAAGAAAAAAAAAAAAAAGAAAAAAGCAGAACTGAAATTAATTGTCTCTCCTTTGCTTGATCTTACCAGCCATAACTTCATCTAAAAATATTTCCAAACCCCTCTACTTCACCGGAGATGATGTAAGTGGAAGGAGGAGGAATTTGGGGGTATTTCTCTGTGTGTTTGCAAGCTCCTTTAGGGCTGCCTCTCCCAGTTACACCCATGGGTCCAGCCTGTACCCCACCGGCCTTTGCTGAATGTGGAATTCTTCTCCATTGTCTGTTTGGCCAGCCTCCCCCAAACCTTCTACCCCTGCCTATATGCTTGTAAAGTGAAAAACTTCTATGTCCCCTCAAGTTCTTGTGCAGCTATCAGCTGTGTTTCCTGGGACACCGTGGCCTAGAGGTTAGTGGGTGGCCTTGTTTCTCAATGGCCTCTCAGCTTTAGTACTTAGGGCTCACCCCTTCCGCAGCCAGTGGTTTGACGCTCCCGTGAAGCTTCCTGGATTTCTACCAAAGGGACCTCTGGAGGCCACACTCACAAACTTCCAGACTTGCCTGCTTATGTGTGAATCTGAAGTGGGCACCGTTCAGTTGCTCTCTCTGGGATCTCTACCACATACAATTTTACACAGCTTTATGACAAATTGTGCTTATAGTAGTAAGCAGTAACACTCTCATAAGTGCTGTAAATCTGTGATCTCTGATTCTAAGAGAGCAAAGAAAAAAATCTCTTACAGACTCAGTCGGAATCCAGAGTTTGCTGAGAACAGAATGTGAAAGTGCCTGACGTTCAGAATGAACTTGTGCTCTCACTTTCTTTCATCCATCAATAATCTCCTATGTGTTCTTACATACTAAAATTTCCATTTAATTTTGTTTTATGACCAGAGCTAATTAGTAAGCCTAATTCATTTGCTGACCTATCTGGGCATTTTTTTTTCTTTCATTTCATTTTGTTTCTTTTCAGCGTTCCAGCATTCTTGTTTATGCACCACACCCAGTGTTCCATGCAATATGTTTCCTCCATAATACCCACCACCAGGCTCACCCAACCCCCCCACCCCCCTCCCCTCCAAAACCCTCAGTTTGTTTCTCAAGAGTCCACAGTCTCTCATGGTTTGTCTCCCCTATCAGGGCATATTCTATTAACAAGGGGCTCTGTGTAGTTTTTTTTTAAGTCAAAGTTTTCAGGAAACAGCTTTTTAAATAAATTCTTAAGGAATTTAATTGTAAGTACATATTATAGTTTTATCATAGTTTTGCTCTAAGAGAAAAGGCCTCTAGTAAGCCAATTCAAAGATTCTTTCTTGGGGGACACATTTATAGGAGCTAATTATTAGATTTGATATAAAATAAAGACTGGTTAGATTCTTTTTTTTAATGTAAAGATTTTATTTATTTATTTGACAGAGAGAGAGAGAGACAGCGAGAGAGGGAACACAAGCAGAGGGTGAGTGGGAGAGGGAGAAGCAGGCTTCCCGCTGAACAGGGAGCCTGATATGGGGCTTGATCCCAGGACTCTGGGACCATGACCTGAGCTAAAGGCAGACACTTAATGACTGAGCCACTCAGGTGCCCCAGATCTATAGATTCTTGGCCCATAATCAGCTGGAAGCCACCAGCTGAGAGGATGTCATGGGCATGCTATGAAGGCACATACAGGAGTTGTTTCTTTTCACAATGTCAGCTTTATTCAGTCATAAAGCCAAGTTAATCACAATTATAAAGCAGGTTCAGGATCCCAAACTCCATGACAGTTCGCCATGTGATTAAACTTGGTTTCGTACACGGCACACAGAGCAGGACAGAAGACAAGCCACACAACAAACAAGATAACAGAGGGCGCAGGACATGAAGGAACCAAACTCGAAGTCAGTCTGTGGGTGCCCAGCTGAGATAGGTCTGGTCAGGGTCCGCTCTCGGCCCTCACTACTTCAGATCAATCAGACAGAGCCTTCGGAGGAGGCAGCTGCTTGTTTTAATCGGTCAGACACAGAGGGGTCACATCTGAAGAGTCTGACAGTTTGCTGCCCAAATCTTCTCCTTTCTAAAAGGATTGAATCGGTCCTGGGTCCCTGCAGACCTCCGCTGGTTGCTTGTTATCAGTTTTGGGGTGTCAGCTAGCTGATGTTGGTCCTGGCGAGATCTCCTAACTGCAGTACCTTAACTGCTTGCGTCACTGCTTGACAGGAGAGACTGCATTGTGTTCTCTACAAGGGAACAGTTCTTCAGTTAAATTCCATCAGAAAAACTGCTTAACCATTTTATCAGGAACGGTAAGTTATTACATCCCAGAAAAAGTTTCTATTCCAGACTAAGTCTGAATTAATTGAGTTAAGCCAGACCAGGCTTACATGAACTCTCTTTTCCCTGCTGAAGAGAATGGAGTGTTTTTTTGTTTTGTTTTGTTTTGTTTTTTTAAAGATTGTATTTGTTTATTTGACAGAGAGACAGATCACAAGTAGGCAGAGAGGCAGGCAGAGAGAGAGGAGGAAGCAGGCTCCCCGCGGAGCAGAGAGACCGATGTGGGGCTCGATCCCAGGACCCTGAGATCATGACCTGAGCCAAAGGCAGAGGCTTTGACGCACTGAGCCACCCAGGCGCCCCGAGAATGGAGTTTTTAACTGATGTTTCCTAGCATACTTAGAATAGAGGTACAAGAAAAATGACTGGAGGGTAGAAAGCAGCCCTTCCCCATCCACCCCTTCTCCCTCTCTCCTTTCCCACCTTCCTTCTTTGTCTCTCCCTTCTTCCCCTCCCTTCTTCCTCCACACTCACGCATTCTGCATGGCTCCACAAATTTATTTTCTTGAAGCTGTTAATTTGTGAATTAACATAGTTCATTTAATACAAGTGAGAAGTATTAAGTGAGCTGTTGATTAGTATCTGTATTTCTTAATTCTTGTTTCATAACTCCATATTGCCTTAATTGATGTGATATAGAAACCTCCCCCTCTCCCTTCCCTTATTCCTTGAGAGAGAACATGCATGGGCACATGAAGGGTGGGGAAGGGCAGAGGGAGAGAGAGAATTTTTTTTTTTTTTTAAGATTTCACTTATTTATTTGACAGACAGAGAACACAAGTAGGCAGAGAGGCAGGCAGAGAGAGAGGAGGAAGCAGACTCCCTGCTGAGCAGAGAGCCCGATGTGGGGCTTGATCCCAGGACCCTGGGATCTTGACCTGAGCTGAAGGCAGAGGCTTTAACCCACTGAGCCACCCAGGCGCCCTGGAAGAGAGAGAATCTTAAGTAGGCTCCATGCCCACTGTGAAGCCTGACACAGTGCTTGATCTCATGACCCTGAGATCATGACCTGAACCAAAATCAAGAGTTGATCGCTTAACCAACTGAGCCACCCAGGTGCCCCCAAATCACCATTATTTAATCTTTTTGAGAAATGTATATAGTACATACTAAGTAGATGTTTATGCCTGATTCCATGGGAGAGGGATGAAAAAAGATGAGTAAAGACATGGTCCGTAACATCCAGGAGCTTATAATCTAATGGAAGTCAAATATTCTCTTTGGCAACTTGAAAGCTGACTGTTTGACCATTATCCCTCTCTTGTGTAGGTCTTGACTGAGCACAGCAGTACAGATATTAATTTGGAAGGAGAAAATGGAAACACAGCTGTGATAATTGCATGTTCCAAAGACAACAGTGAAGCACTGCAAATCTTGGTTTGTGTTTTAACCATTTTCCCCCATTTTCTTTCCTTTCTTTAGGGTAACATGAATTGTTGTTATTTATAGCAGATTCGTTGTTATTTATAGAAGATCTTCTCAGCAAAATATAAAATGTGGAAAATGTCAGGAAAAATAGTTCTGTGTGTTTCTGTATTTGTGCACACTCCTTAAATCAATCTGAGATTGTTTACAGAAGACTAACAAGAAAACATTGGAGAAAATGTGAGGAGAACCAAGTGACAAGAAAGTATAGACAGCAAAAATGGAGATGAAGCTGCTGGTCAGGCTAGACTGCAAGATACAAAGTGTAGTAGATTGGATGTTAGTAAACGTGGACCATAGTTTTGACTCTGAGCTTCTGAATAGTCTGAAGAGAGATAAGCGTAGTCAACTGCAAACTTCCTGTTGGGCTCATGAAATAAAAGCCAAGAGACACGGACCTTCACGTTCCTAGGATTAGAAGTTGCCGCCATGGATTCTCAGAAAGGGAGCCCTGTCTGACATAATGACTGAGGTCCTTGGCCACAGCCCTAAAAGTAGGGCCAGTCCTCTCTCTGGTGGGATTTCCTGGGGTGGTCCACTGAAACTCTGGAGATGCCCATCTGAAATGACTGACTCCTACCCTACCCTACCCTACATAGTGTCCCTTCTGAGTGTGGTATTAGAATTCCAGAAAAAACTTTCTTTCAACTATCGCTTAATGACTTGTATGCTATTCAGACGAGGGTATATATATTTGCCACTTGATTTTTTTTTTCCTCTTCACTATCCCAGAGAGTAAGAAAATAAAAATAATTTTAGAACATCTTCCTGAATATTTAAATTTACAAATAGGTTCTAACTCCTTAATTAGATGTTTTGGAGAAAAAATACATATTCCTATAAACTGTCATGATTGGACCAAAAAGAGGACAAAAAGTAAATGAATTAACACTTAAACCAAGAATTTAGAAAGAGAGCCTCAAATAAAACAAAAGAAAATTGTAATAAAGGAACAGCAAATTTGAAAACAAATATTAATGATTTTTGGAATTATTTGATAAGTTGATTTGTTTCTTTGAAAAAGATGATAAAATAGAGCTGGTATGGGGCAAGTCTAAATAAAAGAGAAAAAGATGAATTGCAAATCATGGAGGACTTTATCTGGATACGATAGGAAATTTTAAGATGACAAAAGTTCAGTATGAATAATCCTATTAGGAATAATCCTAAAAAATTGGAAATTTATTTTTAAATGTGTAAATAGTTAAAAGTAATTGAAATTTAGTAATTAACCAAAAGTTAATTCTAATTTATATAGGGAACTATAAAAAATATTAAAAATGCACTATTAAGCTCTGTAGTCAGCTAATTTTACAAGCTTTTATAGATTTTATAAGTTCTTTCAAACTTGTAAGGAAAAGGTTTTCATTTCAGGTAACTATTTTATAGCACAAGAAAAGAGTGAAAATATCCAGATTAATATTAAGAAGCAAATGTAACAATTCTAAAATTTGCCAGTTTTCCTCAAAAGAAAAATTTAGACCAATTTTACATATAAACATATAGATGCAAAAATCTTAAAAATACTAGCAAAATTGATTGAAATCATTAAAAGAGTAACATACAGTACCACATTGGCTTTATCCAGGGAATGTACAAGTAGTTTAGTATCTGATTATAACACATCAGTTGATGTGAATGGACTAAGCATATGATTATATCCATTTCTTTATCTTTAAATGGATAAAAATTTATCTTTAAGGTATTCTTACAAATCTGTAAGGAAAAGGCTACAGAAAGTTGGCCAGGAACACATGAAGTTTAATTAGTTTCTCTAATAAAGAGAAACCTATTGAAATAATGAGATTGATTTTTTTAATCTCTTAAATTGGATAAAACAAACTTGTTGATTTGATATTCAGGGTTAGAGAAATTTTGATGAATCAAAGAATTTCACTCACTGTGGGTGTGAATACTTTTTGATTCACTAATTTCAATTCTTGGAATACATTCCAAGGAGATAATTAAACCTATTACTGATATTAATGCTAGTGGTACATATATCAGAGGGAGAAAACTTGAAAAAAAGCAGAAGTTCAGTAATAGGGATTTATTGTATAAAGTTTTGTGTATCCAAAAATGCAATATGTACTTAAAAAATCATATTTTTAAAGAATGTAGAACTTTTTGAACAAATTGATCACACAGTGCACACAAAATTACTTTTGAAAAGAAATAAGACAAAAACAGTTGTTTCCTAAAATGTAAACCAACACTGTTCCTCAGAAGTGAGAGTGTAAGTAGTATTTGCTTCTTCACAGCTTCCTGCTTATATAAAAAATGATATTTGAAAATAATGGACTCAGAGATCAAGGTAATATTCTTTTAGTAGAGAATTTCTACTAATGAAAATACCTGATTTTCATTCTTTTAGTAGAGAATTTCCATTAATGAAATACCTGATTTTCATAGTTTAACAAGAGTGCTGGTCTTACCATTTATTAATTTTATATAAATGAGAGAAAAGGAATTTGGAAAATATCACTTTATTTATGTATTGAACATAGGTATAGGAGAAGTCATGGTAATATTTTAAAACACTTTATTAATTTCATTGAAAAATGTGTTGACTTTAGTTGGAGTATCAAGATTGATATTTTTATGTCTACATTGTTACTTCATCTTTGGAAAATACAAAGTGTCTCTAGTTCACAATCCTAGCCTCCTTCCACTGTTACCTTCTTCCCTAGATTTCCTATCCTATGAAGCTTTTCTATATAGTGTTACCTAGGCATAGAATAATGAAACCTAAGAGTGGCAGTTAATTCTTGTTTATCCTTGTGATTTGGGGTTTCACTTGGATCAGTTGACTTTTTTTTTCTCCTTTCTTTTCTTCCAGTTAAATAAAGGAGCTAAGCCATGTAAATCAAATAAATGGGGATGTTTCCCTATTCACCAGGCTGCATTCTCAGGTGCCAAAAAATGCATGGAAATAATATTAAAGTTTGGTGAGTAGAAGTTTTCATACATTATGTACTATAAAGAAGCCTGTTGTACTCGATGCTATTAATTTGAAAAATATTTAATAGAGTTTACATAGAGACTTTTATATGTCTAAATATCCTTTTTAAAAAAAATTCCTTGTATTTATAATGTTTGTTCTCTTGAATTCTATTTTCCTCTGAAGGTGAAGAACATGGATATAGTAGACAGTCTCACATTAACTTTGTGAATAATGGGAAATCCAGCCCCCTGCACATGGCTGTTCAAAGTGGTGACTTGGAGATGATTAAAATGTGCTTGGACAATGGTGCACAGTTGGAACTGATGGAAGTAATTGTTCATGTTCTACATGCTGCTTTTATTTAGGGTTGTCGTAAATTAGTCTCCAAAATGCTTTATTGCTCTTTTACAGTTAACTTAGGTTGCAGCAGGCATCCTTTTTTTGCTGTTCAGGTAGAAGCAGAACAAGAGGATATCACATTTCAACCTAGGCAAAAAATTCTGAGAGCTACCCATAACACTTTCAAACACAAATACGGGCGGATAATGATACTGATAATGATAGTAGATGTACTGTCAGAGCTGTCAAAAACCCTCAGATTTTAAGGAAGCAGAATTGTTCACTGTGAATCTTATATTAATGCTTGGTTTTGTTGATCTAGGAAGAAACAACTCACAGCTGAATTTAGGTTATATCCTTAAATTTGGACTTAAATATTGGTTCTGATATTAAAACTCTTTGCAGAATGGGAAGTGCACACCCCTTCATTTTGCTGCCACCCAGGGAGCCACTGAGATTGTTAAGCTGATGCTGTCCTCTTATTCCGGTAGCAGCGATATCGTCAACGCAGTTGATGGAAATCATGAGACACTCCTTCACAGGCAAGTTTCCTGCCTATCATTGGATGTACACATTTTTAGTCTGCATGTGTTAAAGTGTACCCTCCAAGAAAAAGTTAGCACTCATAGTAGCGGAAATTCTATCGTTTAAAAGAAAAGAATGGAGTTAGAGATCCTATGTTTCAAACAGAATCTCTATGTTCCTCTGGAATTAGAGTGTTAAATAGATTTTCTAAGAATGAAGTCTCCAGTGGCATGTTCTGGATCGTTTCTTAGGCCAGTGGGTATAGGCTCAAGATTAATCTTTTATATGCTCCGGAGATCAACATACATGCTTTTCTAAGCCTTTTCTTATTTGTTTCAATTCCTTATCTGTCTTTTCCTTATTTTTAGTGGAGATACTGGAGCAGATACATCTGGATGTTCCACTGTTCCCAACCCTTTCCACTCACCCTCATAATTATGAATATTTTCAAAACAGTTTTTAGGAGATGGTGGCCAAGCTCCAAATAAGATGAGAGTTTAACAGAAATACACATCAGAGAAAAAAAGCATCTGAAACTGTAGGCTTGCTTGATGCAAAGGCAGAAAGCAGGCAGTATGGACTCAGAAGGGAAAACAAGGAGTAAATACTTCCTGTGTGAGTGAAAGAAGTAGCTGAGATGAGCCTTCCCTCTCTCTGTTCCTGACTCTCTCTCTCTCTCTCTCTCTCACACACACAAATTGGCATTTGTGAATAAAAGGTTGGTGATATGAAAATGGCTATTAAATCAGAACAAAAACAGTTGACTAACCTCCAGACTGGAGATTCTCGAACACCCGTGTATTAGTATCAGGGCAGTAGTTTATAAACTCCCAGCTTCTTTGGGATGGTCTCAGGAACTTTTTAAAATGCTATAAACTATTTCCAGGTTTAAGCCAATTTAGAAACCCAGTGATCAGGATGTAAATAAAATGTGTCCATTTGGATCACAGCTTCAACGTACAAGTATGCATAAGAAGGAATTATTTTAGAAAAATAAATCATTCACCTGACGTGTAAGTGTCCTCAGCCTGGTGACTACTCTAGCTGGACATACTCAAGGTGGATTGGCTGTAGATTTCTTGCATCCATTCAGTCCAATTCTGATTAACCCAATACTGATCTATAATCCTGGAATGTCCTTTTAATAGCCAGCAACATTTGGAATTTATGTTGAGCTTCAAAGGGAAGTTTGCTTTTTGGGCTAGAATTCTTTTAGTTACCATAGTGCAAAGACCCCAGTTCATTGTTTTGACTGAAACAGTGAACTTTGGAGGAAGGGGAATAGGGTGCCAGCCCCACCTGGCTGCGTAATATTTGGCAGGTCATTAACCTCCCCCAGTCTCAATGTTAAGATCTACTGAGAATCTGCATTTTTAATGGACCTCTCCCAGGTGGTGCCAGCGCTGGTCTGCAGTCCACACTTTGAGTAGCAAAACTCTAGACTGGGGAGTTAGAAGAACTAGTCAAATGGGGCCTTAATGTTGTTACTCATTTCCTACAGTTGCTAAACATATTTAATGTAATTTAAATGTAATACAACCTCTTGTGAATTTGGGATAAAAATTGACAAGCCAGTTCTAAAATTTATATACAAAGGCTAAATAGCTGAGATAATCTTAAATAGGAACAAAGAAAGAAGATTTGCAGTAGGAAACAAAATTTTCAGTCATTAGTATCAATATTTATTACGGAGATGCTGTAATGTAGATTGAAAGTTTTTACTTGCTTTATTAATATTATCCTTATGACTGGTTGTGAGATAATACCAAAGTGACTTCAATGTTCCCCACAGTTTGTTTTTGGCTTCATAAAACCTTAGGAATGTAATGCTGCCTTTTAACTTTTGGCAAAGAGGGCATTTTGAACACTGCCAGTGA
The DNA here is from genome assembly GCF_963455335.1 of Martes martes. Taxonomy (NCBI): domain Eukaryota; kingdom Metazoa; phylum Chordata; class Mammalia; order Carnivora; family Mustelidae; genus Martes; species Martes martes. Next base: position 60,390,828 of record NC_137891.1, read on the forward strand.
ATTTTAGGTACACCTTGCATGCAACTGTTTTTATTCCCCATGATCATGGTGATAACAACCAGTTCCTCTGTCTTTTGTTTTCAGCTCTTAGGACAGCTGTTACTACTCACTTCACATCTTCATTTTACAAGGAGAAAATCATTTTACTAAATCATTTTACTAAAAAAAAATCATTTTACTAAATCATTTAGTAAAAAATCATTTTACTAAAAGATGAGGAGGGAAATCTTGTGATGTATTTGAACTTTCTCTGTTCTTTGACTTTGAAAATATTATCCTCATCACAGTCAGTTATACATTTTGGAAGGTTATTGATTGCCTAGAATTTCATTATGTTGTTGAATGATCATTTTAATTGGCTTTTTAAGTGCAGTTTAGTAGCTTTATTTTCTATATCAGTAGTCCCTTAATATGTGTGTCACTCTCTTTGCAGAGCCTCACTATTTGATCACCATGAACTGGCAGGCTACTTAATTTCAGTGGTAACTATTCCATGGACAGTTTTTTATTTTATTACTATTTCCAGTTGAACAATCATATAATTAAATAATACAAATGTTCAAATAAGCCAAATTTTAATTTGTTGCTTCTCAGCAAAAAAAGTTTACAAAAAGATGACTGACACATTTACAAATAGGCTATATTGTGTATGAATACATTCCTGGCCAGATATCATTGCCATGCAGTTGGTCAGAAGTACCAAAGTGTACTTTTGATACCTGGATCCATGTTTTTTTTTGTTTTTTTAATTTCTTTTCAGTGTAACAGTATTCATTGTTTTTGCACCACACCCAGTGCTCCATGCAATCCGTGCCCTCCCTAATACCCACCACCTGGTTCCCCCAACCTCCCCCCCGCCCCCGCCGCCCCTTCAAAACCCTCAGGTTGTTTTTCAGAGTCCATAGTCTCTCATGGTTCACCTCCCCTTCCAATTTCCCTCAACTCCCTTCTCCACTCCATCTCCCCATGTTTTTAGTGTTGGGGGTTGGTGAGTACATGACAAGGACAGTTCTGTGAACCAGTCCTAAAAGAGGGTTAGGCTTCGAAACTCTGATGACTCTCCCATGCACAAGCTCCCAGGGGAAGCAGGATAGGTAGCACGAGTCGCCTCCACCATTCACTGCAAACTTCTACCCCAGCTGCCTCGGTGCCATCTTTCAAACAAGGGAAAACTGAGAAATTAAAAATACTGTCCAAAGTCTGTTACAAGTGAAAGCACACAGTCTTTTTCATTCTAAGAAGGGTACTTACTCAGTTGGCTTTTGAGTTAAATTTTAACAATTCGTTTACACAAACGAATATATGATGTATTTATTTAAGCCCCACTGTATCAGCAAAAGTGTAATTCTATTCGTAGCATTTGTTGTGGGTTTGTTGTGAATAGCAACTATTGAAATTGTGATATTTACATAGAGGAATCCTGGAAAGATTCATTATATGCCATAGTTTTGTCATGCATGGTTTCCTACAAATGCAGCCATGTCACCTGGCAACCTCACTAACCAACATGAGATTTTCAAAGGGGCTGCTGGTGCTATCATTCGTCTGTACCTGCTGGGTCCCCCCCCAAACAGGGAACTGTCCACAGCTGGAGTTTAAGTTATTTTTATTATCCTGTCCAAAAGATAGAATTCTTTCCATGAACTTTTTAAAGCCCTGTTTCTGGTCATGTAAAGTATTATAATTAATACATCATGGTAAATACTGACTTAGTCATTTAAAATATCTGTGACTTTTAAATATAAATTTTCTCAAATATTTGGCTAAAATTTCACTGTCGGGTCTGAATTATTTCAGTTCAGTTGTTTCAGTTCGTCTACTTCAGATGAAATGGATTTTTTTAAAAAGTGAACGACTTCTTATGAATGTTTTAAAAATCACATATGCAATAAATTTGGAAGATTTTTGTATCATGGGTATTTAAAAGTATTTTCTTACATTGACAACTAAACTGTTGCTATAGGTCGGAGGATTTTAGGAGGATTTTATTTTTATGATTTAGTTACATTTTTACTAACATTAACATTGATGTTACATACAGTAACCTTGATCTGTTGCCAGATGTCAATCAAAAGGTTAACATGTGAGGATAATTTTCGTTGTTGAAACTGTAAAAGAATGTCTTGATTTCTGGTGTTACAACATAAGAATTAGAGGGAAATTCTAAGTAGTTCTGTAGTTAGTCATGTACTTGAGTGCTAGCCCTATAATGGTTACTCTATTTTAATGAATTAACATCACTTACTGATTGCAGTGTAAGCTAATTTGTTCATAAACTCTTTGTTGAATAACTTGTTTTATTTTAGGGAGCAGATATTAATAGTACCGATTCAGAAGGACGTTCTCCACTTATATTAGCAACTGCCTCTGCATCTTGGAATATTGTAAATTTGCTACTCTCTAAAGGTACTATGAGGGGCCAAGCCAAGCTTTTAGAACTACTACTCAATTTGATATTAAACATCTTTGGTCATTTATTGTGCACCATGCTTTGGGCCAGGTGCTGTGAATACAAAGATAAGTAGAATACTTTCCCTGTCTAGAAGAATTTTCAGTCCAGTAAAGGTGTGATATTTAAAAAGATAATTTCAAAATAACAATAGACAACATTTATAAAGTAAGAATTTTATCGCAGGCATACTGATGAACATTTTAACTACATTCTCTCAATTATTAATCCTGTGGTGTGGGTGCTATGACTGTCCCCATTGTAGGTACTAACCTGATGTGAAGATTACAGAGAGGAGAGCTACTGTCCTTTCTTTTTTCTTGATATCTAATCTCTCCATCTTTATATTTTATGCTTTAAAAGCTAAGCTATCATATATTAATTGACATAACAAATCATCTAGTCTCTATTGCCCTTACACACACACACTCACACGCACAAACACCATGGTAAACCAATTTTAAATACAGTTTTGTTGTCTAAATAAAGTTTCCTGAAAGTTAATGTTTGACAAAGTTTTAAGTAAAAAAAATCTTTTATTTTCTTAAATTGAAAATCTACCATAGGTCATGCTTTAAATAAATAAGTAGAAATTATATTTATATTGTGTTTTTTTAGGTGCCCGTGTAGACATAAAAGATCATCTTGGACGTAATTTTTTGCATTTGACGGTACAGCAGCCTCATGGATTAAAAAATCTGCGACCTGAGTTTATGCAGGTAATATATGTATAAGTGAATTTCCATAAACTGAGTTGGGTTCGATGGAGAATACAATAATTTTGCTTATTATGATTTTTATTATTATGAAGGCTGATTCTGGAATTTAAAAATTATTTTAAAATAAAGATGCCATATTTGAACACATGATGATTATGATAATACATTTCATTGGTATTGAATTTTCTAAGTTACAAATGGTTCCCATATATCCCCATTTATAATGAGTCAGCTTTCCATCATTCTTTTAACCATTATGAATTGCTTATCAGTGGAAAAGCCAGGTGTATGAGTCAATTAGCAGTATTTCATCATCAGTTAAGAAAAATTTATACATATTTGATTTGACAGATTGAAATGTTATCTCCATATTTATATTCACCAGCACATACTTACTGAGTGACTATGAGGTATACCTGAAGTTCATCATATTTTTGTAATAAGTAGATTTTCATATTGTCAAAGTCTTTAACAAAGAATAAAAATACTTTTATTTGAACATTTTAAACAAAAATAAAAATTTATTGATTGGATGAAGTGCTCATTCGGTATTCACTTTTTATTTCATAGTCATATAAAAATAAAGTAAATCTAGTTTCAGCATCTCATCCCTTTTGCCTAACAGAACACATTAGCATTAAGCTCTTAAGTGTTATTTGGGGGAAAAATGTAAAAGGAGGGCTGAAGGGGGTGGCCTTTAGCAAACACATTTAGAAAACACTCAGTTGAACAGTTAAGTACATTTCTTATTCTTAGGATTTTTCAGAGCCCTTAATACAGTAATATACATTTTAGGGAGGCAGAGCATATACCATTATCCATATTTATTTTACTCTAGTACCTTTAAGTTATTATATTTTTGTCCTCAAGGTACACATATTGATCCTTATTGGGAAATACTGTCCTACAGAATAATTTGAAAAATACTATATTAGCATGAAAACAAAACTATATTTAGAATATTTGTTTTTTTCCATAGATGCAGCATATTAAACAGCTGGTAATGGATGAAGATGATGACGGGTGTACCCCTCTACATTATGCGTGTAGACATGGGATTCCTGTCTCTGTAAATAACCTACTTGACTTTAATGTGTCCATTCATTCCAAAAGTAAAGATAAGAAATCACCCCTACATTTTGCAGCCAGGTAAGGGTCAGTTTATATAATATATGAGCATGTTTTCTCTCTGTTTAATATTTGCTTTCAAAACATGAAACCTAATTTTTTCAAGTTATGGGCGAATCAACACCTGTCAGAGGCTTCTGCAAGACATGAGTGACACGAGGCTTTTGAATGAAGGTGACCTTCATGGAATGACACCTCTCCACCTAGCTGCAAAAAATGGGCATGATAAAGTAGTTCAACTTCTTCTGAAAAAAGGTGCATTATTTCTCAGGTAAGGATATGTCATCAAAATATTTATATATTCTTTTTAATTGGCCATATTCTGGCTGTTTTTCTATGTTATTTTTAATTATGATAGCTAACTTTCTCACTAAGTACTTTTATCCATCTTACTTAATCCTCAAAACATATATGACTTCTCAAATATTGAAAGGCACATCAGTATTATTTCTGATTGACAGACAAAGATGTCTTAATTTATGAAGTAGAAGACTTCATTCGAGGTCACAGAATAAGTGGCTTTGTGGAAAGTAGTTCTCAGAAACTTTGAAATACAGTTCTTGATATTTGGCTTCATCGTGCTACCATCCCTTTATGCAGATACATGTGCACACACACCCCATACAGATTCAGACTTTTTCATTCAGTGTGATGGATGATGAACGTGAAAAGCTCCTTTTGCATTGCAACACCAGACACGAAGAATTCCTAAATTTCATTATACTTATAGGAAGTCTAACAAAAGGAGCAAAGACAAAATAATTAAGCATTAAAAAATGTAGTATAACTAAATGACATCTTTGTAAAAACAAAAGTTTTATAGAGGTTTGGTGAGCTATTTTCTAATTTTACCAGCAGGGAGGCAAAGAGCTTATTTAGGCTAAGTTCAAAAGCACGTTTATTATTATTATTTTTTAATCAGAGCACCAGTCATGCAAAGTAGGGTTGCAGCTGCAAAAGGAATGCTCCGCTCAGTTCCCTCCTACCTCCAAGGGGCCACCAGGCAGTGGACATGCAAAGGGGATACCAGATGGATCCAGGCCAGAGATTTGTTGCTTGATGACATCATAATAACTGAAATGGCAATGTGGACTTTGTACCTTAAAATAATTGCTCACCAGCTCTGAAATTAAATTATGTCAGGATCTCATTTTTTTTTCTATCCCTAATTTGGAAAAATGACAGGCCTTCATTGTATTTATATTTTGAACTTCTGCTAGAAACAACAAACATTTTCTAAAGGGATTAAGAAAGCATCTTTGAGAGGACAAGAGAAATGCTCTCTTCAGACCTGAACACTTAGAAGAATAAGGAGTATTAAGCTAAGCATCTTAAGGTGATATTATTATTATGATTATTAGCAATACCTAGTGGCCATGAAGACTAATACTACCATCATGGAATTTTTTTAAAGATTTTATTTTTAAGTAATCTCTACACCCACCATGGGGCTTGAATTCACAACCCCAAAATCAGGAGACATGTGCTCTACTGACTGAGCCAGCCAGGTACCAACCACCCCCATCGTGGAAAATTTTTGATGTGATATTTGATGAAAGAATAAAACAAGATTCAAAATAGTGTATATAAGTACATTACAGCCTTGAAAAAAATATGTACAGCACAGACATGCTAACTCTAGTTTTACCCACCTCCAGATGTTTATGTACTTTTATATGTTAATCTGCTAAATTAAAAAGTGTGTGTGAATCACATTCTAGAAAAGTTATTTAAGACCATTAAGCTTGAAATTAGCTCATTTGTTAGAAATATGTAATATTTAGATGCTAGAACTCAGACAGGCTTTTTTGTTGTTGTTGTTGTTATCTGACTCACCTTTCCAGTGGGTAGCATCCTTTCCCACGATTCACCTGTGAAGTGAAGGCACAGTCTTTTCTTAACTCTTTCACAGTGACCACAATGGCTGGACTGCTTTGCATCATGCTTCCTTAGGCGGGTACACTCAGACCATGAAGGTCATTCTTGACACTAACTTGAAGTGCACAGATCAGCTAGATGAAGAAGGGGTAGGTACTGTGCTCCTCATACCTGCCCAATGTCTTGGCGTAGGAGAAACTTCCAAAATTGCGAGAAAGCCGCCTTCTTAGCCACTCCCTTTATTTCCTTGCTGCATTCGTACTCTTTTTTGGGTTCTTACTCTGCAGGGGGATAAGAATAAGAATGCCAACGGGGTGGATGCGTGTTGAGAACACCTCTTAAGTCTCACGGAGACTCCACAGGCCCATGCAGTTCTATGAAAAAATTTTCACTACTCCCTGGTGAACCAAGAAAAATGAAGTCAGGGATAGGTCTTCATAAAACTAAGTGTATTGGATTTGAAGGACTATCTTTTATTCTGCTATGAAGTTCTCCTTCTTTTTATGGAGTGTATTAAAATAAGTGCACATTCTTTCATGAAATGATAGAGTTTTCACTGCTTTTTAAAATGTCTCTGTGGGGCAAAATTAAAGACTGGCAACCTTCTAGCTATCTCTCATTTTTTTTTTTAAATTTCACAAGCCTGTGAAAACCCCAAATCTGGAAATTATTGCTCTAAGATAATAAATCTCTTAGAAGTATACTGTGGTCACTCCAGTATCCTTACCCTGAAAATTTGTCGTTTATCCTTGTGGAATCATCCCACTGCAAAAAGGGAATATGGAATTCCATATATACACACACATAGCACCCCTTCCCTACCACACACACACACACACACACACACACAATGTTCAAACTATAAACTCATTATGCAAAGCCTGATTCTGAACACTGGCTTTAAATTTTATGTATTTTGGTATTAAATAGTTAATAATTTATTTTAAGCAGTTCAACAATGAAAGCAGAAAAATAGCCAAAGGATGACCAGCCATTGTTACTGGATTTTCTTTGTTCTATTTTTTCTTTTTTTAAGATTTTATTTATTTATTTGACAGAGAGAGCGAGAGAGGGATTATAAGCATGGGGAGTGGGAGAGGGAGAAGGAAGCCTGATGTAGGACTCAATCTCAGGACCCTGGGATCATGACCTGAACTGAAGGCAGAGGCTTAACAACTGAGCCACCCAGGCACCCCAACTGTGTTCTATTTTTTCTGAAAGAACACTGCGCTTCACTTTGCTGCAAGAGAAGGCCATGCCAAAGCCGTTGCACTTCTTCTGAGCTACGATGCTGACATCATCCTGAACAAGCAGCAGGCCTCCTTTTTGCATGTTGCAATTCACAATAAGAGGAAGGAGGTCGTTCTTACGGCCATCAAGAACAAAAGGTATGCTGTCTTCCTATCCCATTGTCATTTAGTGTCCTCTGGGCACATGGGATGATACACAACCTGAGAGGAAACAGGAAAAGAATAAGTTTCAGCTGTTAACATTCCTTAAACAGCAATTGTTTACATAAAATTTTTAATTAACTCTTTGGGTAGCAACACACATGTTACTTAACCTCTCTGGCTTTTGGTTTCCATCTGTAAATTCTGGGAGCATAGATCACCTTCATAACACCCATGTTAAGACGCATGGGGTTCAGGCATGTGTAGTCTTGTCTTTGTCTAGCACACTCTGCCCTGATCTCCATGAATCTGCCCAACACTCTTTTACCAACAGAAATGTCAAAACTGGATGTTGGTGAAAATAATCTCCAGGGCAATTATCATATGGTTTCACTTATTTGTGGAGCATAAGAAATAACACAGAGGACATGGGGAGATGGAGAGGAGAAGGGAGTTGGGGGAAATTGGTGGGAGAGATGAACCATGAGAGACTATGGACTCTGAAAAACAATCTGAGGGTTTTGGAGAGGATGGAGGTGAGAATTTGGGTGAGCCTGGTAGTGGGTATTATGGAGTGCACATTTTGCATGGAACACTGGGTGTGGTACATAAACAATGAATTCTGGAACACTGAAAAGAAATTAAAAATAAATAAATAAAAATGAAAATAATAATCTCCAGGGTATACCCATGCTATTACTAGGGCCATCTACTGGAATTTCCCTTAACACAGGATCTTTTGTGGTTGTGGATTTTTAAACCATACTCTACGGAGTTTTAATGATGAAGTTGGAGGGTCGTTTGTTCTACTTTTCATACATAAACTTTTTGTATAATCACAGGTATGCTCAAGGGCCCAGTATCACCCAGTTACGGACACAGAGATGAACCTTGTCCTATTCAAGACAGATCAAGCCCGTGTTTTGATCTCAAGATCCCCCTGCTGATCACTTCTTTGAAACACTAGTCAGTGCAAATGTGAAACTGGAAGTTTTCTACTGATTATGTAGATATTCTAGATGGATTTTACTGATAATGTTAACAGAAAATTTGGGTACTTTTTAAAAGTAGTCTCTTATGACCTAGATCAGATCTCAGAGGTAAATGTCTCTTCTTTACTTCCTGTTGGGGATTTATTTCCCCTTTGTGATCATAAGTATCTTCTTATTCTGTCCAACTGGATGGTGTTGGAGAAAGAAGCAGGCTATGCAATCTCCTGGCAGAATCCATGCTTATTAATGTACTTGACACATGTTTTGTAGTTTAAAGCAACAGATGATGTGTACATGGATTGAATGTTAACTATCATGCGTCTACTGTGTTGCTATTGTATTTACATGACTATGAATCTCTCTACCCAACATGATGAGGATGATTTCAGGATGAGAAGAAGATAAAAGCTTACCTTCTGTAGAAGGCATTTAGGGAACGAAAACAGTGATTATAACAGCCATTCTGGAATTTGTCCACATTTCTAATTTCCATTAATGAACAAAGATCCTATTAATGGATTGATCTTGATTCACATATTGGTTCCACTGGAACAAATTCAGGTTTCTTCTAAAGATATAATCTTGAATTTCAGCTGGTAGCTTTGCTGTATCAAACAGAAAGATTAAGACTTGTATTTGTGTTGTTATTATCACCACTGTTATTTTTTACAGATGGGAAGAATGCCTTAAGGTTTTTAGTCATTATTCTCCAAGCAATAAATGTCCAGTCTTGGAAATGGTAGAATACCTCCCTGAATGCATGAAAGTAAGCTCTCTAGACAGAACTGCTTCTGGGTAGATGCTTGGCATATAATATAATATAATATAACATAACATAACATAGTATAAGGATTTATTATTGTGATTATTGTTGTAATCACAATATAAATAATATTAATTTTCATTTTTAAAGTAGTTTCTTGTTTCCCATAGGCTATTAATCAGGGAAGTTAGCCAACAAGTATTTAATAAGGACCTACTTAGATTAAAGGATGCTATTAGTTGTTGTGTGGAATCTAGGAAAATATAGTCAGGAGATTTTTTTATTCAAAAAATCCAAACCTAGAACAAAGACTGCTCATGGTGGTTGCTGGCTGAATAAAGTCTCTCACTGGTTTTTCTGGGGGCATGCATGTTAGTGTCTCAAAGCTACAGTAGTTGGTAACATTTAAAAGCAGGCTACTTAAGGATGCAGATATCTGGCTTCCTGTAAAAATCAGAAGGTCTGGTGACTGGGCCTCCTCCACATGAGGAAGGAGCTGCTGGGCTAGTAGCAGCCGCTTCCTTTAGACGGGGCAAACACTGCTCCCACCGCCAACACTTCTCCTTTTGTATACTCTGTCTAATGCCTCCTATTTGTTGCCATGTGTTGTCATTTTGGTGCAATTGCTCTCCTAGTAGTAGAGAGATACTTCTCTGTATTTGCCTCTACCCAAACTGTGAAGACAGACGCCAGCTCAGGGAGAGCCAACATTTCAGAAACAGTGGGAAAGAGCTCTTAAGGCTGGCACAGTTTATTCATTTGCACTACCTGCCTGGCCTCTAAGGACCTCCAAATGTGTGCTTCTCTGCTGGATTAAACATATACCCAGCATGTGACTGGACTCCTACAACAAGGCAAACACTCATGAACTGTTGAGGATGTGAGTGTTTAAGGAACTAGATGGGAGACCTCCTTGGGAAGGTAGAGGTTTGAAGCCTGGGATAGATATAGAATAATCAAAAGAAGAGGAAGGATGTCGAGTGTCATTCATAGGGAAAAATATATTCAAATACTGGAGGAGGCAATGAGACATTGAGACACAGGGGACGTAGGGCCCGGTTCAGAGCCTGATCGTCCTGGGATTTAGTCCTGGCTCTGCCTCTTGCTGTGCTGCTTTAGGCAAGTCATTTCACCTCTCTGAACTTCATTTTTGCTTGCTTGCTTTCTTTTTTTAATTTTTAAAATATTTTATTTATTTATCTGAGAGACAGACAGAGTAGGAGCAGGCAGAGAGGCAAATGGAGAGGGAGAAGCCAACTCCCTATTGAGCAGAGAGCCCGATGATGCAATGACGCAGGAGCCAGGAGTCCTGGATCCTGACCTGAGCTGAAGGCAGTTGCTTAACTGACTGATCCACCCAGGCACCCCTGTTTTCTGCTTTCTTTACCTCTAAAAAAGTGTTGCTGATACTGATCTTGCAACGTGATTTTAAAAATTAGAGTTAAAACATATGAAGTATTCAGAATGGTGCTTGGCGTATATTCTACATCCTACTATTTTTATACTGCTTCTGTGGTGGTTAGTACTACAGCTACTCACACTTACTGTTTTTATTTATTCAGTAAGCATTTGGTATGTGGTAAGTGCTTCAGATGCATTTTTTTCTTTACAATACCTAATAAGAAACTGGAGCCGGTCCAGTCCATAAATTATCATTTCAGGTGCTTAAATTTCATCAAAGGGAAATAAACATTCAGAATTGAAAATAGTCTTGGAATTTCTTACTTAGTAATTCCAGTTGTTGTAATCTGTCCTAATGAATAATCATAGGTACAGACAGATTTATATACAGTAATGTTTTCTGCTACATTATTAATGTAAAAAAAAGAGAAATAGCTACATGTGGAAAACATAGAACTGAAGAAATATTAAAATGTTAAGAATTATCACAATTGTAGATTATGATTAGTTTTCTCTTTTTTACACTACTATATATTTTCTAGTTAGTTTTCTGTAATTTCCTTGTATTTTAGTATTGTGAATTTTTCCTTAAATAGGGAAACTTGAAGGTCTTTCAGTTTAGCCTCAGGTGACACATTTGAATAATTTACATAATCCCTCCCCCATTTATCCATCCCCCCGCCCCCACCTCAGTCTATCTTTATTTTGTCTGTGCTGATGGTTATAAAATTCTCAGTCTCAGATCTGCTTCTTTGGTTTTGCTTTATACAGCACTACTGACAAGCTTTGTCTTCATTATTTTTTTTATGATGCTTTTTATGACCCTTAGTATCACTGCTGGGTCACCAACAGAGATTGAACTTTTTTAAGTCCCTCTGGTGCTTGAGACCAGCCAGGACAGCAGTGCCCTCCCAGTGGGGCCTGGGTCCCTGTTTCTCCCCTGCAGTCACAATTGGGGTTGACCAGATGCCCCATGAGTTTGGGGGGACACACTGGTGGGGTCATCTGGGGCTTTGTGTCCAGACTCTATTCCAGGAGGGCAAACTGGGCAGTATTTTTTTTCCTCAGGATGATGAATTTGGGGCACCAGAAAGGTGCCAACACACAGATTGTGGGGTGACTGAAATTGTTTATGTTAATAGATACCCCATAAAAATATTTGTTCTGGGGCACCTGGGTGGCTCAGTGGGTTAAAGCCTCTGCCTTCAGCTCGGGTCATGATCCCAGGGTCCTGGGATCGAGCCCCGTATCAGGCTCTCTGCTCAGCAGGGAGCTTGCTTCCCCCTCTCTCTCTGCCTACTTGTGATCTCTATCTGATAAATAAATAAAATATTTAAAAAAAAATTTGTTCCTACACACCCTAGAGGTATGGCTCTAACAATCCCTTAAACATTCTCTCCTTTTCTTAAGCACCTAGAGGGCCTTCAGTATTGCTGTGTATAACATTTATTCCCCGCTGTGCTGTCACGCAGCTCTGGATGAATACTTTGTCAGTGTTGCTCAGCAAGTGAGGTACAGAAACCAACCCAGTACTCCATGCTTGAGCAATATGGAAGATGACACTGAGACCAAAGAAAGACCCTAGTGCTTTGTGAGATCACAATTAGAGACAATTGTGAGATCACAATTAGAGACAATAAACTATCACAGCAAGTGAGGTACAGAAACCAACCCAGTACTCCATGCTTGAGCAATATGGAAGATGACACTGAGACCAAAGAAAGACCCTAGTGCTTTGTGAGATCACAATTAGAGACAATTGTGAGATCACAATTAGAGACAATTGTGAGATCACAATTAGAGACAATAAACTATCACTATAAGATGCTGAGCAAAGGAATCCTTTATATATTCTCTAGAAGCCCAGGACATCAAATCTTAGGCGAAACTAATGAAATATTTTTTTACTCAAAATTTTAGTAAATGTAATTTCATTCTTAACCATGTGGTACATTTTCTGAATCATTTGTTGTTTCTGAACCTTGCAATGGTAGTTGAAACACTTTACATTTTAAACTTTGTTCCTTGATGACATGGATTATAGTTTATCTTTGAGGCACCAGAAATGAAGGGAGGGGAAAGGAGTATCTTCAGTATAATTTTAGAAGGGGAATCAAATCCTGTCTCTTATGTAAGTCTTCTGACTAATATCTTAGCCATTTTTTCTTTCTTAAAGGTCCTTTTAGATTGTTGCATAATACCCTCCACAGGAGACAAGTCTTGCAAAGACTACCATGTAAGTTTATTTTATCATGATAATTTAAAGTTTATTCTAATTCTTTAATGAATATTAAAAATGTTACTAGAGTTCCACAATCTCAGAAGTTGGTAATTATCTTCATTTGTCATATTATTGTATCATCTATCTGTGAGAGAATTTTTCCTCCATTTTCTCCCAATATTTTAATTGTTTCTAACAGCATTATTTAGGGTTGTTTCTAGTCTTTATATTTTCTTCAGTAGTACCGCCTGAAGAATGAAGTTCCAAAGATCTAAGTGATTTTTTGAGAATTCATCTTCCATGACTATGGGTTACAGAAGGTTAAGTAACAGGCTTCTAGGATTTTTTTTTTTTTAATGTGTAAAGGATTTTACTTATTTATTTGTGAGAGAGAGAGAGAGAGAACTTGAGAACATGAGTGGGGCAGGGAGGGGCAGAGGGTGAGGAAGTAGCGGACTTCCTGCTGAGCAGGGAGCCCCGCCTCAGGGCTTGATCCCAGGACTCTGAGACCATGACCTGAGTCCAAGGCAGAGGCTTAACCAACTGAACCACCCAGGTGCCCCTAAGATACTTATTTTTTGAATAACTTAATCTACATTTCTTCAGACAAAACGACTCAATTTTATTTGAGCTACTTAATTTTCAGCAGAATGATAGCCTTGCATATTTGATTTGTCAAGACCTATTTTGGAGGTATAAACTAGACTGTTAATTTTTTCAAAATTTTATCTTATACAGATCGAGTATAATTTCACGTATCTTCAGTGTCCATTAGAATTTACCAAGAAAGTAACACCTGCACAGGATGTTACTTATGAGCCTCTTACAACCCTCAATGTAAGTCCCGTGTCTTCATTATCCAGGTAGTTTCTGCATGGGTTCTATAATGTTTTGGTACAATAGTTTCAGGAAGGGGCCTGGAAAGAATTTAACATTAATAGTTTTAGATCTCTGTCCTTCATGTGTCCTAACCCCTTATTTTTTAGGAAAGAAAGTAGTCATTTTCTATAGTTGCTATAGTTTGATCTGCTTTAAAGTTCCACATTCTTGATCACTTTAATCCTAAAGGTCATATTATAAACCTGCCCCAACATACAATCCAATAAACCATGGACAATATAGGCTGACAGTTGGCACTTGCTCCCCGTCTCTGTCCACCTAAATATAAACATATATATTTAAGAGTTTCCTCCATGCAAAACCATGGGAAAATTCAAGGTTGATAACTTACAGTCATAGCTTCCAAGTCAGCTAATTACTGGAGTCCATGGTAAACTCTGACCTTTCAGAACCACTTAGATCATTCTGGAGGAGTGATCCCAATCTGAAAGCAGGCCCAGCATACACGTATAGACCCAAATTGCCCAAGAGACCTAAGACCAAACCAGCTCTTATTCCAAAGAGGACTTTAAAATTTCCAGCAGATGGGACAATAAAAACCATGCCAATATGATCCACTGCAGTCTAAATCAGGGGTCTCAAACTCAACTATAGAAGAAACAGTTTACTAGATGGTTTAAAAGGAGATCAGCTATTAGCATCAACGAATTAGTGCCATGTGGGAAGGGCAGCCCAGCTTATAAACACTGGCAACAAATTAACACTGTGTGTTAGCAAAAGAAAACCTATTTGAGGGTTAGATTTCCAAATGTGGTCTAGGGTCTAGATCTGTGCTGTCTAATAGGTAACCACTGACCACATGTGACTACTTAAAACTAATTAAAATTAAGTAAAGTTAAAAGTTCATTTCGTCATTTGCAGTGGCCACATTTCAAGTGCTCAGTAGACTGTGTGTCTTGGGGCTCTCTATTGAACAGCACAAATATAGGACATTTCCATCATTGCAGTAAGTTCTATGGGACAGCCCTGGTCTAGACCAATTGGGAATTTTCATTCACTTTAAATGAATTAATGTTTCTGCATGAAAGACTTTGGTACAGACCATGGTATCAACCATCACCTAAGTGGTATCTATAAGGCTTAGTGAGTACTTGGAGGAGGGAGGATTCAGAGTCACATGGACTTTATGCCCACAAGGCTGGCAGTGGAAACTGACTCTCATACTGGCTTTATGCAAAGAATTTTAGCTCTGCTGGAGTATGTTATGTTTTGCAGTTGTTACTATAGTTCAGACTCAATAGCCAAATGACCTAAAAGTTACTATACTTAACAGCTATACTTAGGAGAATTTTTGTGTATATATGTGGAGGTTTTAAAATTGTAATTTAAAGAATAGGCAATACCTCTATCAGAGTGTATTGTTTTCACCACCAGAATGAGAATAGGAGAAAATAAAATCTTTGATTTTATTCTAAAAGTTTCTAAAAAGTAATACACTTAGTAAGATATGGACTAGGAATAATTTGCTTGAATAAATACATTGCACTTAGTGGACAACTTTTGGCAAGATTGAATAGTGCATTAAAATCACGACAAACCTCTTCTTATTATACCTGAGCCTAGAGGGGTTCTTCTGGAAGGATAGCTGATCCGTCATAGGAAAGAACTGTGCACAGAAGTCTGAAAGTCTAGATGGACCTGTCAGTGCTTAGATTCAGGTGAACAGAAACCTGTCCCTTGGACAGTTCCCCACAAAGTTAGAACATTCCAGGCCTCTCTTTCCTCCTCAGGGAGAAGCTAGGAGTTGGGAATTTTCTCTTGATCTCACTGCTCTGTGCTGGGAGAAGGACTGTGGCAATAAATGCCATGAATTTCCTGCTGTCTTTGATTGTGATTCTTCTTGGCTACAGGCTCACTTAGGGTGCCCGAACCTCTTAACTGGTTTCTATACTTCTCACAAAGATAGTTTTCCAGGTATTGCTATTAAGTTGATGTCTCTTCTCTCCATGGGTGTAGGAGGGTCTGGGATTTCTGTTCCATCTTGCTGACATCACTTCCTCTATGTACTTCTTGAATAATTAAAAATTAATATGGAGACACCTGGGTGGTTCTGTTAGTTAAGTGTCTGACTCTTGATTTGGGCTCTGGTGATGATCTCAGGGTTGTAAGATCAGACCCTGCATCAGGCTTCACACTGGACGTGGAGCCCGCTTAAGATTCTTTCTTTCCCTCTTCTTCCCCCCAACCCCAACTAAGAAAAAAAAATTTGAAATAGATACTAGTAGTTCCCAATAATTCATGAAAACTTAATAATCTACAAGCTAATTTAATGACTGTGTACTCTATTTAAAATTCTTCTAGAAAGATAAGCCTGAGTTTCTTCAAGGAAAGAAAAAGGGTGTAGAGCTTCCTTCTTTTTCTTTAATATCCTTTTCAGTTGTAATTTTGTATAAGATTAAAATGCTTATTCTATCTCAACTAATGAGAAATTGAAAGAGGCAAACTGAATCAAATAACCGCATGTACAAAATGGTTCTCTCTAGCTTGTTTTTCAAAACATACATTCTTGCTGTAATTTTTGATTTTTCAGACTTTCATAAAAAAGTGTTACTTTTACAATATTAAAATAAAATTATAAAACAAGCAAAGAAAAAGCTTAACTTGTGCTTAATAGTTTAATAGGATTTATTTTGATTGATCTTTCCTTATTTCTCAGGTAATGGTACAACATAACCGCATAGAACTTCTCAACCATCCTGTGTGTAAAGAATACTTACTTATGAAATGGTGGGTAGTAAGTAGTATTTCTTTTTAATAATGACCCATTGTTTGTTTAAAATCTTCTTATTAATTGTTTAGATTTCATTAACTGAATGCTTTACACTTTGAAAAAGAAATGTGTTGAAGGCAAATTTTGGTCTTAAAAATGTTGTTTGGGGGAAGAGTCAAGATGGTGGAGAAGTAGCAGGCTGAGATGACATCAGGTAGCAGGAGATCAGCTAGATAGCTTATCAAACCATTCCGAACACCTATAAATCCAACAGGAGATCGAAGAGGAGAAGACCAACAATTCTAGAAATGGAAAATCGACCACTTTCTGAAAGGTAGGGCCAGCGGAGAAGTGAATCCAAAGTGATGGGAAGATACACCACGGGGGGAGGGGCCGGCTCCCGGCAAGTGGCAGAGCAACGGAGCACAAAATCAGGACTTTTAAAAGTCTGCTCTACTGAGGGACATCGCTCCAGAGGTCATCCTGGGGTGAAGCCCACACGGGGACAGCCTGGCCTCAGGTCCCGTGGGGTCACAGAAGGATTGGGGGTGTCTGAGTGTTGCAGAGCTCACAGGTATTAGAGCGGGGAAGCTGGCTTCAGAGATGGAGCCGAGAAGTGAGCTCTCAGCTCGGGGTTACCTTGAACTGTAACCCATGGCACAGGCCACTGCTCTGTGAGTGGGGATCCCACAAGATCCAGGGAGACCCCCCTGGAATAGCTCAGGGATCTGCAGGGTTTGGAAACTCCAGGCAGAGCTGTGTGCCAGAGACAGAGACGCTTGGTCACAGGCTGTGTGAGCTCGGAGCACAGCCAGAGGCCAGGGAGACGGGAGTGATTGAGCGCTTTTCTCTGAGGGCACACTGAGGAGTGGGGCCCTGAGCTCTCAGCTCCTCTGGGCCGGAGATTGGGAGGCCGCCATTTTCATTCCCATCCTCCGGAACTCTACGGAAAGCATTCAGGGAACTAAAGCTCCCAAAAGTGAACCCGAGCAGATACTTAGCCCGGTCCCTGGTAAGGGGAGTACAATTCTGCCTCAGACAAAGACACTTGAGAATCACTCCCCCAGAAGATCAACAAGAAATACAGTCAAGACCAAGTTCACTTACCACGGAGACCAGCAGAGTTCCAGAGGAGGAAAAAGAAAAGCATGGAATTCATGGCTTTCTCCCCATGATTCTTTAGTCTTGCAAAGTTAATTTTAATTTATTTTTTTCTTTTGCTAAACTTTTTTTAACTTTCACCCTTTCCTCTTTTAATGTTGTTTAACAAGTTTATCTTAACAATACATTTCATTAAAAAAAATCTTTTTTGCACTTTCACTATTATAGTCATATTTTATCCTTCATTGTATCTAACTTTATTTTTTATATACACATAGGGTTTTTTCTTCAAAAAAATTTGGGGTACAACTTCTTCTAATAGGTCAAAATACACCCTAAATCTAACACCGGGCTTGTTCTAGTCTCCAGCCTGAGCAAATTCTCTCCACTTTCTTATTCTTTATTCTCCCAACCAACTTATCAACTCCTTTTTTAGAAATTAAAAAAATTTTTTTTTCATCTTTATACTCATATTCCATCCCTTCATTGTGTTTACCCTTATATGTGTTTTTCATTCTTTAAAATTTGGGGAGGTAGTTTCTTCTAAGAGACCAAAATATTCCCAAAATTAAGTGGGTGACCCTGTTCTATTCACCAGTCTCTCTCTCTATATATATATTTTCTTTATTTGGTTTCTTTTTGTAATTTTTTTTCCTGAACTTCTTTTTACTCCCTTCCTCCCCCCCCCCACAATTTGGGGTCTCTTCTAATTAGGTTAAAGCACATTTTCTTGCGGTCTTTGCCACCGTTTTAGTATTTCATTCGCTCCTTCATATATTCTTATATGGATAAAATGACAAGGCGGAAAAACTAACCACAAAAAAAAAGAACAAGAGGCAGTACCAAAGACTATGGACCTAATCAATATGGACATTGGTAATATGTCAGATCTTAGAGTTCAGAATGACAATTCTCAAGGTGCTAGCTGGGCTCGAAAAAGGCATGGAAGACATTGGAGAAACCCTGTCCAGAGAAATAAAAGCCCTTTCTGGAGGAAAAAAAGAACTAAAATCTAATGAAGTTGAAATCAAAAAAGCCATTAATGAGGTGCAATCAAAAATGGAGGCTCTTACTGCTAGGATAAATGAGGCAGAAGAAAGAATTAGTGATATAGAAGACCAAATGACAGAGAATAAAGAAGCTGAGCAAAAGAGAGACAAACAACTACTGGAGCACAAGAGGAGAATTCAAGAGAGAAGTGATACCATAAGACGAAACAACATTAGAATAATTGGGATTCCAGATGAAGAAGAAAGAGAGAGGGGAGCAGAAGGTATATTGGAGACAATTATTGGAGAGAATTTCCCTAATATGGCAAAGGGAACAAGCATCAAAATCCAGGAGGTGCAGAGAACCCCCCTCAAAATCAATAAGAATAGATCCACACCCCATCATCTAATAGTAAAATTTACAAGTCTTAGAGACAAAGAGAATATTCTGAAAGCAGCCCAGGACAGGAAGTCTATAACATACAATAGTAAAAATATTAGATTGGCAGTGGACTTATCCACAGAGACCTGGCAGGCCAGAAAGAACTGGCATGAGATATTCAGAGCACAAAATGAGAAAAACATGCAGCCAAGAACACTATATCCAGCTAGGCTATCATTGAAAATAGAAGGAGAGATAAAAAGCTTCCAGGACAAACAAAAACTGAAAGAATACGCAAACACCAAACCAGCTCTACAGGAAATATTGAAAGTGGTCCTCTAAGCTAAGAGAGACCCTAAAAGTAGTAGATCAGAAAGAAACAGAGACAATATACAGTAACAGTCACCTTAAAGGCAATACAATGGCACTAAATTCGTATCTCTCAATAGTTACCCTGAATGTTAATGGGCTAAATGCCCCAATCAAAAGACACAGGGTATCAGAATGGATAAAAAAACAAAACCCATCAATATACTGTCTACAAGAAACTCATTTTAGACCTGAAGACACCTCCAGATTTAAAGTGAGGGGGTGGAAAACAATTTACCATGCTAATGGACATCAGAAGAAAGCTGGAGTGGCAATCCTTATATCAGATAAATTAGATTTTATGCCAAAGACTATAATAAGAGATGAGGAAGGACACTATATCATTCTTAAAGGGTCTGTCCAACAAGAAGATCTAACCATTTTAAATATCTATGCCCCTAATATGGGAGCAGCCAACTATATAAACCAATTAATAACAAAATCAAAGAAACACATCAACAATAATACAATAATAGCAGGGGACTTTAACACTCCCCTCACTGAAATGGACAGATCATCCAAGCAAAAGATCAACAAGGAAATCAAGGCCTTAAATGACACACTGGACCAGATGGACATCACAGATATCTTCAGAACATTCCATCCCAAAGCAACAGAATATACATTCTTCTCTAGTGCACTTGGAACATTCTCCAGAATAGACCACATCTTGGGTCATAAATCAGGTCTCAATCGGTACCAAAAGATTGAGATCATTCCCTGCATATTTTCAGACCACAATGCTCTGAAGCTAGAACTCAATCACAAGAGGAAATTTGGAAAGAACTCAAATACATGGAGACTAAAGAGCATCCTTCTAAAGTATGAATGGGTCAACCAGGAAATTAAAGAAGAATTGAAAAAATTCGTGGAAATAAATGGTAATGAAAACACAACGGTTCAAAATCTGTGGGACAAAGCAAAGGCAGTCCTGAGAGGAAAATATATAGCAATTCAAGCCTTTCTCAAGAAACAAGAAAGGTCTCAAATACACAACCTAACCGTACACCTAAAGGAGCTGGAGAAAGAACAACAAAGAAAGCCTAAACCCAGAAGGAGAAGAGAAATTGTAAAGATCAGAGCAGAAATCAATGAAATAGAAACAAACAAAAACCCAAAACAAACAAACAAACAAAAAAAACAATAGACTAAATCAACGAAACTAGGAGCTGGTTCTTTGAAAGAATTAATAAGATTGATAAACCCCTGGCCAGACTTATCAAAAAGAAAAGAGAAAGGAACCAAATCAATAAAATCATGAATGAAAGAGGAGAGATCAAAATCAACACCAAAGAAATACAAACAATTGTAAGAACATATTATGAGCAACTCTACACCAACAAATTTGACAATCTGGAAGAAATGGATGCATTCCTAGAGACATATAAACTACCACAACTGAACCAGGAAGAAACAGAAAACCTGAACAGACCCATAACCACTAAGGAGATTAAAGCAGTCATCAAAAAACTCCCAACAAAAAGAGCCCAGGGCCAGATGGCTTCCCAGGGGAATTCTACCAAACATTTAAAGAAGAATTAATTCCTATTCTCCTGAAACTGTTCCAAAAAATAGAAATGGAAGGAAAACTTCCAAACTCATTTTATGAGGCCAGCATTACCTTGATCCCAAAACCAGACAAGGATCCCATCAAAAAAGAATTATAGACCAATATCCTTGATGAACACAGATGCGAAAATTCTCACCAAAATATTAGCCAATAGGCTCCAACAGTACATTAAAAGGATTATTCAACACGACCAAGTGGGGTTTATTCCAGGGATGCAAGGTGGGTTCAACAACCGCAAATCAATCAATGTGATACAATACATTAATAAAAGAAAGAACAAGAACCATATGATACTTTCAGTAGATGCTGAAAAAGCATTTGACAAAGTACAGCATCGCTTCCTGGTCAAAACTCTTCAAAGTGTAGGGAGAGAGGGCACATACCACAATATTATCAAAGGCATCTATGAAAAATCTATCGCAAATATCATTCTCAATGGAGAAAAACAGAGAGCTTTTCCACTAAGGTCAGGAACACAGCAGGGATGTCCATTATCACCACTGCTGTTCAACATAGTACTAGAAGTCCTAGCCTCAGCAATCAGACAACAAAACGAAATTAAAGGCATCCAAATCAGCAAGGAAGAAGTCAAACTATCACTCTTTGCAGATGATATGATACTATATGTGGAAAACCCAAAAGACTCCACTCCAAATTTGCTAGAACTCATACAGGAATTCAGTAAAGTGTCAGGATATAAAATCAATGCACAGAAATCAGTTGCATTTCTTTACACCAACAACAAGATAGAAGAAAGAGAAATTAAGGAGTCAATCCCATTTACAATTGCACCCAAAACCATAAGATACCTAGGAATAAACCTAACCAAAAAGGCAAAGTATCTATACTCAGAAAACTATAAAGTGCTCATGAAAGAAATTGAGGAAGACACAAAGAAATGGAAAAATGTTCCATGCTCCTGGATTGGAAGAACAAATATTGTGAAAATGTCTCTGCTACCTAAAGCTATCTACACATTTAATGCAATCCCTATCAAAATCCCATCCATTTTTTTTCAAAGAAATGGAACAAATAATCCTAAAATTTATATGGAATCAGAAAAGACCTCGAATAGCCAAAGGAATATTGGAAAAGAAAGCCAAAGTTGGTGGCATCACAATTCCAGACTTCAAGCTCTATTACAAAGCTGTCATCATCAAGACAGTATGGTACTGGCACAAAAACAGACGCACAGAGCAATGGAACAGTATAGGGAGCCCAGAAATAGAGTCTCAATTCTGTGGTCAACTAATCTTTGACAAAGCAGGAAAGAATGTCCAATGGAAAAAAGACAGCCTCTTCAACAAATGGTGTTGGGAAAATTGGACAGCCACATGCAGAAGAATGAAACTAGACCATTTCCTTACACCACACATGAAAATAGACTCAAAATGGATGAAAGACCTCAATGTGAGAAAGGAATCCATCAAAATCCTTGAGGAGAACACAGGCAGCAACCTCTTCGACCTCAGCCGCAGCAACTTCTTCCTAGGAACATCGCCAAAGGCAAGGGAAGCAAGGGCAAAAATGAACTATTGGGACTTCATCAAGATCAAAAGCTTTTGCAGAGCAAAGGAAACAGTCAACAAAACCAAAAGACAACTGACAGAATGGGAGAAGATATTTGCAAACGACATATCAGGCAAAGGGCTAGTATCCAAAATCTATAAAGAGCCTAGCAAACTCAACATCCAAAGAACAAATAATCCAATCAAGAAATGGGCAGAGGACATGAACAGACATTTCTGCAAGGAAGACATCCAGATGACCAACAGACACATGAAAAAGTGCTCCACATCACTCGGCATCAGGGAAATACAAATCAAAACCACAATGAGATACCACCTCACACCAGTCAGAATGGCTAAAATTAAGTTAGGAAATGACAGATGCTGTTGAGGGTGCAGAGAAAGGGTTCCTCCTACATTGTTGGTGGGAATGCAAGCTGTTGCAGCCACTCTGGAGAACAGCATGGAGGTTCCTCAAAAAGTTGAAAATAGAGCTACCTTATGACCCAGCAATTGCACTACTGGTTATTTACACTAAAGATACAAACGTAGTGATCTGAAGGGGCACATGCACCCAAATGCTTATAGCAGCAATGTCCACAATAGCCAAACTATGGAAAGAACCTAGATGTCCATCAAGAGATGAATGGATAAAGAAGATAAGGTATATATATATATACAATGGAATACTATGCAGCCATCAAAAGAAATGAAATCTTGCCATTTGCAATGACATAGATGGAAGTAGAGGGTATTATGCTGAGTGAAATAAGTCAATCAGAGAAAGACAATTATCATATGATCTCCCCGATATGAGGAAGTTGAGATGCAATGTCGGGGGTTTGGGGGGAGGTAGGATAAGAATAAATGAAAGAAGATGGGATCGGGAGGGAGACAAACCATAAAACACTCTTAATCTCACAAAACAAACTGAGGGTTGCCGGGGGGAGGGGGGTAGGGAGAGGGTGGTGGGGTTATGGACACTGGGGTTGGTATGTATTATGGTGAGTGCTGTGAAGTCTGTAAACCTGGCGATTCACAGACCTGTACCCCTGGGGCTAATAATACATTATATGTTTATAAAAAATTAATTATAAAAAAAGTTTATCTTTGACATTAAATGAGACATTTCGGGGGGGAATCCTTATAGAAGACATAAGGAAGCACTCCTGGGCCTTGCCTTTTAATGGACAGTGAAGTGAGAGGGGTACCTGAGAAGAGCAATCAGTGTGGAAGTCAGAAAATATGAGCTAAAGTCTCTGTTTTTCCATTAATTCGTGGATTTTCTGGGAAGTTGAGATTGAGATTCCTTTTCTGAAAATGAAAAAAGCTGAATTTGAAGATCTTGTTTGTAAAGTTCAATGAATTTACCAAATAGATTTCTGAGAGAGATTATAACTACTTTTTCCACTGATTATCTTATATATTTTTGTTGAAATTATGATTTTTTTATTTTTGTAGGTTGGCTTATGGGTTTAGAGCCCATGTTATGAACTTAGGATCTTACTGTATTGGTCTCCTACCTATGACATTTCTTGTTACCAGTATAAAGCCAGGTATGGCTTTCAACTCAACTGGAATCATCAATGAAACTCGTGATCATTCAGAAATATTAGACACCAAGGTATTTTCGATTGTTCTTCATATTTCAACTTTTTAAAATAAAATGTTATCAAAAGTGTTGTTTTTTCTTAGAAATACTAATCCCATAGTAAATTCGAAATATCAGGACTTTATTAAAAGTAGACTATAGAATTCATAGATGAACAGTTTCTCCTAAAATCTTTTGTGGAATGAGAGGGACTATAAATAAATAGATCAATAAGTGAGTTTGTAAATTAAAAAGAATTGACATATATGAGATGCTAACTTTAATGCTGAAGTATAAAACTTTAAAATAGGTCTACAAGAAAGTAGATGTGTGGCTGTCAGGGATTTGGGGGAGAGGGAATGGTTCTTAGTGGATACAGTGTTTGTGTTTTGGGGGTGATGAAAAGTTATGGAGCTAAATGCTGATGGATGATGGTGGTGGTTGCCTTAATGTCACAGAATTATACATTTTGAAATATAAATGTACTTGCAAAATATAAAACTTTGAAAATGGTAAATTTTGTGTTTATGTGTATTTTATCATAGTAAAAAAAATTTTACATAGGTCTACAGATTCGTATTCTTTTAGAATTCGTTTGGTGGTTTTTGAATCTCTCTTAAAAAGACATTATGAAATGAGGATGAGTTATCTTTATATTCGTATCAGTAATTTTCTGTTTAAAGCAAATATGAACAATATGTATGAGTAAAGCAGAAAAAAAACAAAATAAATATTTAATAGTGGAAATTATGAAGATGTTTAAGTGTTGTTTTATTTGATATCCTTCATAACTTTTGTACTTTTCTGTTTCAGAATTCATATTTTATAAAAGTTTGTATGATTTTAGTTTTTTTGTCAAGTATATTTGGATATTGCAAAGAAGTGGTCCAAATTTTCCAACAGGTACACAATACGTTTTATGTCTCTAAAGTTGCAAATATTTTTAATTTACACAGAACATAAATTGCTAAACTATTATTTTTTAAACTATTGTTGAAGCAATATATGTCAGAATAAAATTGCATATCTTGAAAAATGTGTAGATTGGAAATACCAAGCATAAACTTTCCAAACTGTAGAAATCACATGATTTTAGGTAAGACTCCTGCATCAAATGGTGCCTATTTGATAAGATTGAAGTAAAGATGTTCTAGTTGTACTACTCAGTCCGTATGGGTCTGCTTGGCTACAAATGAACTTATGAATGCCTTTTTTGTATTTTCTCTCATATCAGTTAGATATTTTGCTGACATCATAGATTTTGAATTTGATACTTTTGAATGTAACAATTTATAAAGAACTAACTTGGTCCACGACTCCATTTCAACTGGGTTTTTATTTGTTTCCTTTTTATAAGGGGTACCTGGGTGGGTCAGTTGATTAGGCGACTGCCTTCTGCTCAGGTCTTGATCCCAGGGCCCTGGGATGAGCCCAGGGTCCTGCAATTGAGCCCCATGTTGGGCTCCTTGCTCAGCAGGGAGCCTGCTTCTCCCTCTCCCTCTGCTTGGTGCTCCGCCTGCTTGTGCTCTGTGTCAAATAAATAAATAAAATTAAAAAGAAAAAGAATGCTTTTCTTTACTGGATAAAATTTCAAGTTATAAAAAAATTTGGAGTTCTTTATAGCATAATTTTTACTTCATACCCTTTTTTTAAATGGGGTCATACCTTTTTTTAAAATGGGTGAACCAAATTCAGATCAGACTCAAGAATTATGTAAATTATCTACAGGTCCTTACTTTGGCTAATAAATGGCATCAATCTTTTATTTCTCAGTGTGGAGGTTTAAAGTCTTTCATTCATTTTGGGTTTTTTTGTGCATCTTTTTATAAGATATATCTCTTTTGTATAATACCTCATTTTATGTGAAAATTTACCTTGTTATATAAGCACACTGATATCTGCATTAAAGAATGTTAATGACAATTACAATGCTTCACATTTGTTTGATACATTATACATTGCAAGAACTTATATATGTGTGTATACGTGTGTGTATGTAGGTGTGTGTGTATATATCTATCTATAGTTACAGTAAATTGTCACAGTTAGGAGAATTAGACTATACTGTTTCATTGTATCTTTAATTATTGTGGGCATATTATTTAATCTTGTCATAATTTTCATTTTTTACAGATTGTAATCTAAAGTAAACTATAAAGTTACATGATTTCTCTAACAGGGTTGGTCTCCACATTTTTTAATTGATAGTAAAATCATTGCCTCTACAGGAAATTCGACGTCCAAAACATGAAATCTTTAAGAGTAGGAAACAACTTCAAATTGTTGTGGTCATTAAGTCTTAGGACAGGTCTCAAACCCCCTTAGAAGCAGCTTCAGTTTATTTGTATCCTGAGAAATCCACATGTATGTTCTTACACAGGGAGAAAAGAATTATCTAAACCAACTTGCAGCTCCTAAGAAATTTCCTTAAGAAGGAATGAACTCTACAGAGAAAGTCCAGAAACTTGTTGAATTTCCTTAGGTATCAGGTTTCCAAAGTGTGCCAGGTCGACAGAAGAGGCTGGGCCATCTCCAGTACTGGTCCCTACCTGGGCTCTGAGTTCAGTCAAGGGTGGCAGGAACTGGGTCCTTGGTCCTAAACCTCTCCCAACTGCAGTGTCACAAAAATGTTGCTGCTGGTCAGCGTGTGTGTGTGTGTGTGTGTGTGTGTGTGTGTGTGTGTGTAAGATGCCAGGTCTTGGTCTCTACATGTGGTAATTCTGAATTCTTTTCAACCCCAGAAAAGGAACTATATTTTGGATAACGCCAATGCAGTTGAATGGGTTATCTACACAACAAGCATCATTTTTGTGTCCCCCTTATTCATTGGTATACCAGCTTCTGTGCAGTGGCAATGTGGGGCGATTGCTATATACTTCTACTGGATGAACTTCTTATTGTATCTTCAGAGGTAAAGCCAGCTTGAATGATTTCTATATCCCTTAGGTATTTTTAATATTAAAGGAAAAACTATTTGAAGTACCATAGATTTATAATTGTCTTATTCCTTTTCCAATTGTTTTAGACTATGAAGATAACTTTATATACTATTAAGGAAAAAGTGAGGGAGGTTTGGAGCTCAGAGTGTAGACCAAGATTTCTTAACCTTGGCACTACTGAAATTTGTGGCTAGATAATTTTTTGATGTGGGGGGGGTTGCCCTGTGCACTGAAGAATGTTTAGCAGCATCTCTGGCCTCTACCCACTAGATAAGCAGTAGCAACACCCCTACCATGTGACAACAAAAAGGTATGCAGATATTGTCCAGTTCTTCTGAGTGGCAAAATTGCCTGGGGTCGGAAACACTGGTCTAGACAAATCTATGTTAAATGTGGGGAGTAAATGGAAATAAAAGTATTAGCTATTCTTGGCTTTACTTGATATTATTTGGTAAGAATTTGCTTTAGATTAAAACAATCAAAATGAAGTGATAGGTATGGGGAAAAATAGTGATATACAAGAAAAAATAAGTTAGAAAAAAACTAACTATGGGGGGGGGGGACTAAGCTCCTTTACCTCCAGATAGTGTTACTTCATATAATCTTTACAATAACAGAGGGTAAATGTTATTACTCACAGTATATAAAAAAAAGAAAATGAAGGTGTGAGTTAAGTGACTTTCCCAGGATCTCAGCCAGTAAATGGACATTTTACCTACATCTTTCTAACCCCAGGGACCATGCTTTTCCTACTATATCATCTGCATCACTGTTCACAAGCACAATGCTGTGGGGCTGAGCCCAGCCCCTTGGAAAGGACATGGTATGGTGGGAAGAACAGTGGTCTGAAAGTCAAGAGGCTTCAAGGCAAGTCTGGGTACTGCCACTCCCTTGGCTTTGCCATTATCAGTGACCTTAGCGAGTTCCTGGACAACTTTGGGAACTTAGTTTCTGAGGCCCTAAAGTCCCTTTCATCTTTAAAGTCTCATGACTCCCCCTTTAACAAGTTGTCTTTGCCAAAGGAAATGTCCAGATTGGTGGCGAGAGGACACATCCATCATCTTTCTAAACATTTCACAATTTTGGTTTGTAGGAGAGAGAAAGGAAACCTCAGGACGTCAGGAGGTCCTGTAAATCATGTGGGTGCGCCCTTCAGGTGTATGAACTCATTTAGAGTCCCCACTGGATGCATCTCCTAACTCAGCTCTAGGATCCCTTTATCAGGCTTTGCTAGCACTTTCTATGATCCTGAGGAGATTTTTCTCTCCTATTCTGTTTGAAGTGATACCTAGTGGTCAAGTAGTAAAACAAAGATAAACACGAACAAGAAGGAAAAATAAAACCCTTTGACAGTTTGAAGATGAGACAACTATGCCTGATTTCTCATGTCTCCTTTTTGAAAGTAACTGGTCTCCGTTACTCATCTGTGAAACGCAGTTCCTAATGCATGATAAATATTAACGCTGAGTGAAATACAATTTGACCAGAAAAGTGAATACATACTTTAATGTTTACATTTTCCTAGATTTGAAAACTGTGGAATTTTCATTGTTATGTTGGAGGTAATTGTGAAAACTTTGTTACGGTCTACGGTCGTGTTTGTTTTCCTTCTTCTGGCTTTTGGCCTCAGCTTTTACGTCCTCCTGAGCGTGCAGGTGAGGCAGCTGCGCTAGTTGATTTTGTTGATGTGAATGTTACGAATATATATTTATACTTAAATCTGAACGGCCTAGCAAATTAGTAGTAATGTAACAGTTTTTTTATCTGATAAAATTGCCTTCAAATGATTTTTATCACAGGAAAAAATGTCCTCTAACTCAATGACTTTTTTCCACTGTCAAAATGTTTATATAGGGGCGCCAGGGTGGCTCAGTGGGTTAAAGTCTCTGCCTTTGGCTCGGGTCATGGTCTCAGGGTCCTGGGATCGAGCCCCGCATCGGGCTCTCTGCTCGGCGGCGAGCCAGCTTCCCCATCTCTCTCTGCCTACTTGTGATCTCTCTCTCTCAAATAAATAAAAATTTATTTAAAGCATTTAAAAAATGTTTATATATAATGCATGATGATTTGTTATAAATGCAGAAAAGATCTTTTTGATGACTTTATTGTCAGCTTATTAGTTCTTATCACTTTCAGTAGCTATAGTCCTATGACTTAAAAACGTATTCTAAATATGATTTTTATCATTTTACTCTTCAGAAAGTGTTCTTCTCCTTATATGCATTTTGCATTTCACTTTTACCTTCTTTTCTCAGGATGCTTTCAGCTCTCCATTGCTTTCTATAATCCAGACCTTCAGCATGATGCTAGGAGATATTAATTACCGTGATGCCTTCCTAGAACCGTTTTTGAGAAACGAATTGGCATATCCAGTTCTGTCCTTTATACAGATTATTGCCTTTACCATGTTTGTTCCAATTGTGCTCATGAATTTACTTGTAAGTAATTGTTCCTTATGTTTCCTGTTTGTTGATCATGTGGGGCATTTAGCAATGATCATTATTCTTTGCCTCCTTCAACTCCCTTCATGAAAGGAAAAAGGGACTATTATAAAATCTGTTCATTCAACATTCATTTAGTGCCTGAGTGTGCCAGGCACTAAATGAGGCCCAGAGGATGCCAGCCAAGATGCATTCACTTGGCAGATACTTATGAAGAATCTAGACACTGATCCAGGTGCTGGGAAACAGTGGTGAATAGACCAACACCCAGACCTTGCATTATAAGCTAGTCATGAAGTTAAATAGTAAATAAATAAATATGTGATATAATGTCATGGGGATGAAAAAATGCTATGAGGAACTGCAAAGCAGAATAAGGAAATAAAGATGAATGGTGCTTGTGTTGCTCTGGGTTTGGGTGGGAGGTCAGAGCATCGGCAGAGATCTTGGTGGAATGAAGGATTAAAACCTCATCTCTGCCTTTAAATTTCTCATTGACCAGAGATTCAAGTGGGGAAGAGCCTCTAGGCACGAGGGCATCTGTGGCATTCAGGTGCCATCTCTGAACCAGTTACAGGCTGAACGTCTTCAGCAGACACAAATGTGCCCTTCACAGAGAACCTGCTCCAGCCATGAGTGTCTTAGCCAGTGCAGGCAGAAGTACATCCCAGGTCCATGAAATGCCTGAGCTGACATTACAGTGCATTTTTTTCCTTATCCATTTGTGCATACGTGCACACATTCAGTACACTCACTGAGTCTGACTATGCACCAGAGTGGGTGCTATACAGTGTTTCCCGAAAGAAAAGAAAATATCAACTACTTAATATTTTGATTCGCTTACTTGATGCAACTCCAGTGTTTTATGTCGATGACCTAGAAAAATAAAGGATAGCACTAAGAATAATAAAGAATGACATAAAGCCCACGTTCTTCCCTTAGAATCACTTACATTTTAGAAGATAATCATCTAGAAGAGGATTTGGCCTAGCAATAGTACACAGGGATGCCATCTCTACCTGCACATCCCAGAAGAAAATCAAACCCAACAGAGCCAAGACTGTCAATGTTTTCTTTCCTTCTAGCTCTTCTGCTCCTCTCAGTAGAACTTTCCTGGTTATCTGACTCAGATCATTGGAAGACACTCTAGATTCAGCTCTGCCCTTCCCTCACTTCTCCCAGTAAATACTTATGCCTACTTTCAGTTGGCTTACACCCTTATGGTTCCTCCTCCATAAAGTTGCAGTAGCCCAAAGAGGCTCTCTCTTGTCTCACTTCTCTAATCCTTCCTGCCAGTTGTCACCACAGAGATGTTCTAAGGAAAAGCTGAAATTGCTTTTTTCATCTTTTTCTTTTTTAATCCCTAGGACTCTTCATTTCAGTCTAAACCCATCAGCATGCCACACAAGGGTCCTCATGATCTGATTCTCACCCAGATCTCACCCAGCTCCCCGCTGTTGGCAGGATTCACCCAGACATGCACCGTGATTGTTCACTAAGTGTGCCAGACTTTTCTGTGTGCTTTCTGGGCTCTGTTCAAGCTGCTTTTTCCTGGAAGGCCCTCCCACTTTGGGTTAACTCTTTCTAAGCTCTCAACACTCAGCTCAAGCATCATCTCTCCTAGGTAGATTTTCTTAACCAACACCTCCCTGCCATCACCCTGGTCTGAATCAGATGCCCCTTCCTTGTGTTTTCAAAGTTTTGGGGAACCAAATCAGAAAAATATCATAAAACCTACTTTCTAGCTTATGCAGAGAAAATGAGCTAATACAAAACACTTGAAATGGGGGCGCCTGGGTGGCTCAGTGGGTTAAAGCCGCTGCCTTCGGCTCAGGTCATGATCCCAGGGTCCTGGGATCCAGCCCCACATTGGGCTCTCTGCTCGGCAGGGAGCCTGCTTCTTCCTCTCTCTCTGCCTGCCTCTCTACCTACTTGTGATCTCTGTCTGTCAAATAAATAAATAAAATCTTAAAAAAAACAAAACACTTGAAATGGTGCTTGGCACATGATAAGCATTAAATAAATGTTAGCTACAATTAAATAGTAATTTATGTACTCTCTGACTCACAAGATCAGATGTCTTCAGATCCTAGGCAAGTATCTTCAGTGTGTGAAGCTGCTGGTATGAGACAGCTGGTTTTTGATGGAGGCTGATATAAACTAGAGAGAATGCCCACTGAAAGGCTTCCAAATTAAAAATAAAAACCATTATCCTGCCAAATAAAGCCCACTTGCTGACTACACGTGGTTCTCAGTGCTAGTCTGCACGCTCTGGAGTATACTCTTGCTGCTCATTCACTCAGTAGCTGTCTTGTGTTCCTGCTCTGTCCCCGGTGTGGTCCTAAGCACTGGGCATACAGTGGTGACCTGGACAGACCGAGCCCTTCCCTTATGCAGTTTACTTGACTTTCTGAGAACATCAGCATCCAGGAGGCTGGTTCAGCATAGGCGGGTACTGATTGTTTAACAGATACATGTCAGCTCATGTAAGTAAGTGGATTTAGTTGGGATTGAATAGAACTAAGCTGACAGGTCCCCCTCACCTAATTCTATGAAGCCACGGATTTCTAGATGGAGTTCCTGTTTGTTTTTGTTTGTTACCAAAGCCACACCCACCCTTGAAGTGTACCTCTTCCTGCCAAACTTATGTAAGATATGTATATCTGCATCATCTCGGTTTGCTATTTAACTTTTCCATTTGTCAAGTCACTCTTGTTTACCTTAGAGAGGCCCAACTCCTGGAGTTTGCAACCATGTTGTGTGGTTACCCCAGTGGCATTTGATATTCTAGCACCCCTGTCCTCTCCAAAAATAACAAATTTTTATTTTAAATTAAAATGAATTTCAGATGGGTATCCTAGTGTTTTATGATAACACTTAAAATCACAACCCATGTAGCTACCATTGCGACCAAGTTGTAAAGGTGTATAGGCTTTATGGTTTGCTGCAACAGGTTTTTGCCCTGTGTGTTGGGGCCTCTACTAGGCAGTTACATGCTCACTCCCCCACTGCAGCCAGAGAGATCTTAGTGCATTTTTAGGTGTCACTAAACGGTGATGACTCAGTGCTGTGTTGTACTGTAGATTGGTTTGGCCGTTGGCGACATTGCGGAGGTCCAGAAGCATGCGTTGTTGAAGAGGATTGCTATGCAGGTAGGTACTACATTTATTTAAAACTTCTTGAAATTAACACCATCTTAATTATTCATGTATGAGCATAGCTGATTTCTGCAAACAGTTATTTAAAACAGGTATTTTGTTAGTGCTGAGAAGTACCACACCGTATAGTGCTTGTTGGGCCCGTCCTCTGTAGTACCTGCTGTAGTCAAAGACTCAGAAATGAGGAAAAAGTTTTCAGAAAAAATTCAGCAGAGAAACTGAGAATTTATCTGGGCCTCTTTTAATGTCAGCATGTGGCCAACCAGCTAGCCACTAAGTAAGGATGTGACAGGTGTGAGGTGTTCTGTCTTGTCACAGCCCCACTGGTCCAAGGATCCTGGTATTCTGGCCATAGTCTTGCAAGGTTCCCATATCACATGTTATATTGAAGTGTTCACTGCATCCATGAGATTTTGTTCTTTTGTCACATCCCTGACATCTTTCTAAATAATCCGATGTAAAATCCGCTCAAGTCAGAGGCTTCTGGATAGGTCCTTGGCTGCTGAATCCTGTGAGGTGGTCTCCTGTTACACAATGCAAAACTATTTCTGTGCTCTTATTTGCCTTGTCTTTAAATTTCAAATTTGAATGGGAATATTTGATGCTTCAAAAGTATCTGATGACCAGTTGAACATACACATTCAGAAACTTAGGCCAGTTCAAGAGAAAGACAAATTCATGGTAAGATTTAACTTTATTCTCTTCACTTTTCTTCATCACACTGCTTTCTTCTGTGTCACTCACTCAACTATCCATTAGCATATGTTTATTTCTGAACAATGTTCCAGTACATGACACATGCGGAGCACAGTACAATTTACCATGAGTGAACACAGAACCCCAGCACAGAGTCACCCAGTTATTTGCTAACTTTAATACGTAAAAGAAGTCTAATTAGAGAGTATACCAACAGAACATTCAGAGTGTAAAACGTCGAAGTCAACTTAGAACCGTCCTTAAAGTCTCTGTTCTGTGACTAAGCTGTACATTATACAGAGGGCTTGGCACATTTAAAGAACAAAAATATATAAATTAACTGATTAAAGTGTTAGGTCCAGAAAATGAATGCAAACAGTTATTAAGGAAAAAACACAGTTATTAAGGAAATGCTACATGGAAGAGTTGGCATGTGAGCCAGACCTTGAAAGACAGGATTCAGAAGAGCAGTGAGGCCGGCCCAGAAGGGCGGGATCCGGCAGGAGCAAAGGGCTGAAGGCAGAAGGAGAAGTGGCTAAGGAGGGGTGAAGGGCTGCCAGGCCTAGAAGGATGGCTCCTTAGAGGGCACTAAGGCCGCTCAAGATTATAGAGGGCTTTATTAAAAAATAGCAAAAGAAAACCTCAGCTTTGTTTTTTTTTAAGATTTTATTTTTGAGTAATATCTCACCGCCCACCTGGGGTTTTAACTCACAATCCTGAGATGTAGAGTCTTGCTCTACTGACCGAGCCAGCCAGGCACCTCAGAAAACCTTAGCTTTGAAAGAAAGGGCAATAAATGATGGAAGTGCTTCAAGTTATTTCGTTAGTGCGTGGGACACTATTAGCTCTTCCAAAGAATGAGAACACAAGGAAAGTGGCGTTTAAGATGATCAGTTATTATCTCGATTTAGTGGAGAAAGATTAAAGGAAGGGCTAACTGACCAGTTCCTACTGTAACAAAGATGGAGTGTGGGACCTGAGGGAGGTAGGGAAGAAGAGGAAAAGAGATGCAGAAACCTTTTCGCAGGCGCGCCAGCAGTACCTCATAACCGACAACTCTTGAAAAGGTCAAGGAAAGTAAATAAAAAGAACAATACAAGCAACAGCAGTACATAAGATGTCTGCGGGAAGCCCACTAAACTACACGGTTAATACGCTTAACCAGTTCAGACGGTTAATAGGAAAAGCACAATTCTATATCAGGTTTGACCTCTTCCCTGAAACACAGCAACAAAAGGGCTTGTAAAGGAAAAGGGCACAGCAAGTGCGCCTCTGTTACCTGCCTTGTTTTGGACCACGAAGAGTGTTGGCTAGAAGACCAGGAAACCATTCTCTTATTTCCCCTCAGTTGTTTTTTTAAGCAAATTTCTATAATCCATGTACAACTCTGTCAGGTACAACCTGAGTGTGAGGCCACATCAGAACCAGAGCGTAAGGGGACGGCAGCAGCCCTCTCACAGAGGGACACTTAGTCTTTTCACAGAGTCCTCTCAGACCTAAGTGGGGACAGAGAGGTCCCTGGGGCAGTGCCTGCTGGGAGAGGAACAGTTATTCAGACAGGAGTCGTATTGTGAGGAGCTTGGAGCTCTGTAGTTTTCCACATTAGTATCCTGTTTCCAGTTCAGGCTGGCAGCTGTCAACACTGCACACGGACAGGCACATCACAGAGGGAGAGCCATGGAACTTACTGACCTCCCGCGTGGGGAAGCCACCAGGCAGAGGAGGTGCAGATCAGTCCTGAGCCCATAAGAGCCATGCTCGGTGGGTGCCACCAGACCCACCAAGGTTGGACTTGAAGCTCTGCTCACCATCCTCCCTAGGACCATATTTAAGGAAGGAAATCTGGCAGGTCCTATGTAGAAAATGAACAGGGTTAAGACACATCATGTGCTTTGTCTGTTGGCAGACACTAGACTTGAATAAATCTTTTTCAATCAAGTAAGTGAATGATAACATGTGACCTCTGAAAAAATGTATATTGTAAGCAGAAAGGAATATTGCTCTTAAGACCCAAGGGAAAAAGGAACCTTGGAAACTATATTATAGAAACCCAAAGAAAATTTTTAATTGGTGTTGTGAATAAAATACAAGAAAACATAGCTGTTCTTGAAACTAGAACCAACATAGAGCATGTTAAGTGGTGGTAAATGCTATAAAAGTAGGGAAGCAAGATAGAGTGTGTTATGTGGGAGAGGGGCCAGTGTTTTAAACAGGTGGTCAGGGAAGTTCTTAGCATCTCACCATTTGTGGATGTGAGCCACTGAAATGCCCATATATAAAAAAGCCAGTGGTCTTAGCTTAGAGAGCAAACTCTCACCTACATGGTAATTACAATAAACATATCTAAACAGACACAAAGGACTACAAAAAATGAGTATAAGATAAATTTGGCAAACAAAAAGTAAAATGTCAACTCAAGGTAAACCCATTAAATGACACCAATGATTGTATCTCTGAAAATAGACTCAAGACGGGTCACGGATAAACCATTTTGCACCCGATAGAGCAGCATGAAAAGTCAGTGAAGTACTAGTCTTCGATGCACCAGCCGTATTTCTTCCTCTGGCTCCCGTTGTGGTCCTCCGTCTAAGCACGAGTTCCTCCCCTGTCACAGGTGTGCATCTTGTACGACGCCCCAGAGGACGGGCCAAGTTGTCTTCTTCTGTGCCTGGTGTCAGTCACCGTCCCTGAAGAGTGAACATCTGCTCACTTCCATTGAATTCCTTCTTTAAGCAGTTTGCCTCAGCTGCAGACTGTGGCCCCCATCTTGTCAGTGGATGAGCGGAGAGGCGGCGAA
Source organism: Martes martes (assembly GCF_963455335.1). Lineage (NCBI taxonomy): Eukaryota > Metazoa > Chordata > Mammalia > Carnivora > Mustelidae > Martes > Martes martes. Next base: position 60,426,918 of record NC_137891.1, read on the forward strand.
CCTGGCCAGCCCGGCTGCTTGTGCGTTAAGCAGGGCACCAGAGTCAGTTTTCAGTTTGCTGTACTAATGGTTGCTTTCCTGTGGTGTAAAAATTCCAGATGCTTATTAATGATTCCTCTCAATCAATCCAAACTGCACTTTAGGTGGAACTTCATACCAGCTTAGAGAAGAAGCTGCCCCTCTGGTTCCTACGCAGAGTTGACCAGAAATCCATTGTTGTGTATCCCAACAGACCCAGATGTTCAGGGTTATTGGTAAGTACATGTGAAAAATGTCAGCATAAATAACGTGATACTGTTTGACATTCATTCATGGTGTTATCCTTAAGGGTACCCTTAGGAAAAGAAGTAATTGTGATTAAAAACAAAAAAATTAAGTGCCTGATTAACGCACAGTGAGAAAGTGAAGGGCAGTGGGAGGGAGGCATTTGTCCTACTGGCTCATTCACAACATCTGTGTTAAATGTGTACCACATCCCTGTGAGGGCAGATGCTTGGGTGGGTGATTGGCCGTGCCCTGTATCTTTCTTACAGTGTACGCTTCGTTTTTCCTAGTCACATGCCGCTTACATAATACGCACAAAGAATAGGTCTATGTGCAAATATAGAGCTCATATGTACCTATGCTCAGATACACACACACACACACATGCATGGGGAATGTACATTACAGACAATATACTTAGTGTCCAAGACTAAGCAAGCCACTGCATTATAATGGAAAAGGACTGTATTAAGAATCAGAAGTACTAGATGCTAATCCTGGCCATGCCCGGGCTTCCTCCTCTATGCATATTTTTTTCTCAGTTCTTTGCTTATTACTTTTCCATTGTGTAGTCATGAAACGATAAAGTCAATTTGAGTATTGGCCTAGGCTTCATTCTATCTACACTATTTCCCTGTTTAATTGCATTCATATCCATGGTTGTGACTACTCCTAAAACACAGAAGGCTCTCAGCAATTGATTCCCTAGCCTAAAACTCTCCTTGAGTTCCAGGCTCCTATGTCCAGCTGTCTACCATGACTCTTTACTGGTATGTCTCAAGATACCTCAATTCTGCATATTCAGAACAAACTCATGCAAAAGAAACTCACAATTTTCACTTCTCCCATGTTTATTCTCCCTGCAGGGAAAGAATGAAAAAGCCTCTTTTCTCTCCAAAGTTTCTTTCAATTCATGTCAACAGCATTCACTTGCTTGTGCAAGATATCATCCTTGATGTTTCTTTTCCCCCTGCGGACCCCTCACACCCATTGACTCCCATGTTTGGTTTATTAGGCTTCCTGGATGACCTGTGTGCACTGCTCTCTTGTCTTGCCTGGACTCCTAGAATTGCCTCATTTCTGGTCATTTCATTTCTGCCCTTGACCCATTCCAGTCTATCAATGGTTTAAAAGACACTAAATTTGGGGTGCCTGGGTGGCTCAGTGGGTTAAGCCTCTGCCTTCGGCTCAGGTCATGATCTCAGGGTCCTGGGATCAAGCCCCGCATCGGGCTCTCTGCTCAGCAGGGAGCCTGCTTCCCCCTCTCTCTCTGCCTGCCTCTCTGCCTACTTGTGATCTCTCTCTGTGTCAAATAAAAAATAAAATCTTAAAAAAAAAAGACACTAAATTTTAAAAATGTATATTAAAATAGCATTGCAGAAATATCCTTATGGGAAATTCAGTTGTGTTGGATAATGGTGTGGTTTTAGAGAACAATTAATCTTGTATGGAATACCACCACTTATGATGAGCATTTTTCATAACAAAATATAAGATGATTTGGTTATACTTTTTCATAAGCAGTCTTCCACTCTAATTTTCTCCTTCTATCTTACCTATACAGCTTGTACTTTATTATAATATGCATGATTTGTTTTATAGCTTTTTATATGCCTATTTCTCTTTTTTTATTTTTTAAATTTCTTTTCAGTGTACCAGAATTGTTTATGCACCACACCCAGTGCTCCATGCAATACGTGCCCTCCATAATACCCACCACCAGGCTTACCCAGCCTCCCACCTCTGCCCCTCCCAAACTCTCAGATTGTTTTTCAGAGTCCATAGTCTCTCATGGTTTGTCTCCCCTTCCAATTTCCCCCAACTCCCTTCTCCCCCCCATCTCCCTATGTCCTCCGTGTTATTTCTTATGCTCCACAAATAAGTGAAACCATATGATAATTGACTCTCTCTGATTGACTTATTTCACTCAGCATAATCTCTCCCAGTTTCTCTTAACAAACACTGAGCTCCTTAGGGGCCATAGCCATGTCTTAGCTATTTGTCGTGCTAGCATACCTGATGCAGTAGCTGAATCATGGCACATGTTCAAGAAATAGTTCCTGAATTGAGTTCAACCTGAGTAACTATTCATCGTTTATCCCACAGCGTATATTTCATTTTCTTTTTCACACCAAAGAAACAAGACAGGAAATTCCAAATGTTGACACATCTCTAGAAATAGAAATATTGAAGCAGAAGTACCGGTATGTGTTTTTCTTTATATCTGTATTTGAGAAACTTGAAACTTTTAAATAATGATGTATAGTGTAAGGTTATATTGTATATTTGTGTTTATCTCATATATTAAGTCATACTTTAGTTGACTCATGTCATAGTATTTTGAGAATCATGAGAAATTTTGAGACCCAACAATTTATTTGCTGCGGTTCAACAATCAGTTTTCCAGTCAGTATCTTAAACTGCATTCCCATGAGCCATCTGAATTCATACATCAAAGTTTTGAAAGATTTTGAGGATTCCTAGAGAAGCTATATAGTGTACAGGGTTAAGCATTAGGGCATTAGAGTTTATTCACCTGAGTTTAAAGCCCTATTCAACTGCTTACTAACTATGACCTTGGGTAAGCTGCTTATTCTTTCTGTGCAACAGCATTTTAATCTTTAAAATGAGAACAAAAGTAAACTGGCCAAGAACTAACAGCACAACCTTAAGAAGAACACCTAACCTTAAAAAAATGTGTATTGCTTAGAAGGGTTAGGACTACCACAAAGCTATGACCTGACACAGCCCATTGGATATAGAACACCTCTCGTAACCTAGGCCTCTCTGCACTCAAGGACTGAAAAGATCATTGACAGTAAATTCATGAGACATGTATATCCTTTTAGGCTGAAGGATCTCACTTCTCTCCTGGAAAAACAGCATGAGCTCATCAAACTCATCATTCAGAAGATGGAAATCATCTCTGAGACAGAGGATGAAGATAACCATAGTTCTTTTCAAGATAGGTTTAAAAAAGAACGGTTAGAACAAAGGAATAGCAAGTGGAATTCTGTGTTGAAAGCCGTAAAGATAAAGACCCACAGCCCTTTGCCTTAGGCTGCAGTGGGGCTTCCTGTCGGGGGAAGTTTGCATGACCCTGTTGGGTCCAATTTCCAGGTTAGCAAAAGTGAGGAAAAAGCAGAACTAGGACTCTGATTTCACTACATATGAAAGGATGGTTCCTGTATTCTTTGTAAAATAAACCTTCTCTCTATTCATATTTTATGCCAGTTAGTATGTATAGAGGAGATCCTTGCTACTGAGTTCAAGTTGTACTTCGCTTCTCATTGTTTGGGTAGAAAACTGACTTGTTAGAACACACATTTTAATGATAAGGACTAGTAAATGTAACTCTTAAGCTAGAATACAAATGTCAATACTGGATTCCTGCTTGATAATTATGTAATATGTAATGTATTAGACAATAAAGTATTATATTAGGTTATACCATTGGGTATGCTTCTTTGTGTGTGTGTTGTAAGAAGCTGTGGGTGGAACACTGTGTACTCTGTTCCACCTATAATAAATTACCACACCCTTCTTGCTGTTCCTAACACACCTGATGTCTCTTTGAGTTGAGATCCAAATTAATAGACATTATATGCATGAATTTTACTATAGATATAGATAGTATGTGCTGTTTCTATATTTTTGGTTTGCTAATAATCATAATAAATGTAAAATCTATATAGTCAGCCCACTGATTATTGTGTGAGCTTTTTACTACACTTAGTTTTTTGAGATTTGTAAAAATGCTTCCATCACACATGGAACTAGAGAAAGACACTACAAAAAAGAGAACTACAAGCCAGTATTTCTAATGACCTAGGTCCTCAGCAAAATATTAGCAAACTGAATCCAATAATACATTTTAAAAAATCATACACCACAGTCAAGTGGAATCCATTGCCAGGATGCAAGGGTGGTCCAATATTTGTCAAACAATCAGCATGATAAGTCACATCAGTAAGAGAAAGAATAAAAGCCGTATGATCATTTCAATAGGTGCCAAGAAAGCATTTCACAAAGTACAACATCCATTCGTAATAAAACCCCTCTGCAACGTCGCTGTAGCTCTAGAGGGAACATACCTCAGCATAATAAAGGCCTTATAGGAAAAATCCACAGCCAACATCAGAGTCCATGGTAAAAAAAAGAGCTTTTCCCCCGAGGATCAGGAAGAAAACAAAGATATCCACTCTTACCACTTGTATTCAATGGTACTGGAAGTCCTAGCCACAGCAATTAGACTACATAGAGAAATAAAAGGCATCCAAATTGGTAAGGAAGAAATATAACTTTATTTGCAGATTATATGATGCTATATATAGAAAACCCTAAGGACCCACAAAAAAATTACTAGAACTGATAAACGAATTCAGTGAAGTCGCACGGTACATAATCAGTGTACTGAAATCTGTTGCATTCCTATACATTAATAATGAAGCAACAGAAAATGAAATTAAGAAAACAATCTCATTTACAATTGCACCTAAAACAAATTTTCTAGGAATAAATTTAACGAAAGAGGTGAAAGATCTATACTCTGAAGACTATAAAACATTGATGAAAGAAATTCAAGATGATGCAAAAAAAAAAAAAAAAAAAACCCAGACATCTCAATGCTCATGGGCTGGAAGAACAAATATTGTTAAAATGTCCATTGTATCCAAAGCAATTTACAGATTTAATACAATCCCTATCAAAATACCAAGAGCATTTTTCATAGAACTAGAACATAAAATTCTAAAATTTGTAAGGAACTGCAAAAGACCGAAGATAGTCAAAGCAATCTTGAAAAAGAAAAACAAAATGAAGTATCATAATTCCAGATTTCAAGTTATATTTCAAAGCAGTATTAATTACAAGAGTACGTTATGGATAGATCAGTGGGCTAGAATAGAAAACCCAGAAACAAACCCACAACCATATAGTCAATCTTCAACACAAGAGAAATGAGTATACAGTGGTGTTGGGAAAACTTGACAGGAACATGCAAAAGAATGAAACTGGACCACTTTCTTCCATCATACACAAAAATAAACTCAAAATGGATTAAAGATTTAAATGTGAGACCTGAAGCCATAAACATCCTAGATGAGAGCACAGGCAGTAATTTCTCTTACATCGGATATAGCAACATTTTCTAAGCTCCATCTCCTAAGTCAAGCAAAATAAAGCAAAAATAAACTGTTGGGATTTCATCAAAATAAAGACGTTTCTGCACAATGAAGGAAACAAGAAAACTAAAAGGCAACCTACAGTATGGGAGAAGATATTTGCAAACGACATATCCAATAAATTGTTAGTGTCCAAAATATATAAAGAACTGATACAACTCAACACCCAAAAAGGAAATAATTCAGTTTAAAAATAGGCTGAAGATATGAACAGATATTTCTTAGACATTCAAATGGCCAACAGACACATGCAAAGATGCTTAACATCACAAATCATCAGGGAAATGCAAATAAAAACCACAATGAGATATTATACCTTACACCTGTCAGAATGACTAAAATAAAAAACAAAATAAACAACAAGTGTTGGCAAGGATTTGGAGAAAGCAGAACCCTTATGCACTACTGGTGGGAATGTAAATCAGTGCAAACACTGTGAAAAGCAGTATGGAGATTCCTCCAAAGATTAAAAATAGAAATACCATATGATCCCGTAATTTCACAACTGGGTATTTACCCAAAGAATACAAAAACACTCATTCAAAAAGATATATGCACCATATGTTTATTGCAGGATTATTTATAATAGCCAAACTGTAGAGGAAGCCCAGGTGTCCATCAATAGAATGGATAAAGAAGATGTGTGTACACACACACACACACACACACTCTCACACATGTACATACCTGCAATGGGCTATTATTCAGCCATAAAAAAAGAAAGAAATTTTGCCATTTGCAACAACATGGACAGTGCTAAGTATAATGCTAAGCAAAATAAGACAGAGAAAGACAAATATATGATCTCACTCACGTGTGGAAACAAATGAGTAAAGGAAAAAGACAAACCAAGAAGCAGACTCTTAACTATAAAGAACAAACCAGTGGGGAGGTGGATGGGAGGATGGGTGAAATAGGGGGTGGGGAATAAAGAGTACACTTATATTGATGAAAAAAAAATGCTTCCATCACATATGCCCTTTTTTCTTTTGATGTCTACCACAAAGTATGCATCGGTCACATACATCATTGTTGTTTTTTTTTTAATTTTTTTATTTTAATAAACATATAATGTATTTTTATCCCCAGGGGTACAGGTCTGTGAATCGTCAGGTTTACACATTTCACAGCACTCATCATAGCCCATACCCTCCCCAATGTCCATTTCCCCACCACCCTCTCCTGTCCCCCCTCCCCCCCGCAACCCTCAGTCTGTTTCTTGAGATTGAGTCTTTTATGGTTTGTCTCCCTCCCAATCCCATCTTTTCATTTTTTCTTTTCCTACCTCCCCCCAATCCCCCCCTTGCATCTCCACTGCCTCATATCAAAGAGATCAATGATAGTTGTCTTTCTCCGATTGCACATACATCATCGTTGATCTTTTCAAGGTCCTTGTTTTTATTTTCCTCTTCACCCTAATTCTCATGTTTATTCCCTCACTTGCCCAGGACATGCCTGCTCTAATGAATGTCTTTGGCTATATGTGTACCCTTGTATTACACTGACCAGTGTTGGTTCATGTGTGTTTTTATTTACATAGGTGCTATGATGCCAAGGTTCTTGTTCTCCTTACTTCTTTCCATTTAATGTATTGATGAGATAGAACTATGGAACCCTCTGTCCACCTAGCACAAGGGTTCTGACAGATGTTACTGTAATTTTGTGGACCCCATTGCATGGACTCCTCTCTTTTCCACGGATGGACATCTTGGTGGCCTCCATCTCCTGCTGTCATACGCATTCTCAGCCACACACTCACACAAACAGGCAGAGTGCTAAGTGACAATATATAATACGAAGAAACCAGACCTGTTTTCATTTATGGTCCAACAGAATGCATGCCCTAGAGACAATATTGTATGTTTCTTAGTCTTTGATTCAGACAAGATCTTTGTCCTTTATTTTCCTTAAAACATAAAGGCTGAAATTCACAGTATAGGATCATCAAGATGTCCTAATCATGAAAACAAATGGTCTTCTCAGTCTTCCCACTCCTCAAACTTTGCAGAGCATTGACACCATTCATTTAATATTAGTTGAACACCAAGAATGTAAGAATATGTGCCATATTGTACTACACCTGTTATGGGGTGGGGGATATGGAAATAGGCTATCCAACCTGCTCTCGAGGAGATGGCAGTTGAATAAATCACTTAGCTTTCTGAAATTCTCCCTTCCTTTTACCCCCAAACACTGAATTCTGTTTTTTCCACTATTTTTCTTACTGCTCCTCCTCTACTTCCCACTGACTTCTCTCTATGGCCTACTAGCTAATATTTACACCCCTGAGATCTGTCCTTGACCCTTTTCTCTTGCAAACTCATCTCTTTGCCGGTGTCTTGCCATATCACAACTTCGCTTAGGTTTGTAACCAACTACTTGATATAATCTCTCCTGCCCCACCCCCCTACAAATTCTAGCTCTGCATTTCCATAGTTCTTCCAGTTGGATACCCATGAGTATGAATAGGGGAATGCATACCAGTTCCTCTAGGTTTCCTATTTCCTATCAATGGTATCATTCTTTCATGGTCCTAGACTTGAAACCAACCTACTGCATTGCTTAATCTTTCTGAAGTAGAGCTCTTGGCCTTCACACCCATGCTATAAAGCTTTAAAGACTTTGCTTTTCTTTCATAAGCAAACTTATCTTCCTAACTTGACTCGTCAGTCTAATTTAGCCTTATCTGCATTTCATCCAAACCAGAACACTATTTCATCCAAACACGCCATGGCCTCCCACTTCCTGCCTCTCACTAGGCTCTCTTCCACCCCAGATGTCCTTCCTCCAGCTCTTCTCAAGCTCAGTATAAGTGGAACCTGCATCTTGAAGTCTTCCCTAACGGCCCAACTGATGATGCTCCCTGTATCCTCAGAACTGGTGACACTGCATTTCTCCTCTGCCACTTGTGCCTGCTGGGTTGACCATGACTTTCATTCCACTACGGTCCATCTAGTGGGAAAGAGAGTCCATCTCAGGTTCATCTTTGAGATTATCATCATCAGTCCCAAGTGATCCAAAGACTTCCACCTTATTTCTTTACGTTTCCTTTTTTCATCCTTTGTAGCTCCTGGCCCAGGCCCTTGCACGTAACAGACATCAATGAATACACACATATAAAGTAAATAATAAAAATCAGTGAAAACAACAAATATCACAGGCCTAAAAGATACTGCATGAAAACTGGTTCAATCTGCCTCAGAAAAGAAGTTTAGTGTCCCAAGTTCTGTTGACCATTTGCCCTACAAAAGTTGAATAACACACCTCTAACTGGTAGAAGAGACATTCGAATGCCACTTTTCTGTCTTTTCTACTGCTTCTGTCTTCTATGGTTGTTGAGTATGGTTTTTGACTATGGTTAGTGTGGGTGACGTCTGTACTTTGCAATAACACAACTGAACCTTAATACTGACCATAATTCCTATTGACTGAGTGACTCTGGATATGTTTCCACATTTCTAAAATGGCGATCTGAGTATAAATTGCTATGGTGTTGGCAGGATTGGAAAATATCATGCATGCAAAGTGCCTACCTCAATAAATGCTATTGCCTTGTATTTGGGAGAACTGACTTAGCTGAGGTAAAGGGGATTATATCCTAGTGATTATACAGGGAATTTCCTCAGATATAAGCTGGCACTCCCAGGTACTTCTGGATCTCATCAGCCAAACAAATCTTGGGGTGTGTACCACCAAAAAAACCTCACATTTAGAGAAAACGAATTAAAATATGTATTACAGCACTTTTTCTTATTTTTGTTTTTGCCCCAGATTCAAATCACCAAACTTCAACAGAGCACCAACTCTCTGCTGGTCAGGATAAGCCATCACCACTGTGTATTTCTAAACCATTTTCAACATTTTGATGTGAGCACATTAAAAGACAGTAACAAGGGTCACCTGAGTGGCTCAGTCGGTTAAGCCTCTGCCTTTGCCTCAGGTCATGATCCCAGAGTCCTGGGATCAAGCCCCGCATCCTGCTCCCTGGTCAGCAGGAAGCCTGCTTCTCCCTCACCCACCCCCTCTGCTTGTGTTTCCTTTCTGTCTGTGTCTCTCTCTGTCAAATAAACAAAATCTTAAGAAAAATAAATAAATAAAAGACAGTAACAAGAAGGTGGCTTATGAAATATTTACTATGTTTCAGGTATTGCTCCAAGCACTGTTAACTCACTTGATTCTCAAAACAACCACATGAGGTAGGTCCTATTATTCATCATCCTTGCTTTATGAAAGAAACCATGACACTTTTAGGTAGAGTAGCTTGTCCAAAGTCACAGTGCTGAGATGTGACCTCAGAGGTCTACTTGTGCATGCTGTGGCCTTACATTGAAGCCTTCCTACATCTTGAATAAAAATCAGGAAAAAGGTGATTTTTTTTCCCCCTGGGGACACTATACCTGAAAGGTCACTGAGCGGATATTGGCAATGTCACATTCACAGGTACGGGGATTTGAAGGTTAGGAGACATGGGGCATGGCAGACTGAGTGAAACTGGGTGTGCAGCCTCTAAAGTCAGGCTGCCTGAGTCTCTCCAAGTCAAATAACTTTCTAGCTGTGTGACCTTGAACAACATACTTAACCTCCCAGTTAGGGGGGCTAATAAGAGTACATACCTCACAGAGTTGTGCTGACGATTCAGCGAGTTCATGCAAGTAAAATGCTTGGAGTAGTGAACTGGCACTATTCTAAGTATTAGCACTCAAAAAATACTAGCCACTACAGAAGAGTGAATCATTTGTAAAGTTCTGGAAGAACAACTATTTATTTAAAGCTTTTTTTTTCCTTTTCATCCAAGCTGAAAAATATAAGAACTGTACAAGGATAATGTTATAAATTCAGCTGTCATATCCTCGTACAGAATTCCCCCCCCTCAGTTTGATCCCCAAATCTCTCAAATTTAATTTCATCCATGAGCTTGATATGTCAGACCTCACTATCTTCCCAGATTACGAGTGATATTTTGTAAGTTGTAAAAATTCAAATGGGCATATTGTGTTTTTTTTTTTTGTTTTTTTGTTTTTTTTACTATGACTAACATAGAGGGACACAAGGCACCTAGACAGCCCTTTTGTGGGTCTAATATCTGTTTCAAATAATGGTGATTTATAAGAAGATGGTGAAAATAAAACATATTATTTGAAGATTAGATATGAATGTGAGTGCATATAGGAATTGTCCAGGTTCTCTGTCTGCCAAATGTGTTTAGTCCACAGAGTAATTTTAAAGGCTGATTTTTAGGGCAATGAGATTTAAAAAGGCAGCCTGGAAATGGCCTGAATCCTTCCAAAAGAAATAATCATTGGCCAGAGTAGAGAGTGATTTTTTACAAACCTATCAAGTATATCTAAGAAATGTTTAACTTTAGACATTCCTTAGTGTGTAGTCTTAGTCTGTAGACGTCTGTATAGTCTGACAGAGGGGCCAGTAACCTTTAATCCAGGGATCCCAGGTGCCAAGACCACCACAGAAACTTCCAGAGCAGCACCTGCTTGGCTGCACCATCCCAAGTACAGTTGCCGGGAAATTGCAGGAACCAGGAGCTAGAACATCTCCTGACAGCATTATGGAAATGGTGTCAAGAAAGCAGTCAAAGCCCAATGACAGAAGACCTGTCTCTGATTCTAGGGATGGTAACAGTTCTGTTCACTGTGTAGCTTCATGCTGGTTAAAGTTCACTGTGTTACAACTGAGCCTTCTACTGTAGAGTCTCTGGCACCAACGTCTTTGTCACTAACATGCTTTCAAGGAAGAGCAGTTTCAGTGGGAGACAAGACAGGAAGCTGCAGGCCACTCCTTGCAATTTCCAACCAGAAAGCACCCCCAACCCCTCGAAAGGCATTCAGAAATTTCCACAGGTTCTCAGGAAGCAAAAGGAGACTTAAGACAACCCAGCCGCCATTTCAGTAATGTCGACAGTAAAACGAGCGCCCCCTTGAGGTGTGAGTGATACTGAGCCCAAATGGAAGAGCTCATTGACAGAGACCTCAGATTTGTGCAGAAGGGTTTTGATCTCAGGAACCTCTACAGTGACAATTACATATGGTTTTGCCCATTCTTCTGCTAAAATGTACTGGGCACCTGCGAGGGCAAAGGTGGATGGTGGTGCTGATTCACAGAGGCTTTGACTGTTGTAGCCTGCATTACTGAGGCCACCAAGAAGCAGTACACAGAATAACCAGGTGTAGAAAATGGTACTTCTTTGTGAATCAGAAGTATTTAGTGGCTTAAAGGAGATCTAGTCCCTGTCTAGAACCAAATCTGAAAAAAGGGAGGACTGGTCTCAGAAGAGAAAGTTACCAGTGGTAACCTCAATGGTTTGGTTGTTTTAAAAATTGATGGAGAAAAAAGAAGGAAGAGGTTGGGGGAGAAGGAGGGTTATTATGGTGCATGGACAGAAAGGGTCTCAGTAATACCAGCAAAACCTGAAAGACAGTTTCACTTACACCTTCCAAGCCAGCTTCCAAAAATCTAATTTTGAAGCAATACCGAAGCTCGGGAATCTGTTAGAGTAACAACCAACTTCCACAGCTGGCCGCAGAGACAGTTGCTCTCAAAACATGAATTTCTCAGGGGCACCTGGGTGGCTCAGAGGGTTAAGCCTCTGCTTTTGGCTCAGGTCATGGTCCCAGGGTCCTGGGATCGAGCCGCACATCGGACTCCCTGCTCAGCGGGGAGCCTGCTTCTCCCTCTCTCTCTGCCTGGCTTTCTGCCTACTTGTGATCTCTCTCTGTCAAATAAATAAATAAATAAATAAATAAATAAATAAATAAATAAATAAAATCTTAAAAAAAACAACAACATGAATTTCTCATCAATACCTGCTGCAGGTATGGTTTCAAGCAAAGCAGGACCCTCGGTTTAAGTCCGCGCTTAAGGACTTCCACAAAGAGGGATGTGTGCGTGGTGGGGGGTGGGGGGGAGCTGGATATCAAGTGGCTTAACAAAGGTAATTGTTTTCCTGTCTCCAAAGTGACTCAATAAAGGCAAAAACACTACAGGCTGATTGAGAACCGCATACTGTAAAGAGCCCTGGTTCTGAAGAAGCCGAAGGATCTGGGGATGAGGAGGATGGACATCTCTATTTTCCAGACACCTCTGGCAGACACAAAATCTTTCACAACCAGATACACCTCCCAAGTTTACAGTGATGCTGGGAGGTGTCCCCAGCCCTGGAGACACAGGATAGGTCCCGTGAAGGAATGGAACCAATAAGCCACACTGTAGTCTTCAAAAAGGGACTGAGAGCCATCTCGCCAACACCATGGTGACTCAAGACAGTTTTGCCTTTCAAGTCCAGGGTGCTCTACAGGAACCAGAAAAGTACCAGAGAACTGCAATATTGGACTTCCTATAAAAATGTATGCAATTACCACCATTCAGTGTCACTTTGAAACCTTCCCCATTACAAACTTGCTAAAAAATGCGTTCACCCAAATTTAAATGGCCTGGGCAGTGTGAAGCCCCATTGTCCTCCTTAGTCAAGCAGAGCCCGGCAGCCTTTGGGCCTTTGGAGCACTGCCATCTAGTGGTCAGCTCTGCTATTCCCTCTCCACTTGCCAGACAAGCAAGCGGCTTTTCCTCATCTCAATCTCCGCAGACCTACCGTTCTCCGAGAGCCAAGCAGCCACTGCCTGACTTGAAATGGATTCCACCCAAGCTGGTCACAGAGACACGGCCAGCAAACGACCAGCCTGAAGATCAGGGATTTTCCAAGTTTCTATAAATTGATGAATGACAGTCCACAGAATTGATATAACCTTTGAAATGTGGAATATATTAATTTCATAATGTGAAGTGTGCCACCTGTGTGGCAGATCAAATTTTTCAAAATGTTAAGTTTTTAAAGTAGGTTTGTGTGTGTGTGTGTGTGTGTGTGTGTGTGTGTGTGTGTGTTTTAGCTATAAAAAAGCCAGTGAGAGAAAAAGCTAAATGCTATGGAATACCTCAAAATGAGGTGTTTGATACTGCCATTTTAAGTCCTAGAATTTCTAATAAGAATCAACAAAATACAGCGATTTCCTTGTTATTCAGGTAATACCATGCTGAGAGCGCCTGGCCGGCTCAGTTGGTAGAACATGGGCCTCTTGGTCTTGGAGTTGTGAGTTCAAGCCCCATCCTGGGTGTAGGGATTACTTAAGAAAAATAAAATCTTAAAAACAAAACAAAACACAATACCATGTTAGCTTTACTGATGTTCTTTGCTCGTGGAGATTCAGCAAACTGCTGCATTTAGTTTTCCCCAAGATTGGTATGCAATTACCATAACCCACTTTGAAAGCATAATAAAATAGAGCCAAAAAAGTGCTGAGCTGCTTAAAGTAGTCATTCTGTTCTATTTTTAGTTTTTAAGGTTGTTTACCTTGAGAAGGTACTGGAGCAGAAATGTGGGGTACGTCTTTCAATCCGGGCACAATTTTGCTGGTTGGGTAAAATGTTTCTTAAGATTTAGGTCCTTTGGGCACCTGGGTGGCTCAGTGGGTTAAAGCCGCTGCCTTCGGCTCAGGTCATGATCCCAGCTTCCTGGGATGGAGATTGGGCTCTCTGCTGAGCAGAGAGCCTGCTTCCTCCCTTCTCTCTCTGCCTGCCTCTCTGCCTACTTGTGATCTGTCTGTCAAATAAATAAATAAAATCTTAAAAAAAAAAAAAAAGATTTAGGTCCTTACCTGCTTGGAAAGGATGAGAAAGAAAAAGTCAGGACGAGTGTTTTGATTAAACTATTTAGGATGGCAATTGCAGGGGCGCCTGGGTGGCTCAGTGGGTTATACCTCTGCCTTCGGCTTAGGTCCCGATTGGGCTCTCTGCTCAGAGGGGAGTCTGCTTCTCCCTCTCTCTCTGCCTGCTTCTCTGCCTACTTGTGATCTCGCTCTGCCAAATAAAAAAATAAAATCTTAAAAAAAAAAAGAGTGGCAGTTGCAAGAGTAAGTATAATTTTAAATATTTCCATTTATTGTTAATATTTGCTTTTAAAGAAATGTTCTAAGAAATCATTATCATAGAAAACTATTACATATATACACAAAATCTCAGAAAACTGTAATTAGCTGAAATTTTAAGTTCCCAAGGATATACACATCTATCTTCATGTTCTGAAAAATGACATCCTAAAGACGATTTACAAGTGAATATATTGAGATTTACCACTGAAGATAACTTTTAAAACGTAAACTTTGATTTCCACAATATATTTCAAATGACACAAATCACAGGAGTAAATAGAAAATTAGGACTATACATCTGGGCTATTGTATTAATATACAGAGTATTGTGTGTAGGACTTAAAAATTTGTATTAAGGTAAGAAGGATCAGATGCTTTTGAATTATACAAAAGAATGCATCACTGATAAAACATAATCACTCTATCATTAAGTGGCTTCATAACCTTCAAAGGAGAAGATGTGAGGCAGCACAAACAACCTTGCCATGTGAATATTCTAGAGTCCGCTCTAGACAGGGGCTTCAACTCTGGGCTGCTAATGACACTTGTGACCCACAGCAATCCCAGATGGATTTAGCCTGTCTGCACTGCACTTGTAAAACAAGTTAGAAAAAGGCAAACTCTCTGTTCTTCTGGTGCCATGTGTATACATTTTGGCTATTTCAGGATATAAGGTAATGGGGGAAAAGCGCCTTTTGTTTCATTTTTCACCATAATGAGGAACACCATTTGACATGTGCTCCAATTCACTAGATAAGAGAAGAGCAATAAAACACAGGGCTGAAACACGAAAAAAAGAATGTTTCCTAAGGTCCTCTCGGGCACTGGATCATTGTTTTATGATATTTTGAAGCTTAGTTTTAACTGACCATGCCTGAGTCCAAACTTTGGAACAGAAATACCTAGGAATTCTCACTAATCAACAAATGTTCCAGGAGATCAGGCACACCAGAGCATGGATGCCTATGGCACAGGGCACAGATGTTTATGGGGAAGTGGCTAACCCATTTGTAAATTTCCACTGTATACATTTCAAAGACCGCCAATGCTATGTAACTGTAGATTATGCCTTCAGTATTGATCAATGACAGTTCTGACAACTATTAAAAAAATCATACTGCATTTCACAATTATGGGTGGTGAACAAGGGATGGTAAATGTGCTTAATCATTTTTCTTAGCAAGGAGTCAGTTCTATTCAAATCAAGTAAAGGTACTGCTTCATACCTGATCCTTGCAACTTAAGAAATAGAGGTTTGACAATTTCTTTTAAAAATTAAGGAACTACAAACATACTTTAAACAATAAATACCTATGAATGCACTAAAAGTAGAAGAAAATAAAAGAAGCAGTATCAGAAAAGCTTTCTTTAAAAGACAGAAAACATCAAAACACACAAAAATCCTAAAACATAAACAAGACTACCCAAATAAAATAACACCCATCAACTCTGACAAATAAATACAAACATCAGCAAAAAGCAAATATTCTCCATTTGAGCCCAGAAATGTAATTACTAAAGAATGATATAAACTAGCGTTACAGAAAGATAAAAAGAGAAATCTTAAAATGTAAACAACATTAGTGATCAAATGAATTTAACACAAAGAACTGAAGGGAGGAATTATGAAATTAAGCAAAAATAGTGCTTTACACTGATAAAGGTTTTGATCCATCAGGAAGTCATGAGTTATTAACCTTTTTGTTTCAAATAAGTTACCAAAATATGTCAAGCCGTAACTGGTAGAAATGAATCACTGGTAGAAATATTATGGGAGAACCTTATCACACCTCCATTAGACTAATCCCTAGCTCTACATTTATGAACTGTGTGACCCACCAAGGTTATTAAAACACAGTTGTCAAGGGACCAGGAGAGAAGAGGCTGCCGGCCAAGGCCGCCGGCAGAGACTAGCAGTTGCTAGAGTAACACAGGTGCCAAAACCAGGTTCCCAGACAAGACCAGGGCCTCAGCGGAAAGGTGGGTCTTTGGAAATAAGAGGGTCTCTGAACCCCTTAGCCATCTGGCTCATTTTGTAGTGTTACCTCCTCACTTTTCATCTCAGTCCATTTTCTCCCTCCAATTTCTGCCATTAATACTCCATTTTGAATAATGAATTCGTTTTTAAAAATTCACAACCCACAGAACTTGAGTTTATAGATAAAGAAAATGATAATGAACCCATACTGGGTCTGACTTTCTTCCCTCCTTACTTGGGTTTTAATGGCAAAATTAACCTGTATTAGTCCATATGCCCTTTAAGGGGCTATTTAGCCATCCTTAGGCCCCTTCCCCCAATTAATTCACCTCCCAGACATTAGCTGAATGAAACCTGCCCACTTAAGCTACCTAAATTTAGTATTGCTTGCTGCTTCCTCCAGAATTGCTCTGCATATGGGTTTATCCCCTCTTCCCTCATCCCTGCTCGACGGCATTCTTGTTTAAACAGTTGGTCCCTATGGTGAGTAGGGTATGCTTCAGTGGTATTATTAGCTATTTCTCCGCAATACCAAATATTTTTTCTTGACTCTTCATATGTTCTAGCACCTTCCTCCTCCAAGTGTGGCCTGTGGGCCAGCAGCAGGAGCATCTCCTGGGAGCTCATTAGAAACACAGACTCTCAGACCCTACCTTAAACCCACACAATCAGAATCTGCATTTTAATAAGATTACCTGGTGATTCACGTGCATGTGACAGTCTGAAAAGCACTGCTTTACTGATTCTTTCCCACAAATACTGCCGGATATGTCCAATAACGTGTTGAACCATCCTCACTCCAGGTTCTCAATGTCCATTGGCTTAATAAAGTCTCTGCTAAAACTGTATTGAATAAACCAATTTTTTTTAACTTTAGTATTTTTGCAGCAACTTACTCTTCCATGGATTCCCCTGTCCCATGATACCTATTATCATCCTCCAGAATTCACAATCTATGGAACACATTTTGAGAAATGCTGGACTAATGGACATAATACGATGAATGAAAATAAATCACTAATTAGGCACATCTCTGGGTTTCAGTTTCCTCAACTACTCAATAGGGATCAAACAGACCTACTAATGTCAAAGGGTAGTTTGGAGAAAAAGATGAAATATATCTCAAAGCCCTCTGAAAATATGAGTGGTGAGAAAAATTTCATTCATTTATTTGTCCACTGAGCAAGTATTTATGAGTGTCTACTCTGTCCTAGGTCTGTGCTGGGTATGGGGGTTACAGCAATGAGAAAAGCAGAAATGTTTCCTATTTTCATGGAGCCAAAAATCAGTTCAAGTGAATTAAGGATTAAGATCTATAGATAATCCCATCAGTGTTATTTCAACTCAGAATTTATTTAATTAGCAGAATGGCTTCTCAAAAACCACAAAGGAGTTGGAGTACCTACTGAGTGACAATTGTAATGATTTAACATTTATAGAGGATTTATGGCATACAGCCAAGCCAAGCCAGAACTTGATGTGTAATGTTTGACAATTTCCATGGTATATACCCTCTCACAGGACCAATTCATTTCAAGCTGCTGATAAGAGGTTACTGGATTGAGGGATGGGAGGATTTGGAGAATCAGGAAAGTTATACACACTATCAGTCCTCGTGAGCCACCGCAAACCAGCTTCGGCCCATCGTTATACAGATCATGCATAAAATAAATCATAACTACCTGATAAGAAAGTAACTATTATATTCCCCATTTTACAGATGAGGAAATGGCGGCATAGAAAAGATTACAGAATTTCCAAGATCATGCAACTAGTAAATGGTAAGTTGGTATTTGAATGTAGAGACATGTGATTGCAGAGGCCCTACCTCTAGCCCAGTACTTTGTGGGAAGCTCTGATGTAATTCCTTAGGTTATTGTCAGCCAAATCCCCCTCATTCATTCATTTACTCAGTAACACTCCAGGAGTAGCCAGTGATGGGGATACACTATGGCTGAGATGCAGCTGCTTCACTGGAGTGAAAATATTCTACATGGGGACTAAAATAAGTCAATATTTAGATGTGGCTGGTATATTCTTGTGTGACAGAAACACACTATCATAGGACAGCCAGATTTCCTTGCTTGGGCTTTCCAGATGAACCAAGATATGGCCCAAACAGCTGATCAGGGATTGGGGTGAAAAATTTTGACTGAAGTTCAGGTAGGCACGTGGATATGTGTGTAGTTCCTGTTAACTGAATGGTAAGAATATTGCTCTGGATTAAGCTAAATTTAATCCAGACGTTAGGATAGCCGGACTTTAATTGGCTAGGATGTAACCAGAAGAATTTACCTCAGAATCGAGAAGTTGCCTCAAAATCCAGACACAGGCCGCTGGAGCCAGAGCAGCCTTACAAACACATCGGAAGAATGAAGACTAGCTTCAGGCATTCAGGTGTGGAGGCAGCCATAAAAGAGGGTTTGGATGAAAAATCTCCATCTTCAGGAAAGCATAAACCTGCTTTATCAGGAAACTGAAATAGGAAGGAAAAGAATGAACGAACTGAGTGAACAGAATAGAGATTTTCCTCTCTGACACACCTGTTAGCATAGTGAAAGGACTCTGCCATAAACACTGAACTTGTTCCCATACCCCTATATCCTGAGAGCAGAGGCTAATTAAAGCTTCAGATAAGCTTACTTCTGAAGATCTAGGAAGAACAGCAATAATTTTTCTCTCTCATAAAATGTGATTTTTAATTTTCTATATTTTGGCTTCACTGCTGTAAAGGATTGTGCAAATGGCTTCAAATGAATCTTGATATGGTTCTAATTCTTAAAGATAGTGTTTCAAAAATATAGATGATTTAAATTCGAATATATGAATAAGTTATATTCTTTTTATTCCAATTCTAAATAGTTTAAGTTTAGTATTTTGTTTTTTAACAAGTTCACAAAAATAGGACAGGAATTTTATATCAGCAATTGGAGACGTGTGCGACAAACTGAAGACACTTGCGTGAAGTAATTAGGGACATTTGAAACAAAGGCCATGTCTGTACATGCCCAGGGATGTAATTACTATACAACTTAATGTTTACCTGAATAACGTAGCTGGTTTTTAGAAACTATTTCAGAGCCTTTGGAACTCAAGTGTTTAATATAAAGTTCAGAGGCTTCTCTTGGAGTTTTATTCAAGTGAACGTTGAAGCTCACTTACAAAAGTGGAGAAATCCTTTTCTTAATTATCTCCCTGATTCACTGATGAGTTACAGACTTTCTCTTTCTGTTACAAACTTTCTCTCCCAGCAACGAATGCATCTAGTCCTATGAGGTTATGAAACCTGAAGGAAAAGTCCACCTAAGGAGGGCTGGTACCAGTGACGGAGGTCTGGGGAGGAGAAACAGAGTAAGCGGAGACCGAGCCATAGGGTACGCCTGGGGAGACAGGAAACACAGTTTTTCAGGACCCAGACAGCACAGCACAAGACTAGATGTTCGGAAGAGATGGTCTGCAAGCTCTGCTTTAATCTGAACACAGAGGGCTGGCTGGGAAAAGAATTTAGGGAGACAACATGAAAAAATTTCATTTATCTGGTTAACACTAGATGGCAGTGAATGATAGTATTTATTAGGAAATAGGAATTGGTTGTCATTAATAATGACATCATGGGCATATTTGGATTATCTTAGGGCTTGACATAGAACAACAACAACACAATAAAAATCACCTGATCACTCTTGCCTTGGTTCACTGTTTTGCTATAATCCAAGTGAAATATTCAATGCATTAGTTTTTCCCTTCCCTAAAGGTAACTATAGTTTTGTCTCAATGTTCAGTGTTACGTTCAGTTTCTCTATTCTTTGTTTCAGTGCAGTGATCTTTCACATTTACGTGCCTTAATGTGAATTTTTTTTTAAGTTTTATTTATTTGAGACAGAGAGTAAGCGAGCACAAGTGGGGTGGGGAGAGGCAGAGAGAGAGGGAAAAACGGACTCCCCACTGAGCGTGAGGCGGAGCTCCATCCCAGGACCCTGAGATCATGACCTGAGCCCAAAGCAGACGCTTAACTGACTGAGCCACCAAGGCGCCTCATAGTTTTTTTTTTTTTTTTAAACATATATAGACTCTTTAGAGACAGTAAGCATACTTCAATTTTAAAGGAAGAAGTTATGTAGAATTTTTGCATCGTGGACCATCAGAGCTAAAAGGGACCTTAACAATCATGTGGTCCAAGGTTTCAAATGAAATAACTAAGGTTCAGAGAAGTTTCGTAGCTTGCCTGAGGTCACACAGCCCATCAGTGATGAAGTTAAAAATAGAACCAAGGTATCTTGGCCTGCATAGTTTTTTCATTACTTTTGAAGCTCCCAGGCCAAAGGCTGTGAATGGAAGAAGTAGGTTCTCTCCAAGCTGAGGTACCGGGTTGGGGTGATGTCCCACCTGCAGTCATTTCCTTTCAGCTAGCTTCTATGACCTTGAAGCCCAGCCAGGCAGGCCAGAAGTCCCATGCATGCTCTGTAACATCAGTTAGGGGCAGGACAGTCAAACAGGTGGGATACGAAGGACAGGCTCCCTTTAAGACACTGAAGCAATCCCCCTGCCTTCAGGAGGAAAGGAGTGTCACCAATCCTACATTTAAAGGAGAATGGCAGCCAGGGCTCTGTCTGTGAAGCTGTGTTGTCTGGGACAACCAGTGGCCACGCAGCTGACCCGGAACACCGTACGGGGAACCTTGGCCGGTGCCCCGCTGGCCACAGTGCCTCCACTGTCACCACCTCCTGGTCCCTGCATGACGCCCACACAGCAGTCCTTTCCAAGCCAGATGCTGGCCTCACCTCCTCCAGCCTCTACCGCAGGGTGGGTGGGACAGGCATGAATGCTCCCCAGGGGTCAGTGGGGCAGGGCGGCCAGTACTGGCTCTCCTGACTCTTCTGATTCCCAGAGGTTAACTTGTAAGGCTGCAGGGTCCACAGGCCACTGGCAGGAGGGGCGGCAGGCCTGGGGTTGCTCTCTGGGGTGGTGGGGCAGGTGGCGGGAGGCAGGAGCACTTGAAGCAGCCCAGCTCTCCTTCCTTCCAGCTCCAGTTCCTCTCGGGCTTACATAAATATACACTTGCTCTTTGAAATTGTGGAGCCATGCTGGTCTGCTGCTCAAAGAAAAAGAATACAAACAAAATAAAACAAAACAAAAAGCCCTCAAACTTGACTGAGCTTAGGAAAACTGCACAATTGAAGAGACTGGACCCATGTGGAAACTCCTTATAACTTCAGATCGTCTGCCAGTAAGTATTAGCCAATAAGTACTTGTGGGACATCTGCTAAGTGTCAAGACTGTGCTAGGCATAGGAGTTCCCATGGCAAATGAGACAGATGTCATTTCTTCTCTCCTGGAGTGTGAAGTTTAGAGGAAAAGACTGGCATGGAGGAAATAAGTAGTTACATGATCACATGCTTACACTGGGGATCACTGACACCTGTGTGTTGAACCACAGCGGTACTGGCTCCCCAGACACAACTGTTCAATATTCAGGGATGTTGTCAGTCAGTTGTTAAACACGGCCATGAATGGAATGAGCTGAGGTGGGAGAACTGAGACCACTGAAATCAGTAAATGTCACAAACTGATCCTTCTCCCAGAGCCCCTGCTGTTAGCCGCTGACCTGCCCAGCATTGGAGGAAGTTCATGTCTCTTGTGAGGGCTCCTCCTTGCTACTAACCAGGATCCAGTGAGAATTTCCAACTACTGGCCCCTGCGGGGGGAACTGGGCAGGGGGCCAAGGCATCTGACTTGAGGGTAGTATTGTTTCCTTCTCTCCATTAGTACACTGAGGAGGAAGGATTACTTCCTAGGCCACCTGTGCCAATCAAGTGACCAAGTAGTGTAGATGGGGCACCTAAAGATAGCCTCCTTCGTGGGCAGAAACATTTGGATTATGGAGGTTTGATGAAGTCAAGTAAATGCCCCCCAAGCCCTCTCCCAGAGTTTAGACACAAGCCTTCCCCCATCAAGATTTTGCATGATCTGGGGACGCCTGGGTGGCTCAGTGGGTTAAGCATCTGTCTTTGGCTCAGGTCGTGATCTCAGGGTCCAGGATTGATCCCCACCCTGGAGGTTGCAGCCCCGTGTCAGTCCCATGTCAGGTTTCCCGCTCAGCAGGGAGCCTGCTTCTTTTTCTCCCTCTCCCTCTGTTTGCTCTCTCAAATAAACAATCTTTAAAAAAGATTTTGTCTGAGCTGTACGCTTCCTCTCCTATCAATAACTTCACATTTTCTTTAAATTGGCTTGCTTTATTCCCCAAAATACATATCTTAAAGGACAATTAATAAATTGATATTGTAATAAAGTAATCATTAAATAAAGAGCAATGAAAAGAAAACAGTGGTAGTCAGTTCCAGCTCTGAGCTTGAGGTTGACTCAGAGATTAAACTGCAAACTGTGTACAAGACACATGGGTGCCAGCTGGCCACCTTCTTCTGTGGGTCATCAGAATAATCGAAAACAAAAGTGAAATAGCTTCATCAATGTGTGATTTGACATTATCATGTGTCTTACCTGAACATTACTTAAAATTACCTTGTTACCACAAGGGTGATGAGGATGATGATGTCATCATATCATACTGACATTTACTGAGCGCCTGATGTGCACCAGGCACCCTTGGAAGTGACTCCACTCTTCTATGGGGGTTGGATATTAGTGGAAGGCTCCTTTATTCAGTCTCCGCCAGTTCTGTCGTGATTCTGCTTTGGTTTTTTTCTACCTATAACGCTTCAGCTGATTTTATTTCTCCAGTACCTAAAGGCAAACACAATTCACTACTGTGATAGTTATCGTCTAATGAGCACAACATTAATCCTTCTAATTAACTGATGGACATTACTTTAAAACAGGCTTTCATGCTGTCATGGTTATAAATGCAGAAAAAATTAATTTCCTAGAATGAAAAATAAAATTAAGCTTTAAAAAAAAAAAGATTTTATTTATTTATTTGAGAGAGAGAGTGAGAGAGAGCATGAGAGGGAGAAGCAGACTCCCCATGGAACTGGGAGCCCAATTTGGGACTCAATCCAGGGACTCTAGGATCATGACTTGAGCCAAAGGCAGTTGCTTAACCAACTGAGTCACGTAGGCACCCAAATGAAACTTTCTTGATTGATTGATTCATTCATTCAACAGATAGTTATTGAGTTCCTCTTACAAGGAATGGCAGGGGGACACAGAAGATGAGCTTCCCTGGCTGATGGTACAGAGTCCTGGAAGTCACCATCTCTTCCAGGATGTGGACACAAGAATGATCATGTTGATGTCATCAGTTATTGGAAAGAGTTTACTTAAGAGCAGAAGGAGAGCCAGGGGCTGAAGTGTGTAATTGAGAGATGAGACTTCCAAAAGGGAATGATAAATTAAAAAACAAAAGTGTGGCATGGTGATTATAGTTAATACTCATGTATCATATACTTGACTACTGCTAAGAGAGTAGATCTGAAATGTTCTCACCACAAAAAAGAAATCATAACTATGTGAAGAGATGGGAGAAGGTAGCTAATATTATAGCAGTAACCATTTTTGCAATTTATAATTGTATCAAATCAACACCTTAAACTTAAGTACACTTAAGCCTTAACTACAGAAAGATAGTCCATATTTTAACTTCAGACCTGCTAGCCCTTGCCCTAGCTAGCCTGGCTGATAAGTGCAGAATTTTTCCTTTATAACTCAATAAATTGGAAGACTGTTAGTGTATATTCTATTATTTCATTCTTTCCCTTCTCTCTCTATACAAGCTCATTTCTCCCAGAATTTTTAACGAAATATTCTATCTAGAGCTCTCCACCCCTTTGTTGTCTTCCTATGATTACAGTCCCACTTATTAATGTGTCCTTTAAAAGGCTTGGGTGCAGCCAGATCTTTGAGGCAAGTCCCCCACCACATCTAGAGGAGAGTGGGCAGCAAAGTGTCTCATCGCTATGGGATACAGGATACAGACATTAAAAGAAACGTAAGAAGCAAGAACGTAATACCCAGGAAAGTCGACCATTTACAAGAGGGGAAGCCAAAACAGGGTGGAGTTGGGATGACCTTCAGGCCACCTGTGAACAGAAGCCAGTATTTTTCTTCTTGAGTGCATTTTATTTTCCTCTTGAACATCTGGTCCATTTCCTAGTGGAAATGGAAATGCTAAATGGGTGTTCTTTTCATTCAGTTTGAAGAATGCGGCACAGGGTCATTTTGGTTGTCACAATTGGGGTGCAGGAAATGCTGCTTGTGTCTAATGTGTAGGATGCTAAATGTTCTACAGTGTACAGGCCACTTCCCAGAGCAAACACTTACTCCCCTAATGTCCGTAGCCCGAGGTTGCCAAACACAGCATTAGAGGAGCAATATTCGGGATGCTGTAACATGAAGTGTGTAATACCCTACGAGAGTTCAAACAATCAGAACAGAAACTGAGAAGAGCCATCACTTAATCGGTTGTTCTCTAGAGTTTCCAAAAGACTTGGTCTATTTATCTCCTGTCACTGTGCCTGGATTCATTCACAGATGGAGTTATAAAATTTTAAGATATTCTCAAAATGGGTTCTTGCTCCCCACATGGATGTCCCTTGATGCTAGCTCAATTTCTCATTAAGAGACTTTTGCTAATTCTTAAACCAGCTCCTTACTTTGCATTTCTGTAACTCCACTCTGCATCGTCTCTGAAAATGGTCAGATTAGTCAGCACTGCATCTGAAAATAGGAAGATTAGTCAAAACCCCCCCAGAAGTACATTTTCTTGGTGTTTGCTTCAAAGGCAAAGGCCTCAACCACCAATCACAGCTGCATGCCGAAGGACATTGCAGCACAAAGTAGGGCACGAATGCACTCGCAGGTAGTGGCCCTCACCACGCTGGTGATGGTGACCGCGCCAAGGGTGTGCAAGGCTCGGCCTCACTGGTCAGGTTGCTCACACTTCGGCTGGCAAGACTGACACTTCTTTCAGTTTAACTAAACAGGTATGGTGGAATGAATAGCATTTCGTAAGGTTGGGGCTTCAGAGAACTGTCCTCTTTCTTGAATTGTTGTCAACTTCACATTTTTTTCCCCAGGGTTATTCGGTAATGAATAGACAAGCAAACGGCAGAAGAGAATGGGTTTGGCAGGGTTGTCAGGTAGCAGCTGGAGCATGTAATACAGGAGGGAAATTTATATTAGAGTGATAATTATATATTATATATAATTATATATTGTATATTTATAGCATATTTCAATATTATTTGTGTAATTATTTTTTTTAAAGATTTTATTTATTTATGACAGAGATCACAAGTAGGCAGAGAGGTAGGCAGAGAGAGGAGGAAGCCGACTCCCTGCTGAGCAGAGAGCCTGATGCGGGGCTCGATCCCAGGACCCTGAGATTGTGACCTGAGCTGAAGGCAGAGGCTTTAACCCACTGAGCCACCCAGGCACCCCTATTCGTGTAATTATTTTCTACAATTCTTTACGATATATGTTTCCATTATAGGGGAAGGAAATCACAACTGTGCAACTGCCATGATAGGGTTTTGGAAGAAATATGTAAATAGAGCAATGGGACATAAACATGAGGAGGAAATGGGCAGGGCTAAGCCCCGTGGAGAGTAAACACGGCTTGTTTAAAAAACAGAAATGGTCCTTGTAAATTCAGCTCCGGTGGGTGCAAACAGGGTCCGTCTGATTCCACTCTGTGGTAGCAAGATGCTCTGTTACCTCGGGTAAACAGGAAATTATAACTAGAGACTGCCCCGTAATCGGAGTAACCCGCTCTGAATCACCCTGCACACTAAGCTTTGCAGTGCTCCTGGATTGATATAGAAATGTTTCAGAGCTTGAAATAGTAAAAGGCTAGATCTGTTTGCGTCCGCACTGTATACTTGGGGATTAAGAAAAAATTAAGGAAATAATTTACTGTTACTGTTAAAAGCCCTGAGTGCAATATTTAGGACACAAAATTCCCTCCCTTAAAAAATGCGGGAAACTCTGTTGCAGGAACTTTTTAAAATAACATACAGAACAGAATGCTCATTTTGCTGATGAAAAGCTAAGTGCACCCTGTCCTTCCCCAACACCAATACCAAGCAAATTGGTATGAACTGATGATGAGACCCTTCTCTCAGTCAGGCTCTCCACGCCTGGATTTTATCAGAGATTTGTTTTTCATCTCTCATGAAGGATTTACCACATCAAATGACTGCCTGCACATCTGTTCTGAATCTTTGTTCAGGGAAGCAGTAGCCCTCCTCAGGACAGAATGCTTGGGTATGGTCCTTCACGGTCCCTCACTGAAACGCCAGAGACAAGAGCGAGCTAGAAGAGCTCCCAAAGACATGGGAAGGTTCGCTCAGAGCTGAGCAGATAGGAAGTGACTGGGACAGCCTGGGCTTCTGATTCTGGGTGTAGGGTTAGGTCTGCTTCTGAAATGCTGGTGGCCCCAGACATCCTTACATCCATTCATAGACCCACACCAGCCTGGAAGTTTCTCTCCAGGCAATCTAATAATCGAAACCCATTTGCATGAATAAACCAAACCTAAGGATACTTGATCTATTTTAGTATATGTGCTGCCGAAGCGAGCACAGGATACTTGATCTAAAGAATGAAAGTCCAGGGGTGCCTGGGTGGCTCAGTTCATTAAGCAACTGCCTTCAGCTCAGGTCATGATCCCGGAGTCCTGGGATTGAGTCCCATGCCAGGCTTGCCACTCGGCTGGGAATCTGTTTCTCCCTCTGACCCTCTCATACTCTCGCTCACTCTTTCTCTCAAATAGATAAATAAAATCTTAAAAAAGAACAAAAAAGAAAGTCTGTATGTACTCATTTTTCTAGAAACTTCAGAGAGGTGGCCCAAGTGCCTCAAATGTACCCTTCAGGGCAGCCCAGTATCACTTTAGCTTTAAGCAGTGGAGTACTTTGTAGAAAGAAAATACATTGTTTTTTTATAGAAACACAAACAGTCCTAAAACCACCTGCATTTCAATTTCACTATCTACCTACTTGCTACCAGTGTAAATTTCTGGCTATTAAACGTTATGAGACTCTGTTAACTCTTTGGTGAAAGGGAGAAAGATACCACCTTCCTTGCTGGAAATGCAGATTCCTGAGTTCCGCTCTTAAAGATTCGGCAGTTGGGGGGCCCGGGAACCATCATTTTTGGGAAGGTCCTCCTGCCATTCTGATGTACAGCCAGACACAGGAACCCTTGACTGATTACAATAATTCCAAGACAATAAAACTATTATTTCGGGAAAAACAAAAGGAATATTTATATTTCATGTTCACCCAAACCAGACATGAACCTGGGAGGATAGTATCCTACATCAAGAAAGGCTTAGGGGCACCTGGGTGGCTCAGTGGGTTAAAGCCTCTGCCTTTGGCTCAGGTCATGATCCCAGGGTCCTGGGATTGAGCCCCACATTGGGCTCTCTGCTCAGCAGGGAGCCTGCTTCCCCCTTTCTCTCCATCTGCCTCTCTGCCTACTTGTGATCTGTCTGTCAAATAAATAAATTAAAAAAAAAAAGAAAGGCTTAAATTTAGCATGTGTAATTTTATAGGCTGAGATTAAGAGGGAAAAAAAGCAGGAAGCCATTGATTGTTGGCAGGATTTCCTCAGCTCATCTGTATGAAGGGCTTAACCAGTACTGGGTATATGGTAAATGCTCAATAAATGTTAACAATTATTTTTAGTATTACATAGAAACTGTGTTGGTTCACTTAGGAAAACTGTAAGTGATCATTAAAGCAGGGAATGATCAGCTCTTTATGTGAGCAAAATGCCTTTTAGAAATTATATATAAATACCAAAACACATTAAAACCACTGACATGTTAACTTCTTACATTTTCCCACCAAGCAATATTGGAGAGACCTTGTCTTACTCTCGCCTTACTTCTTCCTCTTTACAACTGATATCAATCCTTTTCTTTCTGAAAAACAAATACTAAAATTTACATAGAAAAGGGATATGTTCTCCTTCCAAGAAATTGGAGCTGGACACGCCCCTTAGGTCCTCTCGTTGATCCTTGGGACCAACACTCAAAGGGTATATTGTGACACACACTAATTAAACACACATCTATGAGAAAATTCCACAAACTTCTCCTAACTTGTACTTTATTATCATACAAATTTTTTCTGAAACAGCCGTGATGGTTTGAAGGTATAAAATGTTTGGTTTTAGTTGCTGCATTTCCCCAGTTGAGTTTCGGACGAGTTCTTGGTCTTCTTCATAAGCTTCTGCCCCTTGCTGGCAGCAGCCCACTTCCTGCCTTGCTGGGGCTGGGTGATACTTCTTAGCAGGTACAAAATGACTAAGTAACTTTTGGTAATGTCAGTCCCTTGCTGGGTTCTTAATATGAGAACACTCTGGGACCCTGCTCAATTATTTTAACCTTTTCTTCTCCCCAAGGTGTCCCTTAACCAAAGCACTAGCCACTATTAAAACAGGATTATAAATCAGGTTATTTACCCACTGACCTTACTTACAACACCAAAAAAAAAGCTGTGAGCTCTGAGGGCTCAGGCCTGACTTTGACAGTGTCTTTGCTGTTGATGAATCTTTATGGAAGTCTTATCTTATATTTTTAACAGCAAAGCTTGGGCTCTATTTTACTGAAGCTGTTTATAGATCTAATCAGAGTAGATCAGGAAATGTGGCTGACAGCGTAGGGCTGCCTGAGAAACATAATATTTGCCGGCCAGCTTTAAGGCCACCTCTCAGCTGAGAGCCATGATCAATGAAGTGTGCCTGAGGCCCTGTTTAGATTAAGGGAAATAAGCACATCGGTGGCCACATTCATCCCAAGCAAATCGTTTTCCCTCACGCAAGCCGCAGCGAAAAGCTTTCCAATAAACTGCTGACAGGATTAAAGACAAGCAGCTCCTCATGCACCCCTCATGTAGCTGTAGGCCACAGCGGGGGAGGGACACCGGCTCTCTAGGTGGACTAGAAGGAGGATGGCCTTGCAGAAAAGGGCAGCCCACCCTCTACCCTGCCGCTAACCACCTGCATGGCCTATGGTCAATTAATTTCTAACTCTTGTTTCATCATTTGCAAAAGAGATGCGTTAGGGTTCTCCAGAGTTAAAATACACACACACACACACACACACACACACACACACAATGAGAAAGACAGAGCTGTATTTTAAGGAATTGAGACATAGGATTGTGAGCGCAGACAAGGAAAATCTGCAGCTGGATGCCCAGGCAAGAGCCCATGTGGCTTGGGTCCACAAGCATTCGTGAGGCAGACTTCCCTCCTCCTCAGGGGAATTCAGCCTTTGTTCTTACGGCCTTTAATGGACTGGATTATAGATGGTACATACCCGTTACAGATGGTGATCTGCTTTACTCAGAGGCTCCTGATTTATTTTTAAAGATTTTATTTATTTATTTTTGAGAGCAAGCAAGTGCATGAGCAGGGGAAGGCGCAGAGGGAGAAGGAGAAGCAGACTCCCTGCGGAGCAGGGAACTGACAGAGGACTCCATCCCAGGAACCTAGGATCATGACCTGAGCTGAATGCAGACGCTTAAGCAACTGCACCACCCAGGCATCCCAAAGGCTACTGATTTAAACGTTAATTTCATCTGAAATTCAGCTACATCTATAAATTGGTGTTTGACCAAAAACTGGGAACCTTGGGTACCATGACCTAACCAAGTTGACACATAAAATTAACCATCATCATAGGGCATCATGGTAATACTTCCCTCAGGTAGGTTTGAGGAAAATTAAGTGCCAATGCCAACAAACACTTGGTGTGGGCCTCAACTGACCACTTGTGCCCCAAGATTTAAGGCAGATTGACTAATAATTGAAGGTTAAATTTTGAAACAGTAGAAAACCTGAGTTAGCACTAGGTATAATTCAGCATTACCCTCTGATGGTACCTGCTTCAGCCACACGGAGGAGTCCCTGGTGGTCAGCTTCAGTTGTTGTCCTTGGAGGCTGAAGGATGACACCTGAGCAAAGGCATGTTTATAGGCTCCTAGACTTTTTTTTAAAGACTTACCTTCTAGACTTGAAACACAGAGAAACTTTGTGGGTACAGTCAACTTCCCATGGATGATTTCCTACCATTGGCCCCAGCAATTTAGAACACAGAGGAGTAAGTTAAGGGCTCATTAACAGTCTCAGAAAGCATGTACCCCATAGTTGGAAAGGGGTGCTTAGGAATGTGGCTTCCAATGTACATCTGTGTGGTATGAAATCCGGCAGCAAAGAAAACTGCATTGCTTCCATTTCAATGTCCTCTCCTGAGGGGGGAAACTGGGCAGTAACTGGCGGAATGCTACCTTTCTAAGATTTATTAGGAGTCGTAGAGGGCTCTGCAAACTCGGAAGGTAACTTTGTATCCTACAGCACTCAAGCCTGATTTAATTTCATGTCAGTCCTAGAACTGCAACCACAATATGAACTGCAACTTTATAAATTGCTCCTTGGAGCAGCTGCCCTTGCAGGTGGGGAAGTCAGAGGGGTGGAAGTGTGGAGGGAGCTGGACCATTGAGAATCCGCACCCCAAGTGAGCAGATACATTTCACCAAACTCCGCTGTTCTCAGCTGTCCCCCATTTCACCCCCACAGCCCCTTCTTCTTTCACTTGTGTTTGTCTCCTGCCCCCAATACTCATTCCCCCCCCCCCCCCAGAAGGATGTCAGATGAGATGTGAGGGAGAAACTGAATTATGCTATCATACTGCATAAGGCTTTTGGATTTCCAAAGATTATTCACCAAAACTCTGCTTGTGAGAAACTCAGAATGAACAGAATAAAGTCTAATTTATGTCTCCTCTCGCAATAGAGTCCCTGATGAGAATGTTGAAACAAACTGATGTCACTAAGAAAACAAAGCTCATACTCAGAAGCATGGAATTCTTACAGGAGTTAGAGAATGTTGTTTGGGTTCATAGCATCGATTAAGCCATGCCTTAAAACCAGCACGCAGCAGCCAGTGTCACGGGAAGGAAACCACGTACAGCAGATCGGGGCGAATCTCCTAACAGTCTGTCCATTCTGTTACAGTGGAACGTTGTCTTATGCAGGCAGTGGCAGCCTGTTCTCAAAATCTCATCACTTGAAATTATTCTGGACCAAGCATTTGTGGATAATGTGAGGACAGGCTTACCTTGGTGATGGGATGGTCTAAGTAGCTTGAGAGGTATTTCCATGATTTAGAAAGAATATGTGTGGTTAATTCTAAAAATAAAATAAAATAATTTAGGAGAAATGTAGGTAATGCTCTCATATGATTCACTGTAGACATTATATAAATTCATCATATAAATATATATACATATAAATTCATCAGCTAACAGATCCACAGTCACATGATCTCAATGCTTTATAGAGAAATATGTTCTTGGTGCCAATCACATTTCAGATACTTAGACATATTTCAAGAATGAAGTTTAAAGATTATTTATTTATTTATTTGACAGACAGAGATGACAAGTAGGCAGAGAAGCAGGCAGAGAGAGAGAGGGGGAAGCAGGCTCCCTGCTGAGCAGAGAGCCCGATGCGGGACTCAATCCCAGGACCCTGGGATCATGATCTGAGCCGAAGGCAGAGGCTTTAACTCACTGAGCCACCCAGGCACCCTTCAAGAATGAAGTTAAATGCTTATACTCGCTCTGGCCAAAACTGGCCTCTACATGGCACTGCATGGGGTCTTTTAACAGTGAGAAAATGAAAGTAAGACTCACAACTACACATTTACAAATCTCAAGATTTACCAACATCTACCACCCTTATGAAGAGAGTAAGTGATATAGGTGTACACACACACACACACACCCTTCCCAGGAGCCCAGGAGAAGCTCCATCTCGTACCATCTTCTACTACTCTCATGTTGTGCGCTCACTGTTCTTCTCTTTAATCGGGGAATTTCCTTGTTACCTCTGATCTGCAATCGGACATAGAAGAGCCACGAGAAGCATATTTCTTGTCCCAAACTCCAAAGCAGAAATGTGGGCTTGAGTCTGGGTCCAGCGTCATCCACCCGATCTGCATTTCCAGCTCCTCGCTCAGCATCACGCAGTTACACCAGAATTGTAAGAAGTGGGATTCGCATCTCTCAGGCGTTTGGACACGTTTCTCATACTTAAACTGGACATTACCTTCAAGGTTGGGAGGGAGGAGAGCTGCAGAGTGTATCCATGTGCTGAAGGGATATTGTGTGCAGCAGTGGTAGGAGAGAAGGATGGAAAATATGTATTTATCTGGTTCCAAACCATTTCCATCACTGCTGGCGGCACACTATCGGGAAGTTACTAAATGCCACGGTTTTTCACTTTAAAGTGGTTATTTTCATGCTATGTTAATTTAACCTCAATACATTATTTTTTCAAAATTATCCACAAAGCAATCACCTAAATGATCTAAGGGTTTAACAATATCGGACTCCACCTTCAGCTCTCCCCTCCTCTTTCTTTGGGCTGTATTTAAAGCCTCCAAGTCTGGCCACATTGACCAGACCTGTCCCTGGCCCACGGTGAGGTAGGTGAAGTGTGGCTGGTGGCCTCCTGGGTCCCTGCTGATCTCTCATCTGCTCCATCACTGTCCCCAAGGCCCTGTGTCCTCTTACTACTCAGTACCTCCAAACCCAGAGAAATGCACCTAATGAGCCCATCTGGAGGTGGTAGGTTGATGTTTTACTCTCCAGTGTTGGAGTTTTGTTCAGCCAGTTACTCATCAAAAATATTTTAAGGACTATGGACTGGTAAGTAGTTTTTTCCTCAGCCAAGCAGAAGAAAAGCACAGCGGGGAAGAGAAAGTCATGGAGTTGTGAAAAGGCCAGAAATGTTCCAGGAAAGTCGAGACTTCAGTGCGCCTGAGCAAAGATGTGTGATCAGTAGTTGAGGAGCTCTGGGAGAAAGCGAGCCTGGGAACAGGCTCCTAATGGTCGGGGAGTGAAGACAGGATGCTCAGAGGCTCCAGGAAATGGCTGTGAGAGCAGAGAAGAACAGAATCCAGGAGGCATTTATGATCAATTGAGTGCGGGGGCTGTTAGTGAGAAAGAGGGGTAAGGAGACCCAAGTTACTAGCTAGACAGGCCACACAGTGAGTCACACTGTTGAACAAAGTCTGCTTAAAGTAATGGGAAAGATCTGGAAAGGCAGATACCAAATGCAGTGGCAACTTGAATCAGAGGTAGATTGGGGGCAGAAAGTCTCCCCTGAGACATTTTCAAAGTCTCCTTTCAAATTAATGACTGCGCCGATTCAAGAAGCCAGTCCATCAATATGGAAAAGGAGAATTTGTGTCAAATTCCACAAGCCGAGTTAATCTTAAAGAGAATTTTAATAATAGTCATACACTATTCTCCACATTCAGTTATATAATTGCATTTCAATCCCAATATAAGCTTCAATCTTTGACACAATGTAAGTGCATCTTCAATTACACTTTAAAATATGCAATTTCATTTCAGTCTGATGGAGAATTATTTTATTTGATAAGGACCTAAGAAAAACAGCCTAGTCAAAGTCAAAATAGTACAAAACATTCATCTAAGAAATTCTTTATACGAGGTGCTACAATTTTTCCTGGAATATTTTCATGAGATTGAAAGGGTCAAATATGCAATAAATTACTTCTTTCAATATGAAATTCCATCCAGATCAAGTTACAATCATTGTGCGCATGGGTCTACCTGTGAAAACCCCCAGTAACTTTCACAGCCAACACCTGATACATCGCCAGCATCATAAACCTACAAGTTGCTAATATTATAAGGCAGGAGGCAAATTACATGTAATTTTTTTAATATCTTAATATCCTTTTTTGTTATATCTTAATAACCTTTCTATTGTAAGCATCTCATTTTAAAAGTGGGGAGAAGTGGGGTTAGTAGTATTACATAAAACCATAAATGAACCAAAACTAAAGGAGTGTTGATGTAAACTAATTTAAATGCATTTACTTGTGTATGCTATGCTACAAATAATCCCATTCGAGGGTAAAATAATATTGGGGAAAAATTCTAGTAGTGAAAATAACCAAATAAGAACATTTGCATTCTTCGACATTTAAAAAATCAACTTGAATAATATAAAAGTTAGAAAATTCCTTAAAATAATGAGCTAAATCTTTCTTACTGTGAAAGAAATGGTAAATTTAAAACATTAAATCATACTGTTTGTAGTCATTAATAAAGTAAATGTTGTTAAGTTGGTTCCTAAATATCGACATTTAATTATAAACTAAGTTAAAGTCAGAATATGTGGACGTTTGTAAATGGATTTGAAATTTTGTCCCCAATTTCCAGTTATGTACTGTTTTTACCTACACATAACATAGTGAAAGGAAAAGAATAACTAGCAAAATTCCAAGCTAACACAATGAGGATGGTTGGAAACTAAGCTTCAATTTTTAGGATGCCAATACATCTAAATAAACATTCAATTTCATTACTACAAGCGTTACAGAGTTCACCCTGTAAATGACAAGGAAGAATAGTTGAGTGTAGAATGCAAATAAAATGAAAGCTTTTCAAATACCCCTAAGAAATCTTGAAATTTCACTCATAAAGTTTATGCAAAAAGTAGACAGAATAAAAGCAAATCATTGGAGAAAAATATATTTGGAAAGGATTTAAAGACTTTTAGAGAAAGAGCTTTCATGTTTGTTTGTTTTTTCTTTTTCTAACAGTTTAGACTAATACTTTAACATGTTTCCAGGATTTACTGAACAATTTACAATAATATACTTTTATAAAAGTGATATTAAAGATTTTAATTTTAGGGGCGCCTAGGTGGCTCAGTGGGTTAAGCCTCTGCCTTTGGCGCAGGTCGTGATCCCTGGGTCCTGGGTTCCAGCCCCAGATCAGGCTCTCTGCTCGGCGGGGAGCCTGCTTCCTCCTCTCTCTGCCTGCCTCTCCGCCTACTTGTGATCT